>NC_090374.1:176113924-176454638 GCF_036365525.1 Heterodontus francisci | reverse complement strand
TATGAAGACAGGTTGCATAGATTAGGCTTGTATTCCTTTGAGTATAGAAGATCAAAGGGTGATCTAATTGAAATGTTGAACATGATTAAAGGATTTGCTCAGGTAGATAGAGAGAAATTATTTCCTCTGGTGGGGGTAGTCCAGAACAAGGAGAAATAACTTTAAAATTAGAACTAGGCCATTCAACGATGATGTCAGGAAGCACTTCTTCATGCAAAGGTCGTGGAAATCTGGAACTCTTTCCCCAAAAAGTTGTTGAGGTTAGATTAACTGAAAATACATAACAGAGATTCATAATGTTTTTGTTAGGCAAGGATATTAAGGATTATAGAACTAAGATGGGTAAATGGAGTTAAGATACAGATCAGACATGATCTAATTGAATAGTGGAACAGGCTTGAGGCTTGAATAACCTCCTCCTACTCCTATAATCCCATGCCTTCACTGCAGTGTTTGCAGCTTAACAGAGGCCCTAATGAAAAGGGATCTGTGGATTGGTGGAATCAAAGAGTTGTAGTTTAATCATCTAATTGCCATATATTGGGTTCCATATACATTCCAAAGCGTCTCTCAATATTATAGAAAGTTTTGTGACTGCCTGTCCCTTCCTGTCCACCTTACTCTTACATCCTGTGTAACAGTTTTATACTGGAAATCCCATATATCAATTCGTCACAATGGAAAAAGAATATGTAAATATTTATGATGGAAAACTCTGTGTCAACATTTCACTGTCACACTTTGTCACACTCTGTTGATAAGCCAACCGAATCACTCCAAATACTTTCGGTGAAAAAGGGTCTGCCTTTTTACTCAGTAACTGACATTTCTAATGTTCAAAATAATAAATTGAAAAATTACAAATAGCATGATTACGTTTCATCATTGAATTATCTCCTGTGTCTTTTAATACCTTTGTCAAAGTTTTACTGAACGACTCAGCCTCTCCCACAAACCTGAGCTTCTAATTGTTTTTGCCAAGTGGAATAAGTCTAAGGTGGAAGATAAATTCTGCAGTCTGTATATGTGCAGTCAGTAGTTAGTCTTAATAATATCTGCCAAAGTGTGAATTGTAGTTAAAGACTCAATGGAACCGACCGACAAACAAAACTTGAATTGAGGGAACTGAAATACAATGAAAGAAGATTGGCATTTATAAAGCATATTTCCAATGGCAGAAGAGTTGATAACCAAAGGTTACAGATTTAAGGTAATTGGCAAAAGAATCAGAGGAGAGATGAGAAGAAAGATTATACAGAGTGTTGTGATTTGGAATGTACTGCCTGAATGGATGAAGGAAGAAGATTCTAGAGTAACTTTCCACAGGGAATTGGATGAATACTTGTAGAGGAAACATTTGCAAGGCTTTAGGAAAAGAGCAGGAAAGTGGAACTAATGTGATAAGTCTTTCAAAGAGCACAGACATGATGTGGGCCAAATGGCCTCCTTCTGTGTTGTATCATTCTCTGTTTCTATGAATCTTTCACATTTACAGCATACCTATTGTTACACAATCAAACATTGCAGCCAATTTGCACACAGCAAGTCCCATAAACAGCAAATAAGATAAAGGGCCAATGTTTATTTTTGAGTAATATTGCTTAACGGGCAAATGTTGACCAGAATACTGGAAGAACTCTATGTTATTCTTTTACTGGTGCTGTGAAATCTTTTACATACAACTGAATAAGCAGATGGGACTTTGGTTTAATGTTTCATCTGAAAGACAACACCTCTGACATTGTAGCACACCCTCGATAGGGCACTGAAGTTCAGCATAGATTATCTGCTCAAATCCTGGATTATCTGCTACCCATATCTGAAAATATAGCCTGAGTAACAGATAGCCTTATTTGGTTGTAGACATGGACTGAAAATGTTGTTCTTTTCCTCTATAACAGCGTTGACCTAGTTTTCATTTCCTTATTTACTTTGACAGCTACACCAGGTTCCTCAAGAGCTCTGTATATGTACATCATAGGACCTCAATTTGTATTGTTACGACCAGGTGAGAATTGTGTTTAGGGGTCTTTTGCTGTCTTTACCTGGTCTTATTGTAACAGGGTTTTATTTTTATACACACTGTGTTTTGAGCTCCCCCTTTTGGTGAATCCTTGTTCACAGCTTTCCAATTATAAGACAAAGATACCAGCACAAACAGGCTTGCTCAGGTTTAAAGAAGAAACATGACATTTATTAAACCTTAAACTTAAACTCTAATACAATTAATGCCCACAGATATACGATGCGCCCATGCTAGCATGCACATGCGATACCAATTGCAAATAGGGACAGAAAAGAGGAGAAGAAAATATAGTAGAGAGGGGTTTGAGGCAATTTCAGAAGAGTTTCTTGTTCGCTGTGCTGTGAGCTCACTTGATTGTAGGTAGTCTTGCTTTTCGTTGGGGCCCAATATTCTGAAACCTTGTTCACGTAGGAGACTTTTCTCTCTTTGAGGTTCATGTGTTTTCAGTTCCCTGAGAGATAAGCAGGCAGACAGGAGACCGGTCTTCTCAAACCAGGCGCCAGGAGCTTTCCGAGTTCAAATCCCTTGTTGGATGTTCAAATCTGAACAGCCAGCTAGTCATGTGACTAAAACTGGTCTGACCATTTCTTCTGAGTTTGTGGATTCTGCTATCTTAGCAGTCAACCTGGAATGCTAGCTCCCCCCACCTTCAACATCTGGTAATCAGAAGTCCATTGTTGGTTGAATGGGTCAGGGCATGGTCCTTTGTCCCTTGTTCCAAATCTGCTAGTTACTATGCAAAAATGTCTTTCCAGTCAGGGGCTTGCAACTTTAAGTTTTAATGTTCATGTGGTGAAATCATGTGTGCCTCAGTCTTGGCAGGTGGGGGTTTGCCTGACACCTCCACACACAGGGGAATGAAATGCGAATTGAAGAAAAATGGCACATTTCATTACAGAGTTTGAGAGAAATATAAGATACAGAAAGAAAAACCATGCATTTCTCTCATTCATTTCCACTCACTCACCAGTCTTAAAGCTTATTAAAAATGGTCTGTTCTGGGTGCCAGAACTGCTTTACAAAACTTTGACTTCAGGGGATGGGTGGTTCCCTTTTCCTCTGACTGTGGGGGAGGAGTCTTTGTTACTCTCCCCTTTGTTCTCTGGACACTCCTACCTGTAGGTATTTGTGCAGACTTGACTGCACGCTCCTGTGGCACTTCGACTAAGTGAGGCATCACCCTCATGGTATCTGTGCCCCCTAGAGTTCTCTGTCTCTGCAGGTTCCTGGAAATGCTGTTAGCAACTCTAGTGGGTTGCTTCTAGAGTCTGCATTTACATAGGAGGATATGGGGTCTGACTTTTCACATTTTCTGGGTTGGTTGACCAGACAGTAGGGTTTTAATTTGGGATTCTTCCCAGACTATCTTGAACCTGCCTTCTTAGTCACTTTTTCCCCTTCTCTTTAAAAACCTTTGCCAACCGTGTGCCTGCCTATCCCCTTTTGTTCTTGGGGGTCCCTTACAGTTCACCAGCTCTCTGCTGGAGGGTCCTCCTAACACTGATACAGGACTTAGGGGTGCAGGTTTCACTGTAGGTTGGGGTTTCCCCTCAACCTGGCACATGTGGCAACTCCTGCAGTACTTCACCACATCTTTGTGGAGTTTTGGCCAGTCAAACTGCTGTCTTATGCGGGCTTTGGTCTTTTGTATACCAGCATGTACAGCTACTGTAGTCTCTTGGGCCCTTCTTAATATTTCTCCCCGGTACCTCTGTGGCACCACTAACTGGTGAACTACTTACTTGCCCTCAGGTCTGTGAGGAGAACTCTATTTCCTCATCAGTACCTCATTCTTTAAATAGTAGCAATCAGGGACTCCCACTGCTTCACTTTCAGACTGGGCAGCCAGTGCTAACTCTAGCAATCCTGGGTCGGCGCGCTGAGCCTCACCTAGGGAAAATCCATTTAATTCATTCCCTGGGTCTCCTAACTTTTCAAAGAAAGTCTCAGACAGGCCGACCTTATGGTCATTTGCCTGCCGTGCCAATGCAGTCTCCTTTGGGGGAGCTGGTTTGATTATGGCCTGACCCACAACACATTCAGGGACTCTGCAGGGGTCTGTCTCCTGCCACTGCCCTGTCTCTCTGACCTCCTGCGGTCTTTCTTTCACTACTGTGGGGGCTACCACCTTCACCCCCGCCAGATCGTTATGTAGGAGCAGGTTAAACCCGTCCACAGGCAAACTAGGGACAATCCCTATCGTCACCGGTCCTGAAACTAGTTCACACTCCAAATACACCCGGTGTACAGGTACAGGCATACACTGCCCTCCAATACCATTCACCATCATTTTAGTGTTCACTGCACTCTCTGGGGGAAAGGTCAGGCCTTTACACAGTAAAAGGGATCTGGTGGCCTCTGTATCCCTGAGAATCACTATGGACTTGCTTGCCCCATTCAAGGGGTATGGGGTTACTTTCCCTTCAAATACAAAACCCTGATAACCTTCAGGAATCCTATGAACTTTTCCTGCACTGACCGTAGTTGCACTCTTACTGCAGTTAAAGCCACAGCTTGTTCTGTGTCTTCCATCAGGCCCTCGTCTTCACTATGCAGGTGTGCCCTGCTTAACTCTACTAGTTTCCCCTTTTGTTTCCAGCAATCAGTTTTTAAATGCTCTGTCTTATTACAATGGAAGCACACAGGTCTCCGGGTCTCACTCTTGCTCACAGCATCTTCCTTTTTGGCTGGAGGAGGGCCCCTGCTTTCCTTTCTCTCCCAGGACTGCCTGGGCAGATATCACCTTCCCACTCTTTGTCCTTTTCGGATTTGTGAGGGTGATTAGGAAAGGTTCTCCCCTGGGAAACCAACTTATAAATTAAAGCAAACTCATCAGCCAGAACAGCCGCATGCCGGGCTCTCTGAACCTGCCGCTCCTCTACATGGGTCTTTATTGAGAATGGGAGAGAGTTTTTTAATTCCTCTAACAGGACTACTTCTTTGAGTCTCATAACTGAGTTGTATTTTTAAAGCCCCCAGCCACTGGTCAAAAGCCAGCTGCTTACTTCTTTCAAACTCCAGACAAGTTTGATTGGCTTAAAAACAAGAAATGCTGGAAATACTCAGCAGTCTGGCAGTATCTGTGGAGAGAGAAGCAGAGTTAACGTTTCAGGTCAGTGACCCTTCTTCAGAACGGTTCTAAAGAAGGGTCACTGACCTGAAACTTTCACTCTGCTTCTCTCCCCACAGATGCTGCCAGACCTGCTGAGTATTTCCAGCATTTCTTGTTTTTATTTCAGATTTCCAGCATCCGCACTATTTTGCTTTTATTTAAGTTTGATTGGCTTGCTTTTTGAGGGTTCTAAACTTTTGGGATAGGCTTCAGGTACTAATTCATACGCTCCGAGGATAGCATTTTTGGTCCGTTCATAATTTGATGAACTCTCATCTGGCAACAAGGAATAAACCTCATGGGCTTTTCCAGTTAGCTTGCTTTGCAGTAAAGAGACCAGGTCTCAGCTGGCCATTTTAGCTGCCTTGCCAGCTTCTCGAAAGACATGAAAAACACTTCCACATCTTCCTCATTGAATTTTGGAATTAATTGTGCGAGTTTTAGCAATCTTGTACCCAGCCCTGAATTGTGCTCCTCCATATTGGCCATGCTTTCACTAGGGTTACTCTGTCACTCCCTAGTTAACTCAAGCTGCTTCAGCTCTCTTCGGATTCTTTCCAGAATATTCTTTCTCTCTCTCTCTCTTTCCTTCTCCTGCCTTTCTTTCTCTCTCTCCTGCCTTTCATTTTCTTCACGTTCCTTTTGGAAGGCTCTTTCTTTCTCCCTCTCCTGCCTCTCTCTCTTTCCTCTAATTTATGTTTCCTTTGTTCCAATTATGTCTTTGCTAGCAATACCCTACCTGGGTCTACTTCTAACACTGCTTCTGCCTCTTCAAATTCAAGGGAAAAATGGTTGGCCACTAGCCTTAGGAGTTCAGACTTCCTAGCCTTGCCACGTACAGTGATACCACACTGCTCAGCCATTTTTCTCAACTCCTACATAGACAGTGCTTTTAACTTATCCCAAGTTACTTCACCCTGGCTTTGAGAGCTACTAGTTTCAGTTGCAGACATGTTAGTATACATACAATCACAAGAATTGAAAACTTGCTCTTTTTTTGATTGGGAACAATTTGGCTTCCCACTTCCAATTTCACTCGTTTGACTGTGGGTAATATTCCGGACCCTAGCACCCAAATTTCTGTTACAACCAGGTGAGAAATGTGTCTCAGGGTCTTTTGCTGTCTTTACCTGGTCTTATTGTAGCAGGGTTTTATTTTTAAACACACTGTGTTTTGAGCTCTCCCTTTTGTGAATCCTTGTTCACAGCTTTCCAATTATAAGACAAAGAACCCAGCACAAACGGGCAGTTCCGAAGAAGGGTCACTGACCCGAAACGTTAACTCTGCTTCTCTTTCCACAGATGCTGCCAGACCTGCTGAGTGATTCCAGCATTTCTTGTTTTTGTTACAAACAGGCTTTCTCAGGTTTAAAGAAGAAATGTGAAATTTATTAAACCTTAAACTTAAACTCTAATATTGTTAACGCCTACGGATATACGACATGCCCACACTAGCATGCACATGCAATACACACATGCAAATAGGGACAGAAAAGAGGAGAGGCAAGTATAGTAGAGAGGGATTTGAGGCAATTTCAGAAGAGTTTCTTGTTTACTGTGTTTCGCGTTCACCTGATTGTAGGTAGTCTTGCTTTTTGTTGGGACCCAGTATTCTTAAACCTTGTTCACGTAGAAGACTTTTCTCTCTTTGAGGTTCACGTGTTTTCACAAGATTCAATTCCCTGAGAGATGAGCAGGCAGACAGGAGAGAGGCCTTCTCAAACCAGGAGCCAGGAGCTTTCTGAGTTCCAATCCCGTGAAATTTCTCCCCTACCATCAGTAACTTGAGTTAAGTCTTATCTATAAATAATAATTTTGCATTTACATAATAACTTGGATTTATATAGCCTCTGACTGTCAGAGAGGATGATTTACTCCCAGGATACTCAAGGTTGGTTGTGGTCTCAGATGACTCACTTTGCAATTTTCATTTCATCTTTCTGGGAATTGCCAAACATCTCCTCATCATGTGTTCCTGACAGCAGAACTAAGAGGGGAAACTCACTGGGGATCAATTTCACTTTGGGCAGTAAGCCAACTATAATTGCCCACCCATAAGAGCATAGAAACAGGAGTAGACCATTCAATGAGTTCATGGATACTCTTCAACCTAACTCCGTATACCTCATTCTTCCCCATTTCCCTTAGTACCCAAATTAGAACCCAGTTTACCTCTGAAGCGGTGATGGTAAAAATTACCCCAAACTGTCTGGGTGAACTATAGGTGAAAAACCATGGCACATGTCCCAATACCAATGCATTGCTCCATACGACCAACACACTCCAAAAACATTAACACCTAATAGTATTATACATAAGTGAAAAAATGCCATTCCTCATCCATCTTTAACGGGATTTTTTTTGCTCACCAGGGTGAATGATATTAGTGGCTGAGTCCAGAATAAGTTTTTACTTTCTGTTCCTAAAATCGGTAATAAGTTGTCTCAGGCTGGTTAGTGCAGTACCAGAGACTTTTTTTTATTCATTGATTGGATGTAAGTGTCACTGGCCAGGCCAGCATTTATTACCCATCCCTAATTTCCCTTGAGAAGGTAGTGGTGAGCTGCTTTCTTGAACTGCTACAGCCCATGCGGTGTAAGTATACCCTCGGTGCTGTTAGGAAGGGAGTTCTAGGATTTTGACCCAGCGACAGTGAAAGAACGGTGATATAGTTCCAAGTCAGGATGGTGTGTGACTTGGAGGGGAAGTTTCAGATGGTGGTATTCCCATGTGTCTGCTGCCCTTGTCCTACTAGGTGGTAGTGATCACAGGTTTGGAAGAAGCTTTGGTGAGTTGCTGCAGTGCATCTTGTAGATGGTACACACTGCTGCCACGGTGCACCGGTGGTGGAGGGAGTGAATATTTAAGGTGGTGGATGGATTGCCAGTCAAGTGAGCGACTTTGTCCTGGATGGTGTCAAGCTTCTTGAGTGTTGTTGGAGCTGCTCTTATCCTGGCAAGTGGAGAGTATTCCATCACATGCCGGACTTGTGCCTTGTAGATGGTGGACAGGCTTTGGGGGAGTCAGGAGGTGAGTTACTCGCCACAGAATTTGCAGCCTCTGACCTGCTCTTGTAGCCATGGTATTTATATGGCTGTCTCAGTTAATTTTCTGGTCAATGGTAACCCCCAGAATGTTGATAGTGGGGGATTCAATGATGGCAATGCCATTGAATGTCAAGGGGATATGGATCTCATGTTGGAGATGGTCACTGCCTGGCACTTGCTACTTATCAGCCCAAGTCTGCATGTTGTCCAGGTCTTGCTGCATGCAGGCTTGGACTGCTTCGTGATCTGAGGAGGTGCGAATGACACTGTGCAATCATGTGAATATGCCCATCTCCAACCTTATGATGGAGGGAATGTCATTGATGAAGCAGCTGAAGATGGTTCAGCCTAGGACACTATCCTGAAGAATTCCTGCAGTGATGTCCCAGAGCTGAGATGATTGGCCTCGAACAGTCACAACTATCTTCCTTTGAGTTCAATATGACTCCAGCCAGTAGAGAGTTTTCCCCCTGATTCCCATTTACTTCAATTTTGCTTGGATTCCTTTCTGCCAAACTCTGTCAAATGCTGCCTCGATGTCAAGGGCAGTCTGGTACCAGGGGAGCAGGGTGTATAATGGCCAGACTGGTACTGGGGAAGGGTGGGAGACTGACCCTTCTCTTCTATTCTGACCCTGAAATTTTCCCATTACAACACATGAATTTTGGGTGCAACATCAGCACGATCTATCTGGAGAGGAGGTGGAGATCTATAGTGCTAAATCACTGCTCATTTCATGTATTGGGGCACTTCTGGTGAGTGTTTGTTGGGTGCAGGATGCTGTTGTCTGAATCTAATGCATTAACACTAAAAGAAAAACAGAAAATGCTGTAAATACTCAGGCAACATATGTGAAAAGAGAAACAGTGTTTATGTTTGACGTCAGTGATCGTTCATCATAACTGGAAAAAGTTAGAGATGTAACAGTTTATAAGCAAGTACAGAAGCATGGACAGAACAAAAAAAGGAAGGTCTGTGATCGGGTGGAAGGCAGGAGAGATTAAATGACAAGGGATGATGGTGCACGGCAAAAGTGGGTGGTAATGAGACAAGTAAAGAAACAAAATTGGAAGAGATTAGAAAGTGAAGAGGATTTGAGTACAGGAATAGTGAAGTCTTGCTTCAATTGTATAGAACCTTGGTTAGACAGTACCTGGAGTACAGTGTACAGTTTTGGTCCCCTTACCTTTGGAATGACATTATTGCCATAGAGGGAGTGCAACAAAGGTTCACCGGACTTGTTCCCAGGATGGCGGGACTGTCCTATGAAGAGAGATTGGGGAAACTGGGCCTGTATTCTCTTGAGTTTCAAAGAATGAGTGGTGATCTCATTGAAACCTACAAAATACTTAAAGGGATAGACAGGGTAGATGTAGGTAAGATGTTTCCCTTGGTTGGGGAGTCTAGAAACAGGGGACACAATTTAAAAATAAGGGAGAAGCCACTTAGGACCGAGATGAGGAGAGATTTCTTTACTCAGAGGGTTGTGAATCTTTGGAATTCTCTACCCCAGAGGGCTGTGGAAGCTCAGTCATTGAGTATGTTTAAAGCAGAGATTGACAGATTTCTAAATACAATGACATAAGGAGATATGAGGATAGTGTGGGAAAGAGGCACTGGAGTGGATCATCAGCTATGATCTTATTGAATGACGTAACAGGCTTCATGGGCTGAATGGCCTATTCCTGCTCCTATGTTCCTATAAAAGATGAGTCCAGAGGAGGTGTAAATGACAACAGCAGAACTATTACTAACAGCTGCTGTCCAAAAAAAATGGGAGCCGTAGTTATGATCTAAAGTTGTTGAACTCAGTGTTGAGGCCAGAAGGCTGCAAAGTTCCTAACTGAAAGAAGAGATGCTGTTCCTCGAGCTTGTATTGAGCTTCATTGGAACAGTGTAGGAGGCCAAGTTCAGAGAATGGGAGTGGGATGGAGAATTAAAGTGGCATTAATGTTGCCCTGATTTATGTCATTCAACTTTCACACAATTCGGCAAAACTTGTGACGTGTTTTTATTCATTCATGGGGATGTGGGCGTCGCTGGCTAGGTCAGCATTTATTGATCATCCCTAATTGCCCTTGAGAAGGTGATGGTGAGCTTTCTTCTTGAGCCGCTGCAGTCCATGTGGGGTAGGTACACCCACAGTGCTGTTAGGAAGGGAGTTCCAGGATTTTTACCTAGCGACAGTGAAGGAACGGCGATATAGTTCCAAGTCAGGACGGTGTGTGGCTTGGAGGGGAACTTGCAAGTGGTGGTGCTCCCAACCATTTGCTGCCCTTGTCCTTCTAGGTGGTAGAGGTTGCAGGTTTGGAAGGTGCGGTCTAAGGAGCTTTGGTGAGTTGCAGCAGTGCATCCTGTGGATAGTACACACTGCTGCCACTGTATGTCAGTGGTGGAGGAAGTGAATGTTTGTGGATGGGGTGCCAATCAAGTGGGCTGCTTTATCCTGGAAGGTGTCGAGCTTCTTGAGTGTTGTTGGAGCTGCACCCACCCAGGCAAGTGGAGAGAATTCCATCACACTCCTAACCTGTGCCTTGTAGATTTTTATTTATTTAGAGATACAGCACTGAAACATGCCCTTCGGCCCACTGAGTCTGTGCCAACCAACAACCACCCATTTATACTAACCCTGCAGTAATCCCATATTCCCTACCACCTACCTACACTAGGGGCAATTTACAATGGCCAATTTACCTATCAACCTGCAAGTCTTTGGCTTTGGGAGGAAACGGGAGCACCCGACGAAAACCCACGCGGTCACAGGGAGAACTTGCAAACTCCGCACAGGCAGTACCCAGAATCAAACCCAGGTCCCTAGAGCTGTGAGGCTGCGGTGCTAACCACTGCGCCACTGTGCCGCCCCCAAGCGGTGGACAAGCTTTGGGGAGTCAGGAGGTGAGTTACTCGCCTCAGGATTCCTAGCCTCTGATCTGCTCTTGTAGCCATGGTATTTATATGGCTACTCCAGTTCAGTTTCTGGTCAATGGTAACCCCCAGAATGTTGATAGTGGGGGATTCAGCAATGGCAATGCCATTGAATGTCAAGGGGACATGATTAGATTCTCTCTTGTTGGAGATGGTCATTGCCTGGCACTTGTGTGGCGTGAATGTTACTTGCCACTTATCTGCCCAAGCCTGGATATTGTCCAGGTCTTGCTGCATTTCTACACGGACTGCTTCAGTATCTGAGAAGTCACGAATGGTGCTGAACGTTGTGCAATCATCAGCAGACATTCCCACTTCTGACCTTATGATTGAGGGATGGTCATTGATGAAGCAGCTGAAGATGGTTGGGCCTAGGACACTACCCTGAGGAACTCCTGCAGTGATGTTCTGGAGCTGAGGTGATTGACCTCCAACAACCACAACCATCTTCCTTTGCGCAAGGTATGACTCTAACCAGTGGAGAGTTTTCTTCCTGATTCCCATTGACTTCAGTTTTGCTAGGGCATCTTGATGCCATACTCGGTCAAATGCTGCCTTGATATCAAGGGCAGTCACTCTCACCTTATCTCTTGAGTTCAGCTCTTTTGTCCATGTTTGAACCAAGGCTGTAATGAGGTCAGGAGCTGAGTGGCCATGACGGAACCCAAACTAAGTGTCACTGAGCAGGTTATTGCTAAGCAAGTGCCACTTGATAGCACTGTTGACGACACCTTCCATCATTTAACTGATGATTGAGTAGACTGATGGGGCTGTAATTGGTCGGGTTGGACTTGTCCTGCTATTTGTGGACAGGACATACCTGGGCAATTTTCCACATTGCCAGATAGATGCCTGTGTTGTAGTTATACTGGAACAGCTTGGCTAGGGGTGCAGCAGCTTCTGGAGCATAGGTCTTCAGTACTATTGCCGGGATGTTGTCAGGGCCCATAGCCTTTGCAGTATCCAGTGCCTTCAGTCGTTTCTTGATATTATGCGGAGTGAATTGAATTGGCTGAAGGCTGGCATCTGTGATGCTGAGGACTTCAGGAGGAGGCCGAGATGGACCATCAATTCAGCACTTCTGGCTGAAGATTGTTGCAAATGCTTCAGCCTTATCTTTTGCACTGATGTGCTGGGCTCCCCCATCACTGAGGATGGGGATATTTGTGAAGTCACCTCCTCCAGTTAGTTGTTTAATTGTCCCCCACCATTCACGACCGAATGTGACAGGACTGCAGCGCTTAGATCTGATCCGTTGGTTATGGGATTGTTTAGCTCTGTGTATCGCATGTGCCTTACATGGATTGGCACGCAGGTTGTCCTAGCTTGCAGCTTCACCAGGGTTACACCTTATTTTGTGGTATGCCTGGTGCTGTTCCTGGCATGCCCTCCTGCACTCTTCATTGAACCAGGGTTGGTCTCCCAGCTTGATGGTAATGGTAGAGTGGGGGATATAGCAGGCCATGAGGTTATAGATTGTGGTTGAGTACAATTCTGCTGCTGGCCCACAGTGCCTCATGGATGCCCAGTTTTGCATTGCTAGATCTGTTCGAAATCTCTCTCATTTAGCACGGTGGTAGTGCCACACAACACAATGGACGGTATCCTCAATGTGAATGTGGGACTTCGTCTTCACAAGGACTGTGTGGTGGTCACTCCTACCAATACTGTCATGGACAGATGCATCTGCGGCAGGCAGATTGGTGTGGACAAGGTCAGGTATGTTTTCCCTTCTTGTTGATTCCCTCGTCACCTGCCGCAGACCCAGTCTAGCAGCTATGTCCTTTAGGACTTGGCCAGCTCGGTCAATAGTGGTGCTACAGAGCCACTCTTGATGATGGACATTGAAGTCCCCCTCCCAGAGTACATTCTGTGCTCTTGCCACCCTCAGTGCTTCCTCCAAGTGGTGTTCAACATGGAGGAGTACTGAGTCATCAGCTGAGGGAGGGCGGTAGGTGGTAATCAGTAGGAGGTTACCTTGCCCATGTTTGACCTGATGCCATGAGACTTCATGGGGTCTGGAGTTGATGTTGAGTACTCCCAGGGCAACTCCCTCCCTACTGTATACCACTGTGCCACCAGCCCTGGTGGGTCTGTCCTGCTGGTGGGACAGGACATACCCAGGGATAGTGATTGCAGTGTCTGGGACATTGTCTGTAAGGTATGATTCTGTGAGTATGAATATGTCAGGCTGTTGCTTGACTAGTCTGTGGGACAGCTCTCCCACCTTTGGCACAAGCTCCCAGATATTAGTAAGGAGGACTTTGCAGGGTCGATAGGGCTGGGTTTGCCGTTGTCGTTTCCGGTGCCCAGGTCGATGCCAGGTGGTCCATCCGGTTTTATTCCTTATTGACTTTGTAGCGGTTGGGTGCAACTGAGTGACTTGCTAGGCCATTTCAGAGGGCATGTAAGAGTCAACCACATTGCTGTGGGTCTGGAATCACATGTAGGCCAGACCAGGTAAGGACAGCAGATTTCCTTCCCTGAAGGACATTAGTGAACCAGATAGGTTTTTTACAACAATCGACAATGGTTTCATTGCCATCATTAGACTAGCTTTTAATTGCAGATTTATTAATTGAATTCAAATTCCACCTTCTGCTGAATCACTGATCCATCTGGCCACATAATATGGTCGTGCAGGGTGAATCCGTGAATCGACATAATGATATCCTCACCTTATGGGAGCCCATATTCCAATCAATATTTAGTGCAACCAGACTCCTCTGTGATCAAGGCTATCTTCTGGAGCCATGATTTATGTCATTTCTGCAATATTCCAGGACACCAGCAGAATAATAACAACAAAAACTTACATTCATATAGCACCTTTAATGTAGTAAAATGTCCCAAGGTGCTTTACAAGCATTATCAAATAAACTTTAACACCGAACCACATAAGGAGATAGTAGGACAGGTGTCCAAAAGCTTGGTCAAAGAGGTAGGTTTTAAGGAGCATCTTAAAGGAGTAAAGAGAGGTAGAGGCACAGAGAGGTTAAGGAGGGAATTCCATAGCTTCTGGCCTAGGCGGCTGAAGCCACAGTCATCAATGTTGTACCGATTAAAATTGGGAATGCTCAAGAGGCCAGAATTGTCAGAGCACTGAGGTCTTAGGGGCCGCAAGGTTGGAGGAGATCATAGAGATGGGGGTGGGGGGGCAGCGAGACCATCGAGAGATTTGAAAACAAGGATGCGAATAATAAAATCGAGATGTTGCTTAACTGGGTACCAATAAAGGTCAGCAAACAGAGGGGAGATGGGTGAACAGGACTTGGTGTTAGTTAGGACAGGAGTTTTGAATGGCCTCAAGTTTGCGGAGATTAGAAATGGGGAGGCCAGCCAGGAGTGTGTTGGAATAGTCAAGTCTAGATGTAACAAAGGCATGGATGAGGGTTTCAACAGCAGATGAGCTGAGCAGGGGAGGAATCGGGCAATGTTACGGAGATGGAAAGAGGTGATCTCAGTGATGGCGTGGATATGTGGTCAGAAGTTCACCTCAGGGTCAAATATGACACCAAGGTTGCAAAGAGTCTGGTTCAGCCTCAGACAGTTGCCCGGGAGGGAGATGGAGGTGGTAGCAAGGGAACCAGGTTTGTGACAATAATGTCTTCAGTCTTCCCAATATTCAGTTTGGAGGAAATTTCTGCTCATCCAGTACTGGATATCAGACCAGCCATCTGACAGGTTAGAGACAGTAGAGAGATCAACCGAGGTGGTGGTAAGTTAAAGCTGGGTGTTGTCAATGTACATGGGAAAACGAATGTTGTCTTTTCGGATGATGTTGCTGAGGGGAAGCATGTGGATGAGAAATAGGAGGGAGCCATGAACAGATCCTTGGGGGCACCAGACATAATGGTGCAAGAGCAGGAAGAGAAGCCATTGTAGGTGATTTTTTGGCTGCGACTGGAAAGATAAGAATGGAATCAGGCAATTGCAGTCCCAACTAGATGGCTGACAGTGGAGAGTCATTGGAGCAGAATTTCGTGATCAACTATGTCAAAGGCTGCAGACAGGTCAAGAAGGGCGAGGAGGGATGATTTACTTTTGTCACAGTCACATGTCATTTTGATAAGGACTGATTTAGTGCTGCAGCAGGAGAGGAAATCTGATTGGAAGGATTCAAACATGGAGTTCTAGGAAAGATGGGCATGGATTTGAGAGGCGACAACACCTTCAAGGACTTTGGAGAGGAAAGGGGGACTGGAGATGGGATGGTAGCTTGCAAGGATGGAGGGGTCAAGGGCTGTTTTTTTGGGGAAGTGGGTGATGACAGTAGATTTGAAGGGGAGGTGGACAGTACCTGAGGACAGAGAACCATTAACTGTATCAGATAACATGGGAGCCAGGACGGGAAGTTGCGTGGCCAACAATTTAGTAGGATTAGGGTCAAGGGAGCAGGCAGTGCACCAGAAACAGAATGATAGAATATAGGAGAGAAACCAACAAAAGATGGAGGTTTAGTGCCAGGTAGCGGGGATCTTTAGAGGAAGTTTGGCCTGGTGGGCTACTGGAAGTGAGAGAAGCAGCAGAGGTGGCTGATTGGATGGTCCTCATGCTTGTTGTTGGAGGTGCAGATGGAGGAGATAGGGCAGAGGGGTTTAAGAAGATGGCTTTTAGTTTAGTTTAGAGATACAGCACTGAAACAGGCCCTACGGCCCACCGAGTCTGTGCCGACCATCAACCACCCATTTATACTAATCCTACACTAATCCCATATTCCTACCACATCCCCACCTGTCCCTATATTTCCCTACCACCTACCTATACTAGTGGCAATTTATAATGGCCAATTTACCTACCAACCTGCAAGTTTTTTGGCTTGTGGGAGGAAACCGGAGCACCCGGAGAAAACCCACGCAGACACAGGGAGAACTTGCAAACTCCACACAGGCAGTACCCAGAATTGAACCCGGGTCGCTGGAGCTGTGAGGCTGCGGTGCTAACCACTGCGCCGCCCTTGTAGTAGAGAAAAGAAGCGCAGGTTATCTTTGCATTCTAGGATGATCCTGGAATAGTGAGCAGTATTGGCAGAGGAGAGTAGGACCTGATAGTGCTTTATGTGGTCCTAACAGATCTGGTGGTGAATGACTAAACCAGTTGTCCATCATCTGTATTCAAATCTGCATCCCTTGGACTTAAGGGAGTGGAGATGAGGGCCGTACAGTAGCCAGGGTGAGAGAGAGAGAGAGTAATTATTTTAATGGGGACTAGAGCATCAAAGGTGGAGGTGACAGTGTGGTTCAGCAAATCGGTAGCTGCAGACATGTCATGTTGAACAGAGAGCCAGAGGCTAGGGAGTTGGGATTTTGAAAGTGCAGTTATAAGTGAATTGGGAGAGCTTTTTTTTCCTGGGACCTATACAGAAGGAAGTAGATTTGGGAGGGAGAAGGGGAGATGTAGGTGGAGAGGCTGGATTTTGGGGTCAGCAGCAAAGCACTGATGCTCGCCACTGACCTCGGAGTCAACTGCCCACAAAGATCTAGTTATCTGTGTGGTATAGATAGCTCCTTTCCTGATGGCAGTTTGAATCTGGTGCCAAGTCAATGGGATCTCTAGGCATCCAACAACAGCGATATCATCAAGCACAGTAAGCAACCAATCACATTGAAGTATTCTCACAGACAGCAAACCAGGAAGTAAAAACAACTGATGCAAAAGCACAATGCTGCAGATGCTGGAAATCTGAAATAAAAACTGCTGGACATACTCAGCAGGTCTGGCAACATCTGTGAAGAGAGAAACAAAGTTAACATTTCAGGTCGATGAAGGGTCATAAATGCTGCCAGAACTGCTATTTCCAGCATTTTTGTTTTTATTATGGTAGAAACAACCGAATCCCTTCACTTTTAATTTTAGATTTTACAGAGAGTGAAGTAAAGATAGGGATGGGATTAATGTAAAAGCTAAAATATCATAAAATGTTTCATCATTTAAAAAATGAGGAATTTGTAATCATAATGGAGAAATTTGACATTCAACAAATATATAATCATTCTTTCAGGGCCAGTGAAAGTGTTTGGCTGTAAAATGAACTTAACTCGCTGTTCAAAAACCCAGTTACACCTCACTCAATGGAGAAGTGCAGAATTACAGCAGTTTCTGGATTTCCGATTTTAACTACATATGTGCGGATTCCAAAAGTTGCTGTCAGTTTCAGCGGAGTAATGACTGCAAACACTGCCAGTTTGACTGTCATTACCACTGCAAAATGCAGGCCAAAGAAGTAATCACACATTCCGAAGAAGGGTCACTGACCCGAAACGTTAACTCTGCTTCTCTTTCCACAGATGCTGCCAGACCTGCTGAGTGATTCCAGCATTTCTTGTTTTTGTTTCAGATTTCCAGCATCCGCAGTATTTTGCTTTTATTAAAGTAATCACACAGTCTCCTCACACCCTCCACCCAATAGCAAATCTGTGTTTAAAGGACTAAGTCTTTTAAAAATAAAGGTGTCTACAGACACACGAGTGATATAAATCACACCGAAGTACATCACCGAGTGTAACTTTGTAACAAACGCGCGTTCACTGACCTTCCCTGCCTAAACAAGGATTTTAGCCATTCACCCCTCCCACCTTAAATGTCCCTTTAAATGAAAAATCGAGTAAAACGAGACACAGCCTTCCATTCACAAATTGCATCCCTTCCAGGGTTCCCGCAATAAACATACAATCCACAGAGAGGGAGAAAAAAAATGACAATTAGATAAATAAAACATCTGATTTTTTTTATGGTTTTACTGCGGATTTTTTAAAAAACTCGCTCCCTTCAACACATTTCAGACACAGTTGCCTGTACACATGTATTGGTACAAAGCAGGTTCCAATCCAAGATATAGGCACGGCTGGGGAATAAAAGGATGCATTAAACGACCATGAAATCTGCAGAAAACAATGCAAAGGTTAAGAGTCTAGTCAAGTAATCAGAGCTACTTGCCCACCGTACGGTTTGCACTTTACAGTTACCTTAATATTTAATAACACTTAAAACCCTAGTGCCAACTGTAATATAATCCACAATACACGCCTGTGTTTATCTAATTGCTGCAACCCAAAATCCAGGTCTGCTTTTCTTGATAAAAGCACCCAAAGATGAAAGCTAACTTGCTTGAGAGGAGTCGCTATTCGGCTGCGGCAGTTGCACCTCGGGTTCTAGTTTCTCCCCTCCCCGGGCGCCCATTTTTTTCCCCAATACCTCCGAGTCTGCTCACACTATTGTCTCGTAGTCCCAGCAAAGTCTAACGTGTCGGGCTTCCCCCGGGCTGGGGTAACAACAATAATATCTGCCGTAGGGCACACTGTCCCGGGGGCAGTAGACCACACTGTCCCGGGTGGAGTACACACTGGTGTAGAAGGCGCTATCCCGGTTGGAGCAGAGCCGCTCGAAGACGCAGTAGTTGAAAACTCCGGACGGGTAATAAGACTCCAGGTATCTCCTGGCTGCTTCTTGGTCGCTCTTCCTGATCAGGCTCTTAGAGTCCACGGCGAACCCTCCCTCCTCGACCTCGGGGGTCTGAGTCCTGGTGGAGTTCTTGGACACATCCTGCCAGCTCCCTTGGACGCTTGGAGAAGCCAAGAGCTCGTCCTTGGCGTCCTCTTTGGTGTTGGGCCCACAGCAGGCCGGCCATTTGGAACATCCATCCGTCTTCTTGGCCAGGAGGATGGCGGCCAGTCCTGGTAAGAAGATGGCAGGCCCGATGGCAATGAGTGGGATATCCCCCAGAGTCTCTCCTTTGACTCCAGACACCGTGAACATAAACCCAAAAACCAGGAAGACACTAACCAGAGCCACCACCAGCCCTGTCCTAGGGTTGATGTTGTCTGCTCTCATTGTGAAGCACCAGGTTTGGCAATTAACAACACTGAGGCTGGTGAAACAAATGGTCCTTTTGTGGCGTGTCTCCCCCTTCCAATCCCCTCCTCCTCCCTAATAAGAGATTACACCCTCTGGAGTCTTGCTTCAGCCAGTCTTGGTATCCCGTCTGATAATCTGGATGTGGGTCAGTGACACTGAGCAAACACACTTGGCTCTTCAGTCACAGGGTCTCATCGGAGTAATCAGAAACCCTTGCCTTACTGAACTGGGGCATCAGAGAACTGTGTGTTCATCAGCGAGAAACTGTAGTGGCAAAGCCGAGGGAATCATCCAATTCCCCTTAATCAGATATCCTTTTTACACTTAACTTTGCTTAAACATCCAGAACTGCTTTTATATATCATGCAGAGTCTGTACTTATCCCAGCTGGAGACTGCTAACTGCCAGAGCTTTAAATGAACTTCGATGGACTGGGCAATATATGGAGATATTTACACCCGTCCCGCTGTCACCATTAATATCCAGTGTTTATGTAATAACCTCCGCCTGTTTATATACTGATTGAAAGGCTGTTCTTTCACTCCATGCATTTTAACTGTACCTGGATTATGTTACAAATGCATCTGTATTTGACCAGGTTAATGGTAAGGACACGAAATAGTTATAAAGTGAACTTTAGTTAAATATTTGTATAACAAATATCAACGCTGCACTCACTAGTTAAACACACACGGGGCATATAGGGTTATGCTCAAAGTACCGTTTTACTGCTATAGAAAGATTTTAGCAATAATAATGAGTGACAGACGATTCCTTTGTGGGAAGCGATTATGCAATTTTTCAAATGCAGAAAACAAACTCACAAGCTGCACTGAGTGCTTCTCCTCCCTTTTAAGTACTTCCTCAACTCGGAACTGGCATCTCCAGGGTTGAGGAATGCGAGTTAAGTATCTCGGCAAAGGAACTTCACTAACATCCCAAACACTTCCGTTATGAAAACCCACCCAGGGACAAGCGGCCCGCGTCGGTTGCAGCTGCTAAATATAGCACATGGGAGATGGGCTCTTGACATTTCTAAGCAGTCGATGTGGAGTTGGTGGAAGCTTGCAAATATTATTGTGTGTGTTTTTTCTTCCAAAATGTGCAGCAGGAGGTGAGAGATGAGAAATGGAAGAATTCAACAACAACAACTTGCATTTACATAGCACCTTTGTCAAAAATGTCCCAAGGCACTTCATCGCCCATCCCTATCTCTGTAACCTCCTGCATGCCACAGTCCTCCTAGATCTCTGCACACCTCCAATTTTGGCCTCTTGTGCATCCCCGATTTTAACTGTTCCACCATTGGTGGCTGTGCCTTCAGCTGCCAAGGCCCTAAGCTCTGGAATTCTCTTGCCTCTCTGCCTCTCTACCTCCTTTAAGCCACTCCTTAAAAGCAACCTCTTTGACCAAGCTTTTAGTCACCTGTTCCAATATCTCTTTATGTCGCTTGATGCCAAATATTGTTTGAATAACAACCCTTTGAAGCCCCTTGGAATGGTAGAGACACTATATCAGTGCAAGTTGTCTTCTGCCTGTTACACACTGCACAACATTGCTATTCAGAGAGCCCAAACCATGGAATAGGTGGAGAAGGAAGCCCTATCACAGCTGATGGCAGCGCAGGATTTTTAAAATTAATTCATGGGATGTGGGTATCGGTGGCTAGGCCAGTATTTGTTACCCATTCCTAATTTCCCTTGAGAAGGTGGTGGTGAACCGCTGCAGTCCATGTGGTGTAGGTACACCAACAGTGCTGTTAGGAAGGGAATTCCAGGATTTTGACCCAGCGACAGTGAAGGAACGGTGATATCAAGTCAGGATGGTGTGTAACTTGGAGGGGAACTTGCAGGTGGTGGTGTTCTCATGCACCTGCTGCCCTTGTCTTCTAGGTGGTAGAGGTCACGGGCTTGGAAGGTGCTGTCAAAGGAGCTTTGGTGAGTTGCTGCAATGCATCTTTAGATGGTACACACTGCTGCCACTGTATGTCAGTGGTGGAGGGAGTGAAAGTTGAAGGTGGTGGATGGGGAACCAATCAAGCAGGCTGCTTTGTCCTGGATGGTGTTGAGCTTCTTGAGTGTTGTTTGAGCTGCACCCATCCAGGCAAGTGGAGAGTATTCCATCACACTCCTGACTTGTGCCTTGTAGATGGTGGACATGCATTGGGGAGATAGGAGGTGAGTTACTCACCACAGAATGCCTAGCCTCTGACTTGCTCTTGTAGCCACGGCATTTACGTGACTGGTCCAGTTCAGTTTCTAGACAATGGTGACCCCCACAATGTTGATAGTGAGGGATTCAGTGATGGTAATACCGTTGAACATCAAGGGGAGATGGTTAGATTCTCTTTTGTTTGAGATGGTCATCGCACTTGTCTGGCACAAATGTTAATTGCCACTTATCAGCCCAAGCCTAGATGTTGTCCAGGTCCTGCTGCATATGAACATGGACTGCTTCAGTATCTGAGGGGTTGTGAATGGTGCTGAACATTGTGCAATCATCAGCAAACATCCCCACTTTTGACCTTATGATGGAGGGAAGGTTATTGATGAAGCAGCTGAAGATGGTTGGGCTAGGACACTACTCTGAGAAACTCCTGCAGTGAGGTCCTGGAACTGAGATGATTGACCTCCAACAACCACAACCATCTTCTTTGCTCTGGGTACGACTTCAAGTAGCAGAGAGTTTTCCCCCAGTTCCCATTGACTCCAGTTTTGCCAGGGCTTCTTGACACCACACTTGGTCAAATGCTGCCTTGATGTCAAGGGCAGTCACTCTCACCTCATCTCATGGTTGTCAATGATGCTGAAGATATTTCCACTGAAATACCTTTAAAGCCAGGAAGAATCATACATGAAGCTGCTACAGGCAAGTCTTCACCTAAAATCCTGAGCTTCCCAATGCATGTAACAGCCCTGTCCAAATGTGCATACTGCAGTGGCCCTGTACATCTTCATTGTGACCCTTTACAAACTACTTTAGATACTGCTCCTGCCCGGAACGAGAAAATTTTAGCAACTTTGCTTCCAATTTCCACCCTTCTCTCACCTTTACATGGTCCATCTCTGACACTTCCCTTCCCTTCCTTGACTTCTCCGTCTCCATCTCTGGGGATGGGTTGTCTACTAATATTCATTATAAGCCCACTGACTCCCACAGCTACCTCGACTACACTTCTTCACACCCTGCCTCCTGTAAGGACTCCATTCCATTCTCCCAGTTTCTCCGTCTCTGATGATGCTACCTTCCATGACAGTGCTTCTGATATGTCTTCCTTTTTCCTCAACCAAGGATTCCCCCCACTGTGGTTGACAGGGCCCTCAACCATGTTCAGCCCATTCCCCGCAACGCTACCCTCACCCCTTCCCCTCCCTCTCGGAACCGCGACAGGGTTCCCCGTATCCTGATTTTCCACCCCACCAGCCTCCACATCCAAAGAATCATCCTCCGCCATTTCCACCACATCCGGCGTGATGCCACTACCAAATGCATCTTCCCCTCCCTTCCCCTGTCAGCAGTCCGAAGGGATCATTCCCTCCGTATCGCCCTCGTCCACTCCTCCATTACCCCCACCACCTCATCCCCTTCCCACGGCCCCTTCCCCTGCAATGGCAGGAGGTGTAATACCTGCCCATTTACCTCATTTCTCCTCAGTTTCCAAGGCCCCAAACACTCCTTTCAAGTGAAGCAGCGATTTACTTGCACTTCTTTCAATTTAGTATACTGTATTCACTGCTCACAATGTGGCCTCCTCTTCATTGGGGAGACCAAACGTGGATTGGGTGACCGCTTTGTGGAACACCTCTACTCAGTCCGTAAGCAGGACCCCGAGCTTCCAGTTGCTGGCCATTTCAACACCACCACCACTCCCCCCGCCCCCTCTCATGCCCACATCTCTGTCCTGGGATTGCTGGCAGTGTTCCAGCAAACATCAATGCAAGCTCGAGAAACAGCGCCTCGTTTACCGATTAGGCACACTACAGCCTGCCGGACTGAACATTGAGTTCAATAATTTCTAGCATGACAGGCCTCCCCTTTTTATTTATTTTATTTTTTTTTATTTGCTTATTTTATTTTTGGTTGTTTAGTTTGTTTCTACTGTGCCTACCCACTGATTTTTTCGTGTTTGTGCTTGGGACCAGGGCTGTTCATTTTATTGTCAATTGACACCCTCTCTGTATAACGCTTTGTCTTTCAGCACACCATTAACATACCGTCCATGACCTTCTGGTCAATTATTCTCTGTGACCTTGTCCTATCAACACCTCTTTTGTTATCTCTTGCCCCACCCCCCGCTTTACTTGCTTAAAACCGTTTACATTTCTAGCCTCTGCCAGTTCTGACCTGAAACGTTAACTCTGTTTCTCTCTGCACAAATGCTGCCAGACCTGCTGAGTATTTCCAGCATTTTTTGTTTTTATTTTAGATACCCATCCTTTGATTCACTGAGGCCCTCTCTGCCTTCTCAGGTGGACATAAAAGATCCCATGGCCACTATTTCGAAGAAGAGCAGGGGAGTTCTCCCCAGTGTCCTGGCCAATATTTATCCCTCAACCAACATCACAAAAACAGATTATCTGGTCATTGGATTGCTGTTTGCGGGAGCTGACTGTGCACAAATTGGCTGCCACATTTCCTACATTACAACATTGACTGCACTTCAAATGTACTTAGTTGGCTGCAAAGCATTTTGGGACATCCTGAGGTTGTGAAAAGCACTATATAAATGCAAGTCTTTTTGTTTTACTTAATCAGAAGTGGTTTCAGGGATGAGGGATTACACTTATGTGGCGAGTTGGAGAAGCTGGGGTTGCTTTCCGTACAGCAGAGTAGGCTAAGAGGAGATTTGATAGAGGTGCTTAAAATTATGAAGGGGTTAGATATAGTGAATAATGAGAAACTTGGCAAAAGAACCAGAGGGGAGATTTTAAAAAACGCAACCAGTGGTTAGGATTTGGAATGCACTGCCTGATAAGGATGTGGAAACAGATTCAATAGTAGCTTTGAAAAGGGAATTGGATAAATACTTGAAGGAGAAAAATTTGCAGTGATATGAGGAAAGAGCAGGTGAGTGGGCCTAACTGGATTGCTCTTTGAGAGAGCCAGTGCAGACTCAATGAGCAGAATTTTTTTTATTTTATTTATTTATTTTTTTTTTTTTTAATGGTCTCCTGTGCTGTATTATTCTGTGATTCTATCTACTAATTTATTCTAAATAATTTTATTATGTATAATAAATTATACTTTATATTTTAGCCTGTATTACACAGTTCTTTAACATGGTTTACCCACTAGTTTGGAAAGATCAGCAGGCATATACAACTACGACAGCAACTTATATTTGTATAGCATCTTTAACATAGAAAAACATCCTTTGGCACTTCATAATTAAACAAACACAACACTAAGCTAAAGAAGGAGATATTAGGAGTGTTGACTAATAGCTTGATCAAGGGAGTGAGTTTTAAGGAGGATATTAAAGGAGGAGAGGGAGGTGGAAAAGTAGAAATGCTGGGATTGCATAGTTTAGTGCCTAGATGGCTGAAAGTACAGCCACCAATGGTGTTAGTCACAATATCACTGCACCACCATCTCCCCAATATTGGACAAGAAGTCTGACAACGCAGAGATAGTGGAGGGGTAGAGAGTGGGGGTGGCGAGGTAGAACTGGGTATCATCACCGTATATGTGCACCCTAACGCTATGGATTTGGATGATGTCACCTATGGGCAGCATGTAGATGAGGAAGAGGAAGAGGCCAAGAATAGGTTCACAGGAATGATGTGGGGGCAACGAGTGTAGACATTGTTGGAGATGTTGTGGCTGTATTTGGAGAGGTCAGAGTGGGACCAAGTGAGGCCAGTCCAACTGAACTAGACAAGAGGGGAGGCATTGCAAGGCGCTGGAGAGCGGTTCAGCCATGTCAAAGGCTGCAAAGAAGTCACGAGGAATAAAGAGTGACAGTATCTTATTTTAGTGACGTTGGTTGAGGGATAAATATGGGCCAGGACACTAGAGAGAGCTCCCCTGCTCTTCTTTGAAAGAGGGTCATGGAATCTTTTACGCCCACCTGAAACAGCAGATGGGACCTGGCTTAACGTCTTAGCTGAAAGATGGCACCTCCACCCTATTTAGTACTGCACTGGGAGTGTCAGCCTATATCCTGTGATCAAGTGTCTGGAATGTATTCCTGCACCTTGGAGGAATAACCATTAACGTTATGTGCACCATGACCAACAATGGAAGAACCAAATCAATAACCTAACACAATGACACACACTGTTAGTTTACCAATTCACTGGAGAATTTAAACACACATTCCACTAGACAGCCAAGGAACGTGGGATTTAATTAAACCAGGGAAATTCCCAGGCATCTGGAGAATCAAATTTTGAACAAAGCAGCCTGCTTGATAGGCAGCCCTCTCACCTCCTCAAACATTCACTCCCTCCACCACCACAGCACAGTGGCAGCAGTGTGCACCATATACAAGATGCACTGCATCAACTCACCAAGGTTCCTTCAACAGCACCTTCCAAAGCCGCAACCTCTGCCACCTAGAAAAACAAGGGCAGCAGACGCACGGGAACACCACCACCTACAAGTTCCCCTCCAAGTCACACATCATCCCGACTTGGAGATATATCACCATTCCTTCATCATTGCTGAACCTACCCCACACAGACAGCAGCGGTTCAAGGAGAATTAGGGATGGGCAATAAATACTGGCCTTGCTAGTGACACCCACATTCTGAGAATGAATTTAAACATTTTCTTTTAAATGTTCAGGAAACAACGGCTCTTCTGCTTGTAGTATTCTTTAGTATTGTGGCGACATCCGCTCCTCACCTGGGTCCAGTCACTGATTTGTAACATTCATGGAAAGCCTGTCGTGCAGTTCAACTGTTTCATTGTGGCAAGCCTGTGGCTCGTTGTATTTTGTAAAGTGAATACATTTGGAAATTGTGCCTCAGTGATTCCAGAGCAGGACGAGAGGGAATTCAGCTGTGATCACTCACGGGTGCCTGGAAGGAATTTGTCACATTCACGGCAGCTGCGGATACCTTCGCAGCTATAGGTAATGAATGTAGTCACTTTATGTCAGCACTTAATACATGAAGTGTGTTTGCCAAGAGTGAACTGACACACACACTCATGCTTTAGTCCTACCCTGGCAATCCTCTACAAAGGTTATTCTCGACATCTTCATAATGCTAAAGGGAATGCTAAAGGTCTCCTTATCTGAGGAAGGATGTTCTTGCTATGGAGGGAGCGCAGCGAAGGTTCACCAGACTGATTCTTGGGATGGCAGGACTGATGTATGAAGAGAGATTGGGTTGATTAGGCTTGTATTCGCTAGAGTTTAGAGAATGAGAGGGTGTCTCACAGAAACCTACAAAATTCTAACAGGACTGGACAGACTAGATGCAGGAAGGATGTTCCCGATGGCAGGGGAGTCCAGGACCAGGGGTCACAGTCTAAGGATAAGGGGTAAGCCATTTAGGACTGAGATGAGGAGAGATTTCTTCACCCAGAGAGTGGTGAATCTGTGGAATTCTCTACCACGGAAAGCAGTTGAGGTCAAATCATTAAATATATTCAAGAAAGAGTTAGATATAGTTCTTAGGGCTAATGGGATCAAGGGATATGGGGAGAAAGCGGGACTGGTTACTGGGTTCGGATGATCAGCCATGATCATATTGAATGGCGGAGTAGGCTCGAAGGGCCGAATGGCCTACTCCTGCTCCTATTTTTCTATGTTTCTATGTTTCTTTCTATGAATGATTTCAAAAGGGAATTGGATAAATATTTGAAGGGGGGAACAAATTGCTGGGATATGGGGAAAAAGCTGAGGGGAGTGGGACTAATTGGATTGCATTTCCAAAGAGCTGGCGCAGACTTGATGGGATGAATGGCCTCCTTCTCTGCTGCACTATTCTATGATTCTCTTTCTACGCCTTTGTTTACAGATATATCAGCAACCAAAACTAGACGGTCGACTCTCAAGTGGAATTGGGCAACTCACAAAGTGCTATTACATTTGGGAACAATTATATTAGTTTGAATATGATGATGGGTGACTCAGAAGTGTGATAGAAGTAAGTGTGTTACACTTAGACCCCCATTTGCATATACAAAGGTGCCTGACCCCCTTTTCAGGTATGGTCCTTGGACACCTATGCAGGAGCCTTTTCCAATATGGCGAGCAGGGCCCATTTTTACATGCATATAACAGGCGGGGCTCCAATGCTGTTCTAGGCCACTCTCTGTACCTTGACTGATACTGTTTACTAATTGCTGACAACTGCAGGAATATTTAAAGATCCTGCCTGCTGCTCGAACTATTGTAGTTTCCGATGTTTGACCACTTACTCCCTTTCCTCTACTAGCTTGCTCATTATCAGAGTGCCTGTGCGGCTGATCATGTGGATAATGGATCATTACTCCTTTGAATTGAGTTGCTAATTAGGCTGCTCATGGAGACAGGTTAGCGACAACAATGTAATCTGAACAGTCTGGTGATAATTGAATTGCTGACAAGGGTGAGGCTGCACCATTGGGAAAGATTCTCACTGACAACACATGCATGCTGTAGCTACACAATAACGACGACAGCTTCCTTTGACAGTTTGCTCCATATGTGCTCTGATTAAATAGAAACGGCAGGCTGGGTTTGGATGTAGTTTGGTTCGGTTGTACACACTAATGCAAAATTGTGATTCATTCCAAAAAAATATATTTAGAACTGCATTCACACATGCTAAAGGTGGAACTGAGTTCCAATCCCCAGCAGTAAAATTGATTATTTGCTCTTTGTTGGAGCTTGCTGTGCATAAACTGGCTGCCGCATTTTCTATGTTACAAGAGTGACCACACTTCAAAAGTAGTTAATCGGCTGCAAAGAGCTTTGGGACATACTAAAGCAGCAAAAGGGGCTGTAGAAGTGCAAGTCTTTCTTATTTTCCACAATAAAAACAAGAAATGCTGGAACCATTCAGCAGGTCTGGCAGCATCTGTGGAAAGAGAAGCAGAGTTAACGTTTCGGGTCAGTGACCCTTCTTCGGAACTGACAAATATTAAAAATGTCACATGTTATAAGCAAGGGAGGTGGGGTGGGGCAAGAGATAACAAAGGAGAAGGTGAAGATTGGTGTAGATCTTATTTTCCATCTTGGCAACAGGTCTGTTAATATTCATTTAAAATAACATGGATAGAATGAGGACCACATACCCCTCAATGACTCACACTGCATCCCAGATAATACTGATTACACAATTGTTAGAGTGAGGGAATTTCTAGGCTGCTCCTTCTCAAGATCTTCTCATAAGATATTTATGTAATTGTTTTTCTGGTCCCCTTCCTGCCCAGTAGCCAGCTAAATGGACAGTCTGGACAATGAGCAGGAAGGAAAACAAGCAACAGGAGGCCACTACTGAGGAACCTTGGGGATGGTCCCTGCCAATTGTGGGGGGTGGGGGGTGGGGGGGGGGGTCATGGGAGGGGTGGAGAGAGGCTGCAATTCGCAGGGAAGCCTGAAGGCTTCTGTAAGGGACCTAAAGTGGGTTGAGGGCAAGCACTCCTTCTCCACTTGGTCCACAAGTAGTGCTAGAAAAGGCACTGACCTTGTGGAGCTGGCATCTCCCACCTCTCTTTTACTGCTGGGGATTCCCTAACCTCCAGGAAAGTCATGCAGCAGCACTGAATTTCAAACTGGGCTCCCAATTGCACTGCCGGAGCCCGATTTAAATATGTTAATGAAGTGTCCCACTGAACTCTCCAAAATCTGCCACCATAACATAGACGCATGCACAATGGGTTGCGGACACACTCCCCATATTTAAGTCTTTAACCATCGCACACCACCTTCCCCCCCCCCCCCCCCCTACTAACCCTCTTAGGAGGGTTGGTATTGAGGCAGATGGGTTCCCTTTCAATGGAAATGCAAATGTACTTTCAAAGTTACATTTACAGCTGGCTGAAATGATCAATGTTAAAAGTAGAACATTAAATTAATTTTAATGGGAAAGTTTTGCATCCAGAATACACTTTAGCCACAATGCAGGCAAATTAGTAGATGAACAAATTGAAGAACGTAAACGTGAAGATGATCCTTAATTCGGTTTCAAAATTGGTGCAGGTAAGAATGATTTGCTATGGGCTTCAGACAGTGCTGCATTTTTGTAAGAATGATTTTCATTGGTCATTTTCAGGCTCTTTTGATATTAAATAGAAGGCATTTACATTTCATTTTCATGCTCAGAAAATTAAAGAGGTCCAGGCAAGTCAATAGCTCTCCGGAAAATTCACTGCACTAAAATTCAAAGACAGGTCACATTAATACCAAAATAAATAAGTGACTATTTACAGAGAACCAATGTTAGTAGCCCTGTTGTGTTCCTTTCAAACTGCTCTGTTTAGGAACAGGAGTAGGTCACTGGTCCCCCATTCAGTTATATCATTGTTGATTTGTATCTTAACTCCACCTACCTTCCTTGGTTCTATAATCCTCAATACACTTTGCCTAACATAATTCTGTTCATCTCAGATTTGAAATTTTCAATTGACCCCGCCCCCCCCACACCCCGCCTCACAGCTTTTTGGGGGAAATATTTCCAGATTTCCTCTACTAGCCTCGATTTTAACTCAAAATGGGAATCAGGGTACTGGGGATGAGGTGGGTTGAAGTGGGCAGCGATAATCCAGCCCTCCCCGACCCAACCCCCGAGCATGAGGCCTCGGAGATTTTAACTCCTCGACCTCTGGTTCTGGCTCACTGGGAATGATGTCACTGTTGGCAGACAGGGGTCAAAGTTCATGGGGGGAGATGGTCAGGTCACACAGAAACAGTCCTTGGCAAGAATGGGGATCGGCGGGGGTGAGGGAGGTGTGGGGGGGTGGTGGTGGAAAGGCCCATGGTATGCTTGTGAGGCCAGAAGGAACCTTTATTGAACTGACCTGGGCCTCCAGGAGTAGAGGTAAGTAGTGGAAAAGTGGACTGACCATTATTTTAAAATCAGAGTCTTAAGTTCAAAATGCAAGATAGTCAATTTATTAACAGAAAATTCACAAAGAAAAATAAAAGTCACATACCAGTTAGTGCAAACAAATAATCCGTTCACTGGTGGAGATAAGGTAAGTGGTCAACGAGAGAGTGGAGAGTCTTCGAGTCTAACATTCCTTTGGGATAGCTCTTTGGTGCCAAAGCTCTATCTCACTTCCTTTGATTGGGATCTCCTGCAATCCCCACTGTCATGTGTTAAGATCAGTTAAGTCCAACTGGTTGAGAGATGAAAAGACCAGAGTAGGTTTCTGTGTTGAGTTATCCAGCAGCTGCCATAAGAGCTGTAAACTGAGTTCCCTTTCAGCAGCATTTGCTTTAACAACACATGCGCTGCTATGAGAAATGATGGAGCATGTATAGGATTCCTCCAGTTCCTGAAATCAGAATAGTTGGAGGGTACTCCTCCTGTCAACTTTCCTATCAGGGCTTTTCCAGAAAGTGTTACGTACCCAATGAATGCAGGACAAAAAGTGGTCAACAAGTTCTATGTATAGCATAATTTTAATTCTTGGTTAGATTCCTCAGAGTTTCTAATTTATTGTCCCTCTTCCTTCTTCCATCTAAGTTTTCAGGATGGGGCTAAACAGACATCATGTTGTCGATGTAGGAGGGAGTGACATCAAAAGTATCACGACTGATCCAGTTGCATTAGCTAGTACTAATCATTTCCTAGTCAGTCTTTTTTCCCCTCAAGAGTCACTAACAACAACAATTTGCATTTGGATAGCTCCTTTGACATAGCAAAATGTCCCAAGGTGCCTCTTAGGAGCGATTATCAAGCAAAATTTGACACTGAGGCACATAAGGAGATTTTAGGACAGATGACCAAAAGCCTGGTCAAAGAAGTAGGTTTTAAAGGGTGTTTTAAAGGAGGAGAAACAGGTGGAGAGATTTAGGAAGGGAATTCCAGAGATTAGGGCCTCTGCATCTGAAGTCACGGCTGCTAATGATAGAGCACCTTTCACATTCTCAAGACATCCTAAAGTGCTTCAGAGCCAATGAATTACTTCAGAAGTGTAGTCACTGTTATTTGTAGGAAAATTTGCACACAGTATGATCCCACAAACATCAAAGAGATAGATGACCATATTTATGCATAAAATTATGTAATTGCACAACACAGAAGGCCAATCTGTCCATCGTGCCTGTACCAGCTCTCCAAAAGAGCTATGCAATTAGTCCCACTCCACTGTTCTTTCCCGCTGATTGGTCGGAAGCTCCATTAGGCGGGACTTCCTGCATCAAGGAGGTGGAAGTCCCGCCCAAGACCAGTTAAGGGCCAGCGGACCAAAAAATCCCAGCCTGGCTCCCCAGGCCCAGTGGAGGCGGGTTCGCCTCTAACTTTTCGGCTGATAGGTGGGGCCACCCGCCCAACAAAAAATTCCAGCCCATGTTACTATTGGATGGTTACAAAACCATCTAGTTTACTAATGTCATTTATCATACTTACCTTGTCTGGCCTATGTGGTTGACTCTTGACTACTCTCTGAAATGGCCTAGCAAGCCACTCAGTTGTCAAGAAGATGGCTCACCACCACCTTTTCAGGGCATTTGGGAAGGGCAATAAATGCTGGTCCTTCCAGTGACACCTACATGCCATGAATGAATAAAACAAAATAAAAGAATCATATGGAATCATTACTTAGTGGCTGACAGGACTGAAGTGCCTCTGCATGTTAATGAAAAAATATGCAAGACAGCTAATTGGTCAGCCATCTTTGTTTTGAGTAATGATTAATATTTGCATTCGAACCATTCATGGAGCCCGAAGCATGACAATATCATTTCAAGCTTATTTTCCTTCTCTCACGCTTTATCGCACCTCACTCACCTTTTATAGGAGGGGCCCCTTTTCCCTGCAAAGGTTCAGTAACAAACTGTATTGCTATGTTTATTTAAAGGTTTAATGTTGTGCTGCTGTGAACGGGAAATATGTTATGGGTGGTGATGGGCAGTTACTGGGTTTATATGTAATTCAATGTAGGGCTGTGTCAGCTGAGGATCGATGGGTCGCACTCTTGCCTTTGAGTCAGAAGGTTGTGGTCCCACTCCAGAGACTTGAGCCCATAATCCAGAATGACGCTCCCAGTTCAGTACTGGGGGAATGCGGTACTGTCAGACATGCCTTTTTTCAAATGAGACGTTAAACCCGAGGCCCCAACTTCCCTCTCAGGTAGCTATAAAAGTATTCCACAAAACTATTTTGAAGATGAGCAGGGGTGTTTTTCCCAGCATCCTGGTCAAAATGTATCCTTCAGACAACATCATTCAAATAGATTATATGGTCATTATCATACGGTGGGACCTTGCTGTGTGCAAATTTGTGTTTCCTACAATTCAACAGTGACTACACTTTAAAAATACTTAATTGGCTGTAAAGCACTTTGGGGTGTCCTGAGGTCATGAAAAGTGCTGTACTAGTGCAAATTTTATAAGCCATCCAATTTAGATCAGAAGTTTGTATCAAATGTCACAGCTATATCTATAGCCTCTTCAGTGTTCAATTTCAAATTAAAGCACATCGTCTTAATCTATTAACCTGCAACTCTGTCAGATCGTAAACAATCATAGATTTGGTGCACCTGTTTCTCAACTGGAAGAGTTCTTGTCAGTCTAACTTTCCACAGTTAGCTTTGACTTATTCCATATCTCACCTTGAAGTACGTCATACAGGAAGGTACACACTGAACAATACTGCCATTGCTCCACTCTTCCCATCACCATTTCTTGTCTAATCTTTCTCTGTTAAACCTCCAGAAGGTATTGGCTGATCCTGGGCCCTAGCTCATGGCTTCTGCCAACCTCCAGCTCTATTGCTTCAAAGATCGTACCTCAGATGTGCATCCAGACGGCAAGTATTTTAGACAAACATTCCGAATCTTAATCCAATCCACATCCAGAAAGAGACACTTCCTAAAAGCAGTCACTGTACAATGATCAGAAATAGTCATTCTTACTCTTTTCCCACCTTTTAACTAAGGCCAATTATGGAGGCCCAGGCTTTGATTAACTCCAACTTATGTTTGTATAGTGCCTTTAAAAGAAGGTAAAGTCCCTGCATTTGTATAGTACCTTTCACAAAGCACAAAGTACTATATAGCCAATGAAATACTTTTTGAAGTGTAGTCACTGTAGTAATGCAGGAAGCACAGCAGCCAATTTGCACACAGCAAGCTCCCGCAAACACCAGTGTGTTAATGACCAGATAATCTACTTTTGTAATGTTGGCTAAGGGATAAATATTGAACAGACCACCAGGGAGAACTCCCCTCCTCTTTGCAGTGGTACTTGTGGGATCTTTTGCATCCACCTGAGAGAGTAGATAGTTTAACTTTTCATCCAAAGGACAGCACCTCCAACAGCACGGCATAGCCTCAACCTAGATATTGTGCTCCAATTGCTGGAGTGGGACTTGAACTCATAAATCTTCTGATTCAGAAGTAAGAATGCTACCAACTAAGCCATAGCTGACACTCAAAACGGCACCCGAGAACATGACAAGAAGAACAATGGCTGCTGACTGATGGGTTACGTTTAGAAGAGGTGCAGGGGAAATCCCATGATATTCTATAAGTATATCAATGGGAAGAGGATAACCAGGGAAAAAGTAGGACCCATTAGGGACCAAGGGGGAAATTTGTGGGTGGAGCCTGAGGACATTGGTAGGGTGTTGAACGAATACTTCACATCTGTCTTCACCCAAGAGAATGAGGATGTAGATATGGAACTTAGAGAGAGAGACTGTGAGGTTCTTGAGCAAATTGTCATAGGGAGTAACAAGGTATTGGAGGTTTTGGAAGGCTTAAAAGTGGACAAATCTCCAGGTCCGAACGATTTGTGTCCCAGGATGCTGTGGGAGGCAAGGGTGGAGATTGCAGGGGCTCTGACCCTAATTTTTAATTCCTCTCTGGCCACGGGGGAGGTGCCAGAGGACTGGAGAACAGCTAATGTGGTCCCACTATTCAAGAAAGGTTGTAGAGATAAGCCAGGGAACTACAGACCAGTGAGTCTCACGTCAGTGGTAGGGAAACTATTGGAGAAAATTCTGAAGGAGAGAATCTATCACTACTTGGAGAGGCAAAATTTGATTAGGAATAGTCAGCATGGCTTTGTCAGAGGGAGGTCATGCCTAACAAATTTGATTGAATGTTTTGAGCAGGTGACCAGGTGTGTAGATGAGGGTAGTGCAGTTGATGTAGTTTACATGGGACAAGGTCCCACATGGGAGACTTATCAAGAAAGCAAATGCACATGGGATACAAGGTAACTTAATAAGGTGGATTCAAAATTGGCTTAGCTGTAGTAGACAGAGAGTGATGACAGACGGCTGTTTTAGTGACTGGAAGCCAGTGTCCAGTGGTGTACCACAGGGATCTGTGCTGGGTCCCCTATTGTTTGTCATTTATATAAACAACATAGATGACTATGTGGGGGGTAGGATCAGTAAGTTCGCGGATGACACAAAGATTGGCCGAGTGGTTAACAGTGAGGTGGAGCGTCTTAGGTTACAGGAAGATATAGACGGGATGGTCAAATGGGCAGAAAAGTGGCAGATGGAATTTAACCCTGAAAAGTGTGAGGTGATACACTTTGGAAGGAGTAATGTGACACTGAAGTATTCAATGAATGGCCTGACACTGAGAAGTTCCGAGGAACAAAGGGACCTTGGCGTGTTTGTCCATAGATCTCTGAAGGCAGAAGGGCAGGTTAATAGGGTGGTGAAAAAGGCATATGGGACACTTGCCTTTATCAATCGTGGCATAGATTACAAAAGCAGGGAGGTCATGTTGGAGTTGTACAGAACTTTGGTAAGGCCACAGCTGGAGTACTGTGTGCAATTCTGGTCGCCACATTATAGGAAGGATGTGATTGCATTGGAGGGGGTGCAGAGGCGATTCACCAGGATGTTGCCTGGGATGGAACATTTAAGCTATGAAGAGAGGTTGGATAGGCTTGGCTTGTTTTCGCTGGAGCAGAGAATACTGAGGGGTGACCTGATCGAGGTGTACAAGATTATGAGGGGCATGGACAGGGTGGATAGGGAGCAGCTGTTCCCCTTAGTTGAAGGGTCAGCGACAAGGGGTCACAAGTTTAAGGTGAGGGGCGGGAGGTTTAAGGGGGTTTTGAGGAAGAACTTTTTTACCCAGAGGGTGGCGACGGTCTGGAATGCCCTGCCTGGGAGGGTGGTAGAGGCGGGTTGCCTCACATCCTTTAAAAAGTACCTGGATGAGCACTTGGCACATCATAACATTGAAGGCTATGGGCCAAGTGCTGGCAAATGGGATTAGGTAGTTAGGTCAGGTGTCTTTAATGCATCGGTGCAGACTCGATGGGCTGAAGGGCCTCTTCTGCACTGTATTATTATTCTGTGATTCTGTGTATGAAGTTAAGTGGAAAAGAGTTTTGAGAATGGTTTGAGGGGAGGGTAGAGAAATAAAGTGGCAGAGCTGGAGAAAAGTATCAAGACAACCAGAGGTTTTGCCGCCAACGATGGGGCTGATGCACAGGACACCAGAGTCAGAGGTCTGATGGGTGGTGTATGAGTGACAGAGGTAGTGAGGTGTGAGGTAATGGAGGAATTAGAACACCAACTGAGGATTTTCAATTTTGCAGGGAGAGGGAGCCAATGTATATTGGCAAAGATAAAGTGACTGGATCATGGGGACTTAGTACATTCTAAGTAGACCAGCTAAGGTCATCAAGGATTGAATGTGAAATCTTTCTTGCCTGTATGGCTCATTTTGAAGGTCCATTTATCCATTGAGCCATCAGGAGAACTTAGAAGCTAAATCTTGTTCTGTGATTCCTCGGTCTCCATATCCTTAGCAGGGTTCCATCATTTTGGTTGAGTTTCAGTTCTATACTGGGAAGGAACTGTTCTGACCACATTGTGCAATGACCTCGTAAATGCATTTGAGAAAGAATCTGTTTACAATGCCACTGCATCTGAACAATTTTTCATCTATTGATATCAGTACGCAGGCATGACCACTCAGATAAATATAGACTTCAGATACAAAGTGTCTCAAATTATGATCCTCTTCCCTGTCACCACCAATAATGTGCATGTATGACATTACCAGACCACCCATGTATTGCTGGTGGGGTCAGCACATGGAGAAAAGAATGAATGAATTTATATAGCACCTTTCACAGCCACAGGCTGTCCTGAAACACTTTACAGCCAATGGAGCACTTTTGAAGTGTATTTACTGTTGTAATGTAGGAAACACAGCAGCCAATTTGTGCACAGTAAGCTCCAACAAATTGCAATGTGATAATGACCGGATAATCTATCATTTTAGTGATGTTGATTGAGAGACAAACATTGGCCAGGATACTGGAGAAAACTCCCTAACATTCTTCACATTAATGCCATCGGATCTTTTACGTCCACCTGAGAAGCAGACGGAGCCTCAGTTTAATGTCTGATCCGAAAGACGACACTTCCAACAGTGCAGCACTCTCTCAGTCCCACAGATTGGGGATTGCATAGAAAATATTTTAAAAGTCCTACTAATTTTGTGAATCATTACTGGATTGCACCTGCATATTAACCACATAATCTTTAAACTTTCAGTGCAATATTTAGCTTAATTAACAGCACAAAGGACTCCAATTTTTATAATTCGCAATCCTAAACAAATAAAAAGCAAAAAAAACATATATTTGGTCAAGAGTCAACAATGTCCCTTTAAGGAAAATATTCAATATTTATTTACTATTTATACATACTTGAAGCAGGACTATTAAAAAAAAACATGGAGTGGCTCCAGCTGTCCTGTTTGTCTAATTAGAATCGATGCAGTCTAAGTGTTGTGCTGTGATACTTCCTGAAAGGATCAAATTATACAGCATGCCAGTCATAAATCGTAAATCCAAGCACAAGTGCCAGTGTTCAGCTGTGAAACTCTGCCATCGCACAGAACAGAAGGTTCCTGCGCTTAGCTTTCAGTTTATTTTTTACTCTGGCTGTTGCTATCAAGGCCATTAGTTTCTAACATGAGAGGAGAGGGACTTGCCGGGGGGAGCAGGGGGAGGGGGGGGGGAAGTGTTGTGGAGTGGGTGTGGAGGGGGAGAAATTACATTTATATCAGGTCATTGGTGAGCACTTTTGGTATTTCGTAACAAAGGAAAGTTTGTCCATCTGTATCAAAAGCATGAAGACTATTAAAGTATTTTTGCTGTGCTCATCAAAGATCATGTTTGGTTCGAGGGCAATTCCTGTTTGAAGTGCTTACAAAATGGCAGTGAAGGAAAAATGTTGCATACTATTCCCAGGCCTACTGGTCATTTCTCTCCACATTTCCACCAGTAGCTGCCATTCCTTCGGCTGCCTGGATCCTAAGCTCTGGAATTCCCTCCCTAAACCTCTCTGCCTCTCTACCTCGCTTTCCTCCTTTGAGATGCACCTTAAAAAGACCTCTTTGACCAAGTCTTTGATCATCGGTCCAAATAACTCCTTATCTGGCTTGGTGTCAAATTCTGTCTGGTTATCACTCCTGTGAAATGCCTTGGGATGTTTTATCCCATTAATAGGAACATAGGAACAGGAGGAGACCATTTAGCCCCCGAGCCTGTCCTGCTATTCAATGAGGCTGATCTGCAACCTAACTCCATCTACAGTCATTTGCCCCATATCTCTTAATACCTTTGGTTAATAAACATCTATCAATCTCAGATTTAAAATTAACAATTGATCTAGCAGCACCTGCCATTTGTGGAAGAGAGTTCCAAACTTCTGCCACCCTTTGTGTGTAGAAGCATTTCCTAATTTCACTCCAGAAAGATCTGGATCTGATTTTTAGACTATGCTCCCATAGGATACCCAATCCCACTTTAAATCGGGGCATGTATTGGGCAGGCAGTTGTGGGTGGTGAGGCACTATGAGGAGGCAAACCATTTTAGCTCCTGGCCTGGTTTGCATCTTTAACCCTGTCTGGCCTAAATGACTCCAGTCCCAAACTCAATATGGCTGATTCTTAACTACCCTCTGAAGTGACCTAGAAAGCCACCCAGTCGTAGCAGTTGGGATGGACAGTAAATTCCAGTCTTTCCAGCAATGCCCACATCTCAAGAATAATATTTTTAGCATTACCTTAATTGGCTAATGAAGCTGCACCAATCACAACAGTTAAGAGGGAATAAGGTAAAAACACGGAGGAATAAAATATAAAATGATACCATGAAACAACAGAGATATTGGATCACAGTAGTAAACTCTGATATGGAACAAGCACTGTGTAGACTTGATGGGCTGAATGGCCCACTACTGTGCTGGAGTGCCTATAATTCTGTAGCTCAGAGTTGATCCAATATACACACTGTTATGAACTCTCTATTGTTCAAAGTGCTTCACAGCCAATGAAGTACTTGGGCAGTATAGTCACTGTTGTAATGTCGGAAACGCAGCAGTCAATTTGTACACAGCAAGATCCCACAAACAACAGTGAGATATTTGACCCAATAACCTGTTTTTGTGTTTATTGAGGAATAAATATTGACCAGGACACCAGGAAGAACTCCCCTGTATTTCTTCGAAACAGTACCATGGGATTTTGTATGTCCACCTGGGAAGGCAGACAGGGCCTCGGTTTACGAACATACGAATTCGGAGCAGAAGTAGGCCATTCAGTCCCTCGAGCCTGTCCGCCATTCAATAAGATCATGGCTGATCTGTTTGTGTCTCGAATTCCATACTCCCGTCTACCCCCGATAACCTTTGATTCCCTTGCCTAACAAGAATCCATCTACCCCCACCTTAAAAATATTCAATGACCCCACCTCCACCACCTACTGAGGCAGAGAGTTCCTAAGTTGCACAACCCTCAGAGAGAAAAAATTTCTCCTAATCTCTGTCCTGAAAGGGTGACTCCTAATTTTAAAACAGTGCCCCCTGGTTCTGGACTCCCCCACAAGAGGAAACATCCTTTCCACATCCACCATGTCAAGACCATTCAGGATCTTATAAACTTCAATCAAGTCTCCCCTCACTCTTGTAAACTCCAGTGAAAACAAGCCCAGTCTGTCCAACTGTTCCTTATAAGACAACTCACTCATTCCAGGTATCAATCTAGTAAACCTCCTCTGAACCACCTCCAACGCATTTACCTCTTTCCTTAAATAAGGAGACCAAAACTGCACACAGTATTCGAGATGTGGTCTCACCAATGCCCTGTATAACTGAAGCATAACATCCTTACTTTTATTTTCAATTCCTCTTGTAATAAAGGATAGCATTCCATTAGCCTTCTTTATTACTTGCTGTACCTCCATACTAACATTTTGTGACTCATGCACTAGAACACCGAGATCCCTCCACACCTTGGAATTCTGCAATCATTCTTCAGTTATGTAATACCCTGCTTTTTTATTATTCCTGCCAAAGTGAACAACTTTACATTTTCCCACATTATACTCCATCTGCCAGATTTTTGCCCACTCACTCAACCGATCTATAATGGTTCATCTGATAGATGGCACCTCTGACAACACAGCACTCCCTCAGTACTAAACTGGCAGCATGAGCCTAGATTTTGTACTTAAGTCTCTGGAGTGGGACTTGAACCCGTGACCTTCTGACTCAGGAACAAGAGTGCTATCTACTGAGCCATAGCTGACAAAATACCATAGGTGCCCCTGGCAATAGGCTTTAATTTCTAACAGTAGAGGTTGCATGTATCATAATTTCTGGAAAACTGTCTTGGATCAAATTGCCTTATTATCCCGTATAGAATAAAGATTTCACAGGAATGATTACAAGACAGTAATTCTATCAGGATACTCAAATGACATCATAGACCACGAGATTCATGATTGTAGTCACAGCCTTTAAATCATTCCTCGAATCATATTATTTGTGATCTGTGGCATTTCAGTGTCACATGGCCAAGGGACAGTTCTCCGCTTCCATTTTTCTCGTTGCTGGCAGCAGCTTGCAATGCAGATTCCAACTGTCAATGCTCACTTGGTGCTTCGTGCATGGTGAGGTCCATACATACAATTATATAGAGTTTACAGCACTGAAACAGGCCATTTGACTTAATGTTCTTAATTGATCTATGCTGGCATTTATGCTCCACAAGACCTCCTCCCACTCGACTTCATCTCGCCCTATCAGCATATTTTTTTTTATCTGTTCATGAGATGTGGGCATCGCTGGCTAGGCCAGCATTTATTACCCATCCCTAATTGCCCTTGAGAAGGTGGTGGTGAGCTGCCTTCTTGAACCACTGCAGTCCATGTGGAGTAGGTACACCCACAGTGCTGTCATGTGTTTATCTGGCTTCCCCTTAAATTTATCTATTTTCCCTCAACTACTCCATGTGGTAGTGAGTTCCACATTCTCACCACTCTCCGGGCAAAGAAATTTCTCCTCAATTCCCTATTGGATTTATTGGTGACTATCTTGTACTGGTGACACCCACAACTGGAAACACCTTCTCTACATCTACCATATCAAATCCCTCCACCTCTAGATCATCACTCAGCTTTCTCTACTTTAGAGAAAAGAGCACCAGCCTGTTCAATTTTTCCTGATAGTTATAATAACTCAGTTCTGGTACCATCGTTGTAAAGCTTTTCTCCAGTGTCTCCATATCCTTTATATAATATGTAGACCAGAACTGAGCACAGTACTCCACGTGCAGTGTACAGGATAAATGATTATGACTCCACTGATGTAACTTTATCAAGAAATAATTTGCAGACAAGTGCCATGAAATTCCATGCACAAAGCATAATGCTTATGATTGTTTTTGCATCAAAAGCATGAGAACCAATTACGGTTCAATCTAATCTAATTTGAGTGATTATCATCCCATCACTACATTTTCGTCTAATCAAAAATGTATTTAATTGGATTACCTTAGATCAAAGAAAGAAAGACTTGCATTTATATCACACCTTTCACAACCTCAGGGCAGTGCCACTGAGAACAGCTCCTGTCGTGGAGTGTCAAAAGGGGAGAGTGACAGATGGAAGTTATACTGCTGGACATGGAAAGAAATGGGTTAATATTCATTTCATATTATTTTCTGGCTTGTGCATGTTTAGTGAGCTTGTGTTGGAAGGCTGGAAATGTCAGTTTTGTTTTCAGCACTCTTTCTTTCTTTCTTTCTTTGGCCTCCTTATCTCGGGAGACAATGGGTAAGCGCCTGGAGGTGGTCAGTGGTTTGTGGATCAGCGCCTGGAGTGGCTATAAAGGCCAATTCTAGAGTGACAGACTCTTCCACAGGTGCTGCAGAAAAAAAAAATTTCTGGGCTGTTACACAGTTGGCTCTCCCCTTGCGCTTCTGTCTTTTTTCCTGCCAACTGCAGGATCACAATGATAGACAAAAACAAAGTTTTAGCTGAAGAGAGTTCAGAAGAGCCAAAAAAAGATTTCCTTTGTCAGATGAAAAGGGGTTACCCATTTAGGACTGATGAAAAATTTCACTCAAGGGGTTGTGAATCTTTGGAATTCTCTACCCTAAAGAGCTGCGGACACTCAGTCGTTGAGAATATCCAAAACTCTGCTGCCCATGTCCTAACTCATACCAACTCCCATTCCCTTATCATCCCTGTGCTCACTAAATTACATTGGCTCCCAGTTAAGTAACATCACGATTTAAAAATTCTCATCCTTGTTTTCAAATTTCTCCATGACCTGGCCCTGCCCATACCTCTGTAATCTCCTCCAGCCCCGCAACCCTACGAGATCGCTGCACTCATCTAATTCTGGCCTCTTAAGCATCCCTGATTTTAATTGCTCTACCATTGGTGGCCATGCCTTTAGCTGTCAAGGCCCTAAGCTCTGGAGTTCCCTCCCTAAACCTTTCCGCCTCTCTACCTCTCTTTCTTCCTTTAAGATGCTACATAAAACCTACCTCTTTGACCAGGCTTTTGGTCACCCTGCCCTAGTATCACCTTATGTGGTTAGGTGTCAAATTTTGCTTTATGATATTTTATTATGTTAAAGGTGCAATATAAATATAAGTTGTTGATGTTATCATTGTATATGTGTAATGGTTAACAATAATAGCTATTATTGTAGGCTTAATTCCTACAGAAGCCTATTATCTTAAAGAATTACTCATAACTTTATAAGAACATCCATTCCCTAACAACATAAATCTTAAAAGCCTGCAGGTTGTTGTGGACATGTCTTAGAAACATAGGAACATAGGAGCAGGAGTAGACCATTCAGTCTCAATGCCACTTTCCCGTACTATCCCCATATCCAGGATGTCATTAGTATCCAGCTATCTACTGATTTCTGTCCTGAACATGCTCAATGATAGAGCTTCCACAGCCTTCTGTGCTAGAGAATTCCAAAGATTCACCACCCTCTGAGTGAAGAAATTCCTCCTCATCTCAGTCTTAAATGGCCTACCCCTTATTCTGAGACTATGTCCCCTGGTTCTAAACTCACCAGCCAGGGGAAACATCCTATCTACATCCACCCTGTCATGCCCTGTAAGAATTTTGTAAGTTTCAATGAGATCACCTCTCATTCTTGAGAATACAGGCCCAGTTTCCTCAATCTCTCCTCAAGACAATCCCGCCATCCCAGGGATTAGTCTGGTGAACCTCCATTGCACTCCCTCTATGGCAAGTATATTATTCCTTAGATGAGGAGACCAAAACTGTACACAATACTTCAGGTGCGGTCTCACCAAGGCTCTATGCAATTGCAGCAGGACTTTTTTACTCCTGTACTCAAAACCCCTTGTGATGAAGGTCAACACACCATTTGCCTTCCTAACTGCTTACTGCACCTGCATGCTAGCTTTTAGTAACTCATGAACAAGGACACCCAAGTCCCTTTGGACATCAAAACTTCCCAACCTCTCAGCATTTAAGAAATACTCTGTCTTTCTGTTTTTTCTACCAAAGTGGATAACTTCACACTTATTCACATTATATTCCATCTGCCATGTTCTTGCCCATTCACTTAGCCTGTCCAAGTCCCCTTGAAGCCTCCTTGCATCCTCCTCACAACTTACATTCTCACCTGGTTTTGTGGCATCAGTAAATCTGGAATCCATACTAGTATAATACCCCCAATCATATGTGCTCTAATTTTGTTTACTAACCTCCTGTGTGGGACCTTATCAAAAGCCTTCTGAAAATCCAAATACACCATATCCACTGGTTCTCCTTTATGCTACAAGTAACGTCCACAAAAAAATCCAAGTTGACTCTGCCCAATCATATAATTATTTTCTAAATGTCTACTTATCACATCCTTTATAATAGATTCTAACATTTTCCCTACTACTGACATCAAACTAACAGGTTTGTAGTTCCCCGTTTTCTCTCTCCCCCTTTCTTAAATAGTGGGATTACATTTGCTACTTTCCAGTCTGCAGGATCCTTTCCAGAATCTAAGAATTTTGAGAGATAACTAGCAATGCATCCACGATCTGTACAACCACCTCCTTCAACACTCTGGGATGTAGCTCACCTGGTCCAGGAGATTTATCAACCATCAATCCAGTTAATTTTTCGAATACTACCTTTTGGTGCAGAGGGGGAAAGAGTGGCTCTTTTTCCTATCTTTTTCAGCCTCCAGCAGTTGGTGAGTCTTCTTCCTTTGACTCCAAGGTAGGTGAGTGCAACTTTCCATTACTTCAGCTTGAATTATTAACTAATTGACTAATTAAAAAATGAGGTTGTACAGAGATGGCAGGGCTGGTGGTGCTGCAATTGCAGCATGTGGGAATCTGTGGAATGCACTGCAATCCTGGACAACCATGTCTACAGTGAGTGTCTACAGCTTGCACAATTTCAGCTCAGAATTGCTGAGTGGAGACTGAGTTGCAGACATTGCAGAGCATCAGGGAGGGGAGAGGTACCTGGACACTTTGTTACAAGAGGCAGTCACACCCCTTAGAGTAGGGAGCCCATTAGAGATGGTCAATGGTCAGGGACAGGAGGGTGTGACTGTGAGTGTGGCAGGTAGGGGGAATCAGCATGTAGTGATGGAGGAACCTCAGCCTCTGACCTTGTCCAACAGGTATGGTCCTTGCTACCTGTATGGATGAAGAGAAAGACTGCAAGGTGGATGAGCAGACTGACCATGGCACCATGGTGAAAGATGTCATTCCAATGGAGGGAGTGAAGAGGAATGTGGTAGTGATAGGAGACAGTATAGTCAGGGGGATAGATGTTATTTTCTGTAGCCGCGACTGGGAGCTCAGACAGCTGTGTTGCCTGCCTGGTACCAGGCTTAAGGACATCTCCTCACAGCTGGAGAGGAACTTGGAGTGGGAGCTGGAGGATCTAGTTGTCGTGGTCAATGTGGAAATCAATGACATAGGTAGAACCAGAAATGATGTTCTGCTTGGAGAATTTGAGGAGTTAGGGCCCAAACTATAACGCAAAACATCAAAGGTAATCATTTCCGGATTGTTACCTGAGCCACGTGCAAATTGGCACAGGGTCAAGTAGATGAGAGAACTAAAGGCGTGGATAAAAGAGTGGTGTGGGAAGAAGGGGTTTCGATTCTTGGGGCACTGGCATCAGTACTCAGGGAAGAAGGAGCTATTCCGTTGGGATGGGCTTCCTTGAACCGGGCTGGAACCAGTGTCCTGGCCAATTGCATAACTAAGGCTGTGGACAGGGCTTTAAACTAACAGAGTGGGGGAGGGTTTGGGTAAAGGGAAATTTAGAAATCCAAAGAGAGAGGTCAGGGCATCGGAGCAGGATAGTGATGTGGGTAACTCCCAACAGAATGGGACAGGAAGGGACAGAGAGTTTAACAAAAATTGTACATTGGCAAATAAGGTAATTGCAGGGAATAGAGGTAAAAAAATGAAATTAAAGTTCCTTTATCTGAATGCACAAAGCATCTGTAATAAGATAGATGAACTGGTGGCACTAATAGAGGTAAATGATGTAGATCAAATTGCCATTACCGAGACATGGTTACAAGGAGATCATCGTTGGAAAATGAATATTCCAGGGTAAATAATATTTCGGAAGACAGACAGAATGGCAAAGGAGGAGGTGTAGCCCTTATAGTAAGGAATGGCATAAGGACATTAATAAGAAGGGATCTTGTCTCAGAAGATCATGAAGTAGAATCAGTTTGGGTGGAAATTAGGAATAGCAGGAGTCAGAAAACACTGGTGGGAGTAGTTTACAGGCCCCCTAACAGTAATTATATTATTGGACAGAACATTAAATGGGAAATTATTGGAGCATGTAAAAAAAATGATGCATTAATTGTGGGGGACTTTAATCTGCATATAGACTGGGACAATCAAATTGGCAACAGTGGTCTAGAAGATAAATTTGTAGAATGTTTTTGTGACAGTTTCGTGGAGCAAGACGTTGTTGAACCAATGAGAGGTAAAGCTATCTTAGATCTCATATTGTGTAATGAAGTAGTGTTAATAAGCAATGTCATAGTAAAAGATCCACCGGAAAATAATGATCATAATATCATTGAATTTCATATTAATTTTGAAAGTGACATATTTCAATCACAAACAAGAATCTTAAACTAAAAAAAAACAATTACGAAGGTATGAGGGGAGAACTGGTTAAGGTTAATTAGGTAAATAGACTGGAAGATATGGTAGTAAATGAACAGTGGGAAACATTTAAGGAAAAGATTCAAAGGGTTCAACAAAAGTACATTCCATTCAAAAACAAAAACTCATCAAGAAAGACCCATCCGTGGCTCCCTCAGGAAGTTAAGGAGAGTATTAGACTAAAAGAAGAGGCTTACAATGTTGCAAAAAATAGTAGCAATTCTGAGGATTGGGAGTGTTTTAGAAACCAACAAAGGGCCACCAAAAAGTTGATAAAAAGGGAAAAAATAGAATGAGAGTAAACTAGATAGCAATATAAAAACAGATTGTAAGAGCTTTTTATAAGTACATAAAAAGGAAGAGAGTAGCTAAAGTAGACATTGGTCCCTTCGAGGCAGAGACAGGAGAAATCATCCTAGGGAATGAGGAAATGGCAGAGGCATTGAACAAATATTTTGTATCTGTCTTCACAATAGAAGACACAAGTTCCATACCAGAAATAGGCAGTAACCTAGGGGCTAAAAAGAGTGAGGAAATTAAGGATATTGATATCAGTCGAGAAAAGGTATTGGAGAAACTTGAGGGACTAAATCTGACAAATCCCCGGGACCAGATGGCCTACATCCTAGGGTTCTAAAAGAGATAGCTGCAGAGATAGTTGATGCACTGGCTATGATTTTCCAGAATTCCTTAGATTCAGGAATGGTCCCGTCAGATTGGAAGTTGGCAAATGTTACACCACTTTTCAAGAAAGGAGGTAGAGAGAAAACTGGGAACTACAGGTCAGTTAGCCTAACATCAGTTGCTGGGAAGATGCTGGAAACTATTATTAAGGAAGTCTTAACATTGCACTTGGAAAAGCATAGTATGATTAAAACACATCAGCATGGTTTTACTAAAAGGAGATCCTGTTTGACAAATTAATTAGAGTTTTTTGAAGATGTAACTAGTAGGGTAGATAAAGGGGAACCAGTAGATGTAGTATACCTGGATTTTCAAAAGGCATTCGATAAGGTGCCACATGAAAGATTAATAGGCAAGATAAGGGCTTGTGGTGTTGGAGTAATATATTAGCATGGATAGAGGATTGGTTAACAGACAGGAAGCAGAGAGTGGGCATAAATGGTGCATTTTCAAGTTGGCAGGCAGTGAATAGTGGGGTGCCACAAGGATCAGTGCTGGGGCCTCAGCTATTTACACTCTATATTAATGACTAGGATGAAGAGACAGTGAGTAATGTATCTAAGTTTGCTGATGATACAAAGCTTGGTGGAAAGGTAAGCTGCTGGGAGGATGTAGAGAGGATAAGTGAGTGGGCAACAAGATGGCAAATGGAGTATAATGTAGGGAAGTATGAAGTTGTTCACTTTGGTCGTAAAAATAGAAAAGTTGAATATTTTTTAAAAGGTGTGAAACTGGTAGGTGTAGATGTTCAGAGAGACTTGGGGGTACTCGTACAAGGAATGCACAAAGTTAACATGCGGGTGCAGCAGGCTATTAGGAAGGCAAATGGCATGTTGACCTTTATTGCAAGGGGATTGGAGCACAGGAATAAAGAAGTCTTACTAAAATTGTACAGGGCTTTGTTGAGACCGCACCTGGAATACTGTGTACAGTCGAGAGTACATTTAAGAAAAGATATACTTGCACCGGAGGCAGTGCAGCGAAGATTTACTAAATTGGTCCCTGGGATGAAGGGGTTGTCCTATGATGAGAGACTGAGTAAATTGGGCCTATATTCTCTGGAGTTTAGAAGAATGAGAGGCGTTCTAATTGAGATATACAAGATTCTGAAAGGGCTCGATAGGGTAGAAGCTGAGAGATTGTTCCCACTGATCAGGGAATCTAGAACATGGGGACACAGTCTCAGGATAAGGGGTCAATCATTCAGGACTGAGATGAGGAGAAATTACTTCACTCAAAGCATTGTGAATCTTTGGAATTGTCTACCGCAGAGAGTTGTGGATGCTTCATCATTGAATATATTTAAGGCTGCGATCGATAGATTTTTGGTCTCACAGGGAATCAAGGGATATGGGGAGCGGGCAGGAAAGTGGAATTGGAGCCCAAGATCAGCCATCATCATATTGAATGGCAGAGCAGGCTTGATGGGCCATATGGTCTACTTCTGCTCCTATTTCTTGTGTTCTTGTGTTTATTAATACTAATTCTACTGCTGCTGCTGTTGGCCCACAGCGCCTCATGGATGCCCAATTTTGCATTGCTAGATCTGTTCTAAATCTATCACATTTAGCATGGTGGTCATGCCACACAAGACGACGGAGGGTATCTTCAATGTGAAGACGGGACTTTGTCTCCTCAAGGATTGTGCGTTGTTCACTCCTACCAATACTGTCATGGACAGATGCACCTGCGGCAGGCAGATTGGTGAGGACGAGGTCAAGTATGTTTTTCCCACTTGTTGGTTCCCTCACCACGTACCTCATACCCAGTCTAGTAGTTATATCCTTTAGGAATTGGCAGCTCGGTCAGTAATGGTGCTACCGAGCCACTCTTGGTGATGAACATTGAACCCCCCCACCCAGATTACATTCTGCGCCCTTGCCACCCTCAGTGCTTCATCCAAGTGGTGTTCAACATGGAGGAGTACTGATTCAACAGCTGAGGTGGGGGGTGGGGGGAGCGGTAGGTGGTAATCAGCAGGAGGTTTCCTTGCCCAAGTTTGACCTGATGTCATGAGACTTCATGGGGTCTGGAGTCAATGTTGAGGACTCCCAGGGTAACTCCCTCCCAACTGTATACGACTGTGCTGCCACCTCTCCTGGGTCTGTCCTGCATGGGACAGGACATACCTGGGGATGGTGAAGACAGTGTCTGGGACATTGTCTGTCAGGTATGATTCCGTGAGTATGACTATGTCAGGCTGTTGCTTGACTAGTCTGTGGGACAGCTCTCCTAATTTTGGCACAAGCCCCCAGATGTTAGTAAGGAGGACTTTGCAGGATCGACAGGACTGGGTTTGCCATTGTCGTTTCCGGTGCCTAGGTCGATGCTGGTTGGTCTGTCTGGTTTCATTCCTTATTGACTTGATAGCAGTTAGATACAAATGAGTGGCTTGCTAGGCCATTTCAGGGGGCATGTAAGAGTCAACCACATTGCTGTAGGTCTGGAGGCACATGTAGGCCAGACCAGGTAAAGATAGCAGATTTCCTTCCCTAAAAGACATTAGTGAACCAGATGAGTTTTTACAAGAATCGACAATAGTTTCATGGCCATCATTAGACTAGCTTTTAATTCCAGATTTTTATTAATTGAATTGAATTCAAATTCCACCTTCTGCTGTGGTGGAACCCCCACTATCAACATCCTGGGGGTTACCATTGGCATGAAACTGAACTGGAGTAGCCATATAAATATTGTGGCGACAAGCGCAGGTCAGTGGCTAGGACTCCTATGGTGAGTAACTCACCTCTTGACTCCCCAAAGCCTGTCCACCATCTACAAGGCATAAGTCAGGAGTGTGATGGAATACTCTCCACTTGCCTGGATGGGCGCAGCTCCAACAACATTCAGGAAGCTCGACACCATCCAGGACAGAGCAGCCCGCTTGACTGGCACCCCATCGACAAACATTCACTCCCTCCACCACCAGCGCACAGTGGCAGCAGTGTGTACCAACTACAAGATGCACTGCAGCAATGCACCAAGGCTCCTTAGACAGCACCTTCCAAACCCGTGACTTCTACCACCTAGAAGGACAAGGGCAGCAGATGCATGGGAACACCACCACCTAAAAGTTCCCCTCCAAGCCTTACACCATCCTGACTTGGAACTATATCCGTTCCTTCACCGTCACTGGATCAAAACCCTGGAACTCCCTTTTTAACAGCACTGTGGGTGTACCTACCCCACATGGACTGCACTGGTTCAAGAAGGCAGCTCACCACCACCTTCTCAAGGGCAATTTGAAATGGGCAATAAATGCTGGCCTTGTCAGCAACGCCCATGTCCCATGAACGAATAAAACATTTTTAAAAACTTATTTCTTTCAGTTCCTCATTTTCACAAATCCCTTGGTTCCCTAGTATTTCTGGGAGATTTTCTGTATCTTCCTCCATGAAGACAGACACAAAGTAATTGTTTCGTTTCTTTGCAATGTCCCTATTCTCCGTTATAAATTTTCCTGTCTTTGCCTGTAATGGACCCACATTTGTCCTTGCTAATCTTTTCCTTTTCACATACCTAAAGAAGCTTTTACAGTCCTCCTTTATGTTTCTCGCGAGCTTGCATTCATATTCTCTTTTCCCTTTCTTTATCAGTTTCTTGGTCATCCTTTGCTGGATTCTAAATTGCTCCCAATCCTCAGGCTTACCACATTTTCTGGCAACCTTATAAGTCATTTCCTTTGATCTAATGCAATCTTTAACTTCTTTTGTTAGCCACAATTGAATCATCTTTCCTGTTGGGTTTTTGTGTCTTAGAGAAATGATTTTTGAACCAGGAATAGTATTCAAACCCCATCAAGAATTACAGCTCGAAGTTTTGCTAAGCTCAGTACAAAGTGACGACCAGGAGACTGGACTGCACTGAATGATACTTGCTGTCCCTCCAGGTCATTTTATATTTAGAAAAGTGTATTTATTGCGTCAGTGTCACAAGTATCTAGTAATGAGATAAAAATTTTGTCAGTTGTTTTGAATGTGAGAAGGGTGTAAAAATAGTTTTGTTTGAAAAGGCAAAGTCGTTTCCAATAACACACATCACAACGTGGTCTGATTGTACTTTGAGACTACAAAGGACTTCTCAAAGCTGCTGCATTTAATACTATTAGGCTTTTGTAATGCATTAGTGAATTTGGACCTTCCTCATCTCATACGCTCTGTAGTCTCACAAATTACCAGTATTGAAAATGTGTGAAATAGGAAGGTAATTGAGCACAGCGGAAAAGGATCAGACAGGTTAGCAATTCAGATACTGAAGGGGGAGATTTGTCGGGAAACTGATAGGATTGGGTGCAATGCTCATGCTACACCCCATCCCAATTTTATTCCCCATTGAAGTCAGTGGGGAATAATAATTGATGGGGTGTAAAACTGGAGTTCTACCCATTCCCATGGGATTCACACATAGAGAGTTAGAGTTAATGCCCCTCTGAAAGTAAGTGCAACAATCAAGAGAAAGAAATAAAGGAGGAGAGGGAAGACTGGTTATCCAGCCTTGTCAAATCAGCTTGGTTCTGCCTCACAAGTGGGTAGCACTCTTGCCCCTGAGTTAGAAGACTGTGGGTTCAAACCCCACTCCAGAGACCTGAGTGCAAAAACTTAGGCTGACATTCCCAGGTGAGTGCTGCACTGCTAGCGATGCTGCCTTGTGAATAAGATGTTAAACAGAAGCCGCATCTGCTCCCTCATAAAGGATACTGCAGCACTATTTCAAAGAAGAGCAGGGTGGTTCTCTCCAGTGTCCTGGCCAATATTTATCCCTCAATTAACATCACTAAAAAAGAAAGTTGTATTTAAAATCATGAGGGGTCTAGACAGAGTGAATAGGGAAAAGCTGTTCCCACTCGTGAAAGGATTGAGAACAAGAGGGCACAGAGTTAAATTCATTGGCAAAAGAAGCAAAAGCGGCATGAGGAAAAACCTTTTCACGCAGCGAGTGGTTAGGATCTGGAATGCACTGCCTGAAAGTGTGATGGAGGTTTAATCGAGGCATTCAAAAGGGAATTAGACTGTTATCTGAAAAGGAAGAACGTGCAGGGTTAGGGGGTGAAAGTGGGGGAATGGCATTAGGAGAATTGCTTATTTGGAGAGCTGATGCAGATCAATGGGCCGAATGGCACTGTAACAATTCGGTGATTGTGAAACTGATCTGGTCATTATTATATTGCTGTTTGTGGGAGCTTGCTATGCGCAAATTGGCTGCCGTGTTTCTTACATTACAACAGCGAATACACGTCAATGGTTGTAAAGTGCTTTGGGATGTCCTGAGATCATGAAAGGCACTATAGAAATGCAGGTCTTTCTTTTTATAATGTGCTAAGTATGGAATGTGCATTCTTAGTTGACCTTTGAAATAAGGCAATGGCTTATCAAAAAAGTCTATGCATTCCCTATTTCTCATGCTGATAATGTGTCAACAATGTTAGTTTATGCTGTTGAGAATGTGAACCATCTGATGGCAGGCCAAATGAAATCAAGACACTTGACCACCATAACAACCGGAAGTAGAACCCTTGATCTGGAGTATAGAAATAGAAGGATAAGACAGATGAACTGGAAAGATGGTGCAGGAGGGAGGGCTTTAGATTCCTGGGACATTGGGACCAGCTCTGGGGTTGATGGGACCTGTACAGGCTGGACGGGTTGCACTGAACAGAGCCTGGACTGAATTTCTTACGGGACGTTTTGCTAGTGCTGTTGGGGAGGGTTTAAACTAGTTTGGCAGGGTGATGGGGACCTGAGGGTAGACTCAGTTGGGACAAATTCAGAAATAAAAATGGAAGGCAGAAAATTAATGGGTGAGTCTGGAAGACAGAGGAAACAAAGGTTAGACAATAAAAAAGAGTTTGGCAGTGCTCAAGGGTATCTATTTCAATGCAAGGAGTATAGAAAATAAAACAGATGAGCTGAGGACACAGATAGACATGTGACAGTATGATATCATAGCTATTACAGAAACTTAGGAATGGCTTAGGAATGGCAGCTCAAAGTTCCTGGGTATAGGGTGATAGGGAAGGGGATAAGAAAGGAGGGGGAGTAGCAATTTTGGTCAACGAAACTATTATAGCTGTGAGGAGGGATGATATGTTGGAAGGTTCATCAAATGAGGCCATATGGATTGAGCTAAGGAACAAAACAGGGGCAATCACACTGCTGGGAGTGTACTATAAACCCCCAAACAGTCAGAGGGACATAGAAGAGCAAATATGTAAGCAAATCTCTGAGAAGTGCAAGAACAATAGGGCAGTAATAATAGGGGATTTTAACTACCCCAATATTAACTGGGGATAGTTTTAGTGTGAAAGGAATAGAGGGAGCAGAATTCTTGAGGTGCATTCAGGAGAACTTTTTTGCCCAGTATGTAGCAAGTCCAACAAGAGAGGGTGCAGTTTTAGTCTTAGTTTTAGGAAATGAAAGTGAGCAGGTGGAAGGAGTGGCAGTGGGAGAGCATTTTGGTGGTAGTGATCATAATTCAGTCAGTTTTAACATAATTATGAAAAAGGACAGAGATAGAACAGGAGTTAGCGTTCTCAATTGGGGCAAGGCCAATTTTACTAAACTGAGGAGTGATTTAGCATAAGTGGACTGGAAACAGCTACTTGAAGGTAAATCAGTGTCAGAGCAGTGGGAGGCATTCAAAGGGGAGATTCAAGGGGTTCAGAGTAAACATGTTCCCACAAAGAAAAAGGATGGGACAGCCAAATCTAGAGCCCCATGGATGTCAAGGAGCTTCCAGGGTAAGAGAAGGCAGTAAAGGAAAGCTTATGTCCGACACCGAGAACTCAATACTACAGAAAGCCGAGAGGAGTATAGAAAGTGGAGGGGTAAAATCAAAAAGGAAATTAGGAAAGCAAAGAGAGGGCATGGAAGAATATTGGCAAGCAAAATCAAGGTGAATCCAAAGATGTTCTATCAATACATTAAGAGTAAGAGGATAACAAAGGACATAGTAGGTGTTGGTATTGTTCTTAATGAATACTTTACGTCTGTCTTCACAAAAGAGGGGAACGATGCAGATATTGTAGTTGAGGAGGAGTGTGAAGTATTGGATGTGATAAACATAGGGAGAGAGGAAGTGTGAATGGGATGAGCATCCTTGAAAGTTGATAAATCACCAGACCCAGATGAAATGTACCCTAGGCTGTTAAAAGAAGGAAGAGAGGAAATAGCAGAAGGTCTGACCATCATTTTCCAGTCCTCATTGGATACAGGTGTGGTGCTGGAGGATTGGAGAACTGCTAACGTTGTACCTCTGTTTAAAAAGGGAAGCGAGGGATAGACTGAATAATTACAGGCCAGTCAGTCTAACCTCAGTAGTGGACAAATTATTGGAATCTATTCTGAGACACAGGATAAACTGTCACTTAGAAAGGCACAGGTTAATCAAGGATAGTCAGCATGGGGTTGTTACGGGAAGACCTTATTTGACCAACTTGATCGAATTTTTTGAAGTCGTAACAAGGAAGATAGATGAGGGTAGTGCAGTTGATGTGGTCTACATGGACTTTAGCAAGGCTTTTAACAATTTGGACATAAATGTAGGGGGCATTATCAAGAAGTTTGCAGACGACACAAAGATTGGCCGTGTGGTTGATAGCAAAGAGGATAGCTGTAGGCTGCAGGAAGATATTGATGGTCTGGTCAGATGGGTAGAAAAGTGGCAAATGGAATTCAACCTGGAGAAGTGATGCATTTGGGGAGGTCAAACATGGCAAAGGAATACACGATTAATGGGAAAATACTGAGAGATGTAGAGGAAGTGAGGGACTTTGCAGTGAATGTCCACAGATCCCTGAAGGTAGCAGGACAGGTCAGTAAGGTGGTTAAGAAGGCATATGGAATCCTTTTCATTATTAGCCAAGGTATAGAATATAAGAGCAGGGAGGTTATGCTGGAACTGTATAAATCATTGGTTAGGCCACAACTTGAGTACTGTGTGCAGTTCTGGTCACCTCATTACAGAAAGGATGTAATTGCACTCGACAGGGTACAGAGGAGATTTACTAGGATGTTGCCAGGACTGGAAAAATGCAGCTATGAGGAAAGAATGGATGGACTGGGGTTGTTCTCCTTGGAATGGGGAAAGCTGAGGGGAGATCTGACTGAAATGTACAAAATTTTGAGGGGCCTGGATAGAGTGAAGGTGAGGGGTCTAAAAACCTTAGAAGAGAGACAAGTGATGAGGGGGCATAGATTTAAAGTGATTGATAGAAAAATTAGAGGGGAGATGAGGAAAAACCTTTTAACCTAGAGGGTGTTGGGGGTCTGGAACTCACTGCCTGAAAAGGTAATTGAGGCAGAGACACTCAACTCATTCAAAAGGTGGCTAGATACGCATCTCAAGCGCCGTAATCTGCAGGGCTATTGACCAAATGCTGGAAGGTGGGATTAGAATAGGTGGATTGTTTTTCGACCAGCACAGACACGATGGACCAAGTGGCCTCTTTCTGTGCCTTAAAGTTTCTATGATTCTCTGACCTTTGATTTCCTGCTGAGAATGGTAGTGGATCACTGCAATTCAGAATATGTTTAAGTGATCTTAAAAGTAATCAACAACAACGTGCATTTGTATAGTGCCTTTAAAGTAGTAAAACGTCCCAAGGCGCTTCACAGGCGTGTTATCAAACAAAATTTGACACCGAGCCGCAGTAGGAGATTTTAGGACAGATGACAAAAAATGTGGTCAAAGAGGTAGCTTAGGAGTGTCTTATAGCTGGAAAGAAAGATAGAGAGGCGGAGAGGATGAAGGAGGGAATTCCAGAGCTTAGGGCCCAGCCAACTGAAGGCATGGCTGCCAATGATGGAGGAAATGAAAATCAGGGATGCTCAAGAGGCCAGATTTGGAGGAACACAGAGATCCCAGAAGGTGTTAGAGGTGGAGGAGGTTACAGACATAGGGAGGGGTGAGGCCATGGAGGAATTTGAAAATAAGAATGAGAATTTTAAAATTGGGACTTGCTGGACAATGTAGGTCAGCAAGCATAGGGGCGATGGGTGAATGGAACTTGGTGTAAGTTAGAATACAGGCAGCAGAGTTTTGAATGAGTTCAAGTTTATAGAAGGTGCAAAGTGGCAGGTCAGCCAGGAGAGCAAAATACCTAAGATTTCAGGTTATAGCAAGTTGTGTGAGGAAACTGGATGTTTAGAAAAAAGGAATGGATCTACCAAGACTTGCAGGACATCCATACTGCCTTTAACATCTGACCTTCCCCCGCAAACTGCGCAAAGTTTAAACTGCAACCCTTCCCACCATCCCCTACACCCATGAGGATCATTTGACCCTGTGCCCCCCACCCCCGCACTGATAAAATTACCTCCTTTCCCCTCCCCACCAGTGTTGCGCCTCGTTTACCCAGACAGGGATCTGAAGGCGCAGGAGTGCCGGCCGCCAGGCTGAGATCATGGCGGGCCACGAAGATTAAGGATAAATACATGTAACTCTAATAATTTTATTACTTTGCATATACTGATTGTGGTACTGTTGCCGAGTGGCGTTGGGGGAAGGGCACGTGGGGGCCACCACGGTGCCTCGCTACCGCCAGGAGGATCAGGCCATGTCCTGCTGGCTTCCAGGTCCGCGGCAGACCTCATCTGGAGCCATATTCAGGTCCCCCCCCCCCCTCCACCTGCCATAGATCCCGACATTGAGGGCTCCTTAAAATCCAGCCCAATGCCTCTGTTTATGAAGCCCAAGATTCCAGATGCTTTGCTAACCACTCTCTCAATATATCCTGCCACCTTCAAAGCTCAACGCACATATACTCCCAGGTCATACAATGTAGGTTTGGTTATAGAAACGTTGTCCCCTTGTCATAGAGAAATACAGCACTGAAACAGGCCCTTTGGCCCACCGAGTCTGTGCCGACCAACAACCACCCATTTATATTAATCCTACATTAATCCCATATTCCCTACCACATCCCCACCATTCTCCTACCACCTACCTACACTAGGGGCAATTTACAATGGCCAATTTACCTATCAACCTGCAAGTATGCAGAAGTGTCAGTATTACTTAGGAATGAGTTTGGTGGCCTAACCCCTGAGCATGACATTTGAGACGACATCTAATACATATCTTTTGAAATTTATTCTGGGTGCAAAGCCACATTTTAAACATCACCAAATGGCCCCCAGGAACTCATTGCAAATTTATACACTTACTTTCCAATGGTAGGCTGATCAGGTCAGGGCTGTTTTCTCTAGAAAAGGGAACACTGAGGGGTGACCTGATAGAGGTCTTTAAGATAATGAAAGGATGACAGAGAGAATGGAGAAAATGTTTCCAAAACTAAAGGCCAGAAATGTAACATGGTGACTTATAAATCCAATAGGGTATTCAGGAGAAACTTCTTTACCCAGAGAGTGATGAGAATATGGAACTCACTACCACAGAGAGTTCTTGAGGTGAATAGTATAGATGCATTTAAGGGGAAGCTAGATAAGAACATGAGAGAGAAAGGAATAGAAAGATATGCTTTTAGGGTAGAGATGAAGAGGGGTGGGAAGAGGCTCAACTGGAGAAAGAAAGACTTGCATTCATTTAGCGCTTTTCACAGGATGGGGGGAATTTTATCCTGGTGGCAGGGGGTCTCAATGCCTGGAGAAACCGATGCCGAGATCCCTGCATCGCCTCTTTTCCAGAAGTCCTGCTGAATTTAGTGTCAATCAAGCACTTAAGTGGACAGCGGTGGGCCTTCCATAGGATTTAGGACCCTAGGACCCCGTCACTGGATGTCCCACCCTTGGAGAGCTGCCAGCCCAGTAGAGGCGGTGGCTGCTGCTGGAGGTGACTATATCGGAGGCCGAGGAGCATCGCTGGAGCCAGGCCTCAGGTAGGCCATTTTCGCCACCTCCAGCGTGATGCCACTACCAGTCGCATCGTCCCCTCCCTTCCCCTGTCAGCATTCCGAAGAATTCATTCCCTCCGCGACACCCTGGTCCACTCCTCCATTACCCCCACCACCTCGTCCCCATCCCAGGGCACCTTCCCCTGCAATCGCAGGAGGTGTAATACCTGCCCATTTACCTCCTCTCTCCTCACTATCCCAGGCCCCAAACACTCCTTTCAGGTGAAGCAGCGATTTACTTGTACCTCTTTCAATGTAGTATACTGTATTCGCTGCTCACTGTGTGGTCTCCTCTACATTGGGGAGACCAAGCGCAGATTGGGTGACCGCTTTGCGGAACATCTCCGCTCAGTCCGCAAGCAGGACCCTGAGCTTCCGGTTGCTTGCCATTTCAACACTCCCCCCTGCACTCATGCTCACATCTCTGTCCTGGGATTGCTGCAGTGTTCCAGTGAACATCAACGCAAGCTCGAGGAACAGCATCTCATCTACCGATTAGGCACACTACAGCCTGCCGGACTGAACATTGAGTTCAATAATTTCAGAGCATGACAGCCCCCCATTTTACTTTCATTTTTAGTTATTTTTTCTTCCTTTTTTTTACATTCCTTTTTACATTTTTTACAATTTTTTTTGCATTTATTTCATTTCATCTTAGTTTGTTCAGTTTGCTTACCCACTGTTTTTTTCAGGTTGTTTTTCTTCAGGTTTGCACTTGCTGCTGTTCAATATTCAGTGTATTCACACCTAATCTGTACTAATGCTTTGTCTTTCAACACACCGTCAACATATTGTTTGCCTTTGCTCCGTGACCTTTTGGTCAGCTATGTGGCCTGGTCCAATCTGCACCTTCTCCTTTGTTATCTCTTGCCCCACCCCCACCTCACTTGTTTATAATCTGTGACTTTTCTAATATTTGTCAGTTCCGAAGAAGGGTCACTGACCCGAAACTTTAACTCTGCTTCTCTTTCCACAGATGCTGCCAGACCTGCTGAGTGATTCCAGCATTTCTTGTTTTTGTCTCAGGTAGGTCAGGGTGGGAGGGGTCTCGCGAGGTGGGGGTCACGGGGGTTGGCAGCAAGGGCGGGGGTTGGCCCTCAGCGGGCCTCCCGCTTCCCAATGCCAGATCCCTTGTTCAGGCACTAAGTGCCTTTTGACGAGGGCCCCCTCACCTCTCCAGAGCCGGGAAGCAGCCCGCATGGCTTTTCATGCCATGCTTCCCGTGCGGCGACAGGGTGACCCACCGCACAGCTAATTGCAGCTGAGGCAGGAAGAAGCCCTTAATTGGCAGACTAATTGCCCAGTTAAGAGCCTCAATTGGTGGTGAGGCGGGTAGGCCATACACAGGCTTTCCTGCCCTGGACTGAATTTTGACAGAGGATGGACGGTGGTTAGAACCCCCACCCCATCAGCATCCCATCTGATTTTATGCTCTCCCTGCCTCCAAACCCGCCACGGGGGAGAGCATAAAGTTCCCTCCGCCATCTCAAAACACTTTACACCCAATGGGGTACTTTTGGAGCAGAGTGACTGTTGTAATGTCGGAAATGTGGTAGCCAATTTGCATCCAGTAAGATCCCACAAACAGCAATGTGATAGTGACCGGATAATCTGTTTTAGTGATGTTGATTGAGTGATAAAAATTGGCCAGAACTCCAGGAATAAGATCCCTGCTGTTCTGTGGAATAGCACCATGGCATCTCTTACATCCATCTGAGCAGGCAGACTGGGCCTCATTTTAGAACCCATCTGAAAGACAGCACCTCTGACAGTGCAGCACTCTGTCAGTACTGCACTAGAGTATCAGTCTAGATTTTGATGATTAAGTCTTGGAGTGGGACTTGAACCCACAACCTTCAGAGGTGAGAGTGCTACCAACTGAGCCACAGCTGAGCATACATACCAGCAGAGACCAGATAGGCTGAATGGCTAGTTTCTGTGTTGTAGACATGATGTACCTGGATGCACGTCCTGAAACTATTAGTCAATAATCTGGTCTGCTGCACCTAAAGCACTGTGGCACATCAGGTGTGGGTACCTCACATTGTCGAGCTCTGAGGCCTGCTGAAGGCCCATAACTGGTTACTTCAGTACCTTTAAACTCTCTTTGTTATGAGTTCTGTTGGACAAAATTGTGTTACATTTTTGGGTGTTACTCTTAATTGAACAGGCTAGGACTCTTTTCTCGAGATCAGTGATGGCTGCGAGGTGACCTAAGGTGACCTTTAAGATTACAAAGGTGTTTGATAAGATAGACATAGAGATGATTCCACTTGTGGGGCAGTCCAAAACTAGGGGCCACAAATATAGGACTGTTGTTCTAGCCATAGGCATCTCTCTCTGTGAGAGAGACACACACACAGTTGGTAATGTATTGCTTGAGGGTCATCACTGCTCAAGCATGGGGCAAGGCAAGGAGGCAGGCCTCCATGCTACCAGTAAAGGAATTCAACCTGTGCTGTTAGCATCTTTCTGCATCACACTCGGGGCGGCACAGTGGCGCAGTGGTTAGCACCGCAGCCTCGCAGCTCCAGCGACCCGGGTTCAATTCTGGGTACTGCCTGTGTGGAGTTTGCAAGTTCTCCCTGTGTCTGCGTGGGTTTCCTCCGGGTTCTCCGGTTTCCTCCCACATGCCAAAGACTTGCAGGTTGATAGGTTAATTGGCCATTATAAATTGCCCCTAGTATAGGTAGGTGGTAGGGAAATATAGGGACAGGTGGGGATGTGGTAGGAATATGGGATTAGTGTAGGATTAGTATAAAGGGGTGGTTGATGGTCGGCACAGACTCGGTGGGCCGAAGGGCCTGTTTCAGTGCTGTATCTCTAAACTAAACTAAACACTCTAGCCAACTGAGCTAACTGACCACCCCCCACCCCCCCGCCCCCGAATATAGGGTAGTCACTAATAAATCCAATAGAGAATTCAGGAGACACTCCTTTACCCAGAGAGTGATGAGAATGTTGAACTTACTACCACATGGAATGGTTGAGATGAATAGTACAGAAGCATTTAAGAGGAGGCTAGGCATCTACATGAGGGAGAAAGGAAAATGAAAGGATATGCTGATAGGGTGAGAAGAGGTAAGGTGGGAGAAGGCTCGTGTGAATATTTACTTAGACCAGTTGGGCCGAATAGCCTGTTACTGTGCTGTAATTCTATGTTGCAAATGTTTTCAAAGGAACCGTTTCACTCCTGATGATCAGAATGAACCATTCAGGAGCAGAGCTCTGCTCATACATCCAGCCATGTAGGGATTCTTCTCACTATTTTCTGTATGAGGTACAGACAGTGCTGGGTCTGCCAGCTTAACATCACACTCCACAGATACTAATCCAGGAATGATATCAGCAGTATAACTGCAGCATTAGCAACTGGTCAGATGAGTCGCAAATGATATTTAATCTTGAGCGTGTAAGGCAATACATACCGGTACTAAAAATAGCCACAACGATTACAAAATGAAAGGTAGAACATTAAATAAGGTGAGTCAGCAACAACGGATCTGAGAGTAATAGTTGATGCAGCTTGGAATGTAGCATCACATTGCAACGCAGCAAATAATCTTCTGAAGTGTCGAAATACATGTGTGAATACTGATTCCTAAGAGTGCCAATGAAATTCTGTCTGCAGCATTATAAAGAAGGAAAGGCTTCCATTTAGAGAGGGCCTTTCATGGCCTCAGGATGTCCCAAAGTGCTTTACAGCCAATTTTGAAGCACGGTCACAGTTGCAATACAGGAATTGCAGCAGCCAATTTTGTGCACAGCAAACTCCCACAAACAGCAATCTGGTAATGACCATTTTAGTGATATAAAAGCAAAATACTGCAGGTGCTGGAAATCTGAAATAAAAAGGTCACAGACCTGAAACATTAACATCATTTTAGTGATGTTGGTTGAGGGATAAATATTGGCCCAGGACGCCAGGGAGAACTCACCTGCTTTTCTTCAAAATAGTGCCACAGAACCTTTTATGTCTACCTGAGAAGGCAGATTGTCTCATCTGAAAGACGGCACCTCTGACAGTGCAGCAGTCCCTCAGCAATGCACTGGGGAGTATCAGCCTGGAGTTTGTGCTCAAAGTCTCTGGCGTGAGACTTAAACCCACAACCTTCTGACCTCCAAGGTAAGAATCATCTCATTACTGTTCCCCCAATGTTTTATGTGCTTTGGCATATGTGTTACCTGCCTTCCCTTTATAACAGTGACTGTTTAGGAAATGCCTGAAGAATTCTGAATGATGTATCCTGTTCAGCCGAATTGGCTGATGCTGTATGATATTTCAATTGAAGCTGATTAGCAGGCAGGCTTTGAAGAGCACTTACCATAGTTCATGATTTTGTTTTATGCGCTCTTGGGATGTGAGCATCGCTGGCAAGGCCAACATTTATTACCCATCCCTGATTGTCCTTGAGAAAGTGGTAGTCAGCCACCTTTTTGAATGGCTGCAATTCATGTGGGGAGGGAGTTCCAGGATTTCAACCCAGCGACGGTGATATATTTCCAAGTCAGGATGTTGGGTGACTTGGAGGGGAACTTGCAGGTGGTAATTTCCCATGTGTCTGCTGCCCTTGTCCTTCTTGGTGGTAGAGGTCACAAGTTTGGAAGGTGCTGTCTAGGGACCCTTGGTGAGTTGCTGCAGTGAATCCTATAGATGGTACACACTTATGTCACTGTGTACTGGTGGTGGAGGGAGTGAATGTTTGAGGTGTTGGATGGAGTGCTGATCAAGCCAGTTGCTTTGTCCTGGATGTCCTGGTGTCGAGCTTCTTGTGTGTTGTTCGAGCTGCATTCATCTAGGAAAATGGGGAGTATTCCATCACATTCCTAACTTGTGCCTTGTAGAAGGTTTTGGGGAGTCAGGAGGTGAGTTATTTGCTGCAGAATTCCCAGCCTCTGGCCTGCTCTTCTAGCGACTGTATTTATATGGCTGGTCCAGTTAAGTTTCTGGTCAATGGTAAGCCCCAGGATGTTGATAGTGGGGTATTCAGTGATAGTAATGCCATTGAATGTCAAGGGGAGATGGTCAGATTTTCTCTTGTTAGAGATGGTTATTGCCTGACACTTGTGTGGCACGAATGTTACTTGCCACTTATCAGCCCAAGCCTGAATGTTATCCAGGTCTTGCTGCAGGTGGGCATGGACTGCTTCAGTACATCCGAACATCCGAACATACGTACATATGAACATACGAATTAGGAGCAGGAGAAGGCCACTCGGCCCTTTGAGCCTACTCTGCCATTCAATAAGTTCATGGCTGAACTGATTACTCCACATTTCCTTCCACCCCCTTGCTTATCAAGGATCTATCTATCTCTACCTTAAAAATATTCAAAGACTCTGCTTCCACCACTTTTTGAGGAAAATAATTCTAAAGACTCACAGCCCTCTGAGAGAAAAGATTTCTCCTCATCTCAGTCTTAAATGGGAGATCCCGATCCCTTATTTTTAAACAGTGACCCCGAGTTCTAGATTCTCCTGCAAGGGGAAACATCCTTTCCACATCCACCCTGTGAAGACCCCTCAGGATCTTATATGTTTCAATCAAGTCACCTCTTACTCTTCTAAATTCCAGCGGATACAAGTCTAGCTTGTCCAATCTTTCCTCATAAGACAGTCTGCCCATTTCAGGTATTAGTCTAGTAAACCTTCTCTGTGCTGCCTCCAATGCATTTACATCCTTCCTTAAATAAGGAGACCAGTACTGTACACAGTACTCCAGATGTGGTCTCACCAATGCCCTGTATAGCTGAAGCATAACCTCCCTACTTTTGTATTCAATTCCGCTCGCGATAAACGATAACATTCTATTAGCTTTCCTAATTATGTGCTGTACCTGCATACTAACCTTTTGTGATGATTCAATTGTATTTTATATTAATTTGTCAGATGTCTTGGCTGACAGGGCTTACTACTCTTACAATTCTGGTTTGCTATTCTTTGATATGAGACTGCCTTCAAATATAGTTGGAAGGATTATGTACCTATGTGGAATTATGCAAAATCCATCCAAAATAAACCTTGAATTGTGCAACATTTGTTCATATTAACCCTTGAATTATGCAATATTAGTGCATAATAATCTTTAAATTCTGCAACATTCATGAAAAATAAACTTTGAATTGTGTAAACTATGGCATCAGAATGTATTGGGTGTAAGTAAATGCTGCTTGAAGCTGCCTTCATTAACTCAATACTTTCTGCTTTTAGTGCACTCTGCAGGAAAGTGATAACATGTCAAAAAGTACCCTAAAACCGAAAATTTGTTCTGTTGAATTAGTATACAATTAGTATATATTAGTATAGGGGTGGCGCAGTGGTTAGCACTGCAGCCTCACAGCTCCAGCGACCCGGGTTCAGTTCTGGGTACTGCCTGTGCGGAGTTTGCAAGTTCTCCCTGTGGGTTTCCGCCGGGTGCTCCGGTTTCCTCCCACAGCCAAAGACTTGCAGGTTGATAGGTAAATTGGCCATTCTAAATTGCCCCTAGTGTAGGTAGGTGGTAGGAGAATTGAGGGAAGGTGGGGATGTGGTAAGGAATACGGGATTAATGTAGGATTAGTGTAAATGGGTGGTTGTTGGTCGGCACAGACTCGGTGGGCCGAAGGGCCTGTTTCAGTGCTGTATCTCTCTATGCACTAGGACACCCAGATCCCTCTGCATCTCAGAACTCTGCAATCTTTCACCATTTAGATAATATGCTTCTTTTTTATTCTTCTTGCCAAAGTGGACAATTTCCCACTTTCCCACATTATATTCCATTTGCCAGGTCTTTGCCCACTCTCTTAACCTATCTATATCCCTTTGTAGCCCCCTTATGTCCTCTTCACAAGTTACTTTCCTACCTATCTTTGTGTCATCAACAAACTTAGCAACCATACCTTTGGTCCCTTCATCTAAGTCATTTATATACATTGTAAAAAAGTTGAAACAAACAGGATCAGGGTGGAATGTTTGTGAGGCTCTCTGATCTCCCACCAGGATATTGGTGGAAATCCCAGAGAAATGACATGAACAGCCATACGTGCTGTTTCTATGGGGATTGTGCTGATCTTCTGCCAAAGTTGCGGAAGATTAGGAAACCCTCCGGGCAATAATATTCTCGTGCAGAAAATCATCAATATAAACTTTAGTACATTAATATGTTCTGCGTTGACTTTAGATCTTGGACTGCCTTATATGTAAGAGAGTCTCTAAGCTACCTTTTATAAAGATTTGTCTTTGCCTTACTACCTGCGTAAGAAATGGAAATAGAACATAAAATGACCAATAGGAAGCTAAGTATTTAATTCAGTGCCATCCTGAGCTTTCACCAGCTTTATGCTGTGATGGATGATGTGTAATTTCATCACATGCAACTTTCAATCAACTATGGCTCATTCAACTGAAGGTGGGGACTGAGGGTCTGTTCCTGAATTTTCAAAGCCTTCTTGCGAGATTACAAGGGGCGATTTCTTAGTCAGATTCAGCCTCACCTGCCATCTCACGAGAGGGCTTTGAAAATTCAGGACTTTTAGCAGTTCCTCTGTGCGTGTACATCCAATCAGCCGCACCCAAGCTCCAAAGAAAGACTTGCATGATGTAGCGCCTTTCACAACCGCAGGGCATCCCAAAGAACTTTACAGCCAATGACGTATTTTTGAAGTGCAGTTACTGTTGTAATGTAGGAAACACCGCAGCCAATTTGTGCACAGCAAGCTCTCACAAACAGCAATGTGATAATGACCAGGTAATCTGTTTTGTAACGTTGGTTGAGGGATAAATATTGGTCAGGACACTGAGGAGAACTTTTTTGAAACAATACCATCCACCTGAGAGTGCAGACAGGGCCACGGTTTAACATCTCTTCCAAAAGATGGCACCTCCAACAATGCAGCACCCCCTCAGTACTGCACTGGAGTGTCAGCCTGGATTTTTGCATTCAAGAGTTGGAGCAGAGCTTAACCCCACAACCTTCAGACTCAAAGACAAGAGTGCTACCCACTGAGCCACAGGTGACACACCAGAGAGCTGACTGCAGAGGAAACCAAAATTAGGGCCTGCCGAAACATGTTGCTTTGTCGAGCCTGAAACTTGAGTGAAACTGCCTCTCACAGGGATTTCCATCTTCTCTTGTTACTCATTGTGTCTTTGTGTGACAGCCTGAAACTCTTACTGAAGTTCCCAGAGATGCCAGACAGAGTCATGCTCACTCTGGGAGATGCACGGGTGTTGACTATCACTCTGAGAGTTAGGTCCTCACATTCCTCTGTCCAGCTGTCAGAAAGCTGGGCCTTAGCATCTTATCACAACCAGTGCAGAGCAACAATATTCTTTGACCCAGGATTATCACTGACCTCAACTCCTCTGAAGAACTTCCCTCCACAGCCCCCAACCTCATTATTCTGCAACCATGTACAGCCTGCTTCTACCTCTTCCCCAAAATCCACAAACAAGACATCCCTGGTAGACCCATTGTTTCAGCCTGTTCCTGCTCCACTGAACTGATTTCTTCCTATCTCAACTCTATTTCCCCCTTCTCCAGTTTCTTCCCATCTACATCCGTGACTCTTCTGATGCTTTCTGCCACTTCAACAGTTTTCAGTTTTCTGACCCTCTCCGTCTCCTATTCACCATGGATGTCCAAACCCTCTAGACCTCCATCCCCCACCAGGATGGTCTGACAGCTCTCCGCTTCTTCCTAGAATGGAGGCCCAACCAGTTACCCTCCACCACCACCCTCCTCTGCCTGGCTGAACTTGTTTTCACATTGAACAAATTCTCCTTCAACTCCACTCACTGCCTCCCAATAAAAGGTGTTGCTATGGGGACCCGCATGGGTCCTAGCTATGCCTGCCTTTTTGTGGGATATGTGGAACATTCCTTGTTCCAGTCCTACACAGGTCCCCTCCCTCATCCTCCCCTGTATCGGTGACGTTTCTTTGTCTCACCCCGAACTGGAAAATTTCATTGACTATTTTTCAATTTCCACCCTTCTCTCACTTCCACATGGTCTATCTCCGACTCTTCCCTTCCCTTCGTTGACGTCTCTGTCTCCATTTCTGAAGATAGGCTATCAACCAATATTCACTATAAGCCCATGGACTCGCACAGCTACCTAGACTACACTTCCTCACACCCTGCTTCCTGCAAGAACTCGATTCCATTCTCCCAGTTTCTCGGTCTCTGTCACATATATTCGAATGATGCAACCTTCCATACTAGCGCTTCAGATATGTCTTCCTTTTTCCTCAACCGTGGAATCCCTCCACCATGATTGACAGGGCCCTCAATCATGTGTGATCTATTTCACGCACTTCTGCTCTCACCCTTTTCCCTCCCTTCCAGAACCATGATAGGGTTCCCCTTGTCCTTCCCTACCACCCCTCCAGCCTCCGTATTCAATGGGTCATTGTCCGCCATTTCCACCACCTCCAGCGTGATACCACCACCAAACATATCTTTCCCTCCCCTTTCAGCATTCTGAAGGTACTGTTCCCTCTGCGACATGCTGGTCCACTCTTCAGTCACCCTAACACCCCCTCCCTTACCCATGGTACCTTTCCGTGTAAGTGCAGGAGATGCAATACCTTCTGTTTTGACTCCTCCCTTCTCACCGCCCAGGGCCCCAAACACTCCTTTCAGGTGAAGCAGCGATTTACTTGTACTTCTTTCAATTTAGTATACTGTATTCGGTGCTTGCAATCTGGTCTCCTCTACACTGGGGAGACGAAATGCTGACTGGGTGACCGCTTTGCAGAGCACCTCCGTTCAGTCCGCAAGTATGACCACAAGCTTCCTGTCGCTTGTCATTTTAATTCTCCACCTTGCTCGCACTCTGACCTTTCTGTCCTTGGCCTGCTACAGTGTTCCAATAAAGCTCAATACAAGCTCGAGGAACAGTACCTCATCTTTCAACTGGGCACTTTACAGCCTTCCGGACTCAACACTGAGTTCAATAATTTTAGATCATAACCTCTGCCGCCTTTTTTTCTCTTTTTTTGCTGGTTTGTTTCTTCCCCCCCGCCCCCCGTTTCTTTCCTCATCCCTTTCCTTTCTGTTCAGACAGCTGCCATCCTTCCATCAGAACCTCATTCAGACACATCTGTTGTTTCTTTACTTGGCTTTGTACCATGAAACTTTTTGTCAATTAATGTCTCCTGCCCTCCACCTTTTGTTCTTCCCATTCCCCCTCCTTTCACTTGCTCAAAACCTATTACGTTTCTAACCTTTGCCAGTTCTGATGAAAGGTCATCGACCTGAGAAGTTAACTCTGTCTTTCTCTGCACAGATTCTGCCTGACCTGCTGAGTATTTCCATCATTTTCTGTTTTTGTTTCAGATTTCCAGCATCCGCAGTATTTTGCTTTTGTAGCATTCTTTGACCTTCAAACTGACGGCTCCTCTCCCCTCCTCCATTCTCTCATTCCTTGAAAACTACAGGCTTTAAATATCCAAACTCACCAACACCTGAGATTTATTTGGGCTCCTACTCTATCCAACCCTGGGTCTGGTTTGCACCCTGGGCATTGCTCCTTCTCCAAGGTGTCTCAATGTTGTGTGCAGAACAATCACTCACTCTTTGTGTCAATAGTGACTGAGGAGAGAGGAATTAGTTCCTGCGTAACTTACATACTTGAAAAAGAGAAAGATGCAAGGCCATGGAGAAAGTGCAGGGAGTGGAACAAAATTGGATTGCTATGATCATACCCAGATATCAGGTAGTATTTTATAAAAAGATATTGTAAAGCATCATCAGATGCAGTAATATCATTTTTCTAAAGGGCTCTGACCTGTTAGAAATCAAATAAGCCACTAATGAGGGTTATAAACCACCTGTCGATCTCAATTGGTTCATGTTTGGGGGAAAAAAAGCAAATCTTGATTTTTACAACAAATCTCTTGATTTTTAAGAGTTTGTCTCATGAATTATGAGATGGTGGGGTTGGTGTGTCTGTGAACTGTTTATGCTGATGAGGAGGAGACGAGAGGGGATCATTATAGCACTCCTGATTAGGACAAATGAGAGAATCCTGTCGAATGCAATGAATAATTTCCAGCATAATTCAACTAGATGACTAACTGTTGGGGTCGATGAAAAGCTATTTTACATCAAAATTTGAATCATCATGAACCTGTCTCCAGCGCTCCTGGTTAATTATAAATCTGGCAGGCATATGAAAGGACTATTTAATTCCAATTCCAAGTCACTGCAATGGAGATCCATTAATAGAAGCTTTAGTTACAGGTGAGGCCTATTATTATGGAGAGTATGCACTCAATGGTATGTAAGGAGATGAGCTAAGATCTCAGTAATTATATATCCCCTTGCAGCATAATGAACAAGGATTTCTTTTGTTGCTAATACTGTAAATTGAAGTAAAATGTAAGAACTATATCATGCAGGCTTTTCAGAATAGAGAGCGTGGTGAATTGTTACATTGAATTTGCGGTTCTATTTTCTAAGCACTAGTCATGGTTGAGGTAAATAATTATGTGTTTCTCAAACGAAATCCCCAATTACAGCTTTTTTGGTGAAGAGGTGTGTTGTTTGGTCTGTTGGTTCTGTTTTCCATGATGACTAGATGGATGTCTTTTATGTGAAAATTGCCACTCAGCATTGATGGCCCTCAGCTCTGGAATTCCTTCCCGAAACCTCTCTGCCTCTCTCTCCTCCTTTAAGACACTCCTAAAAACTTACCATGGATGCATGGGACAGTCCCATTTTATTTACTCAAACTTAAAATTCTCATCCTTATGTTCAAATCCCTCCATGGCATAACCCCCTCCCTATCTCTGTAACCTCCTGCAATCTGCCAAAATCTCAGCACTCTCCAATTCTGGCCTCTTGCGCATCCCCAATTTTAATCACTCCACCATTGGCGGCATGCCTTCAGATGCCTAGATCCTAAGCTCTGGAATTCTCTCCATAAACCTCACCGCCTCTCCACCTCTCTCTCCTCCTTTAGGATGCTCCTTAAAACCTACCTCTTTACCAAATTTTTAATCACTGTCCTATCATTTCCTTATGTGGCTCAGTGTCAAAATTTGTTTGATAACACTTCTGCGAAACGCCTGACTACATTTTACTATGACAATTTGACAAGGTGTGAAAAGTATTATAAAATGGTCCAGCCATTAATCTCGTGCCCACGACCTTGCTGTTCCCGCTGTACCGCACTCCCCCATTCTCTCCCCACCACTCCTTAAATATCATGGGCCATTGAGTTCCACACTCGGGTTTGCTGTTGTCTGGAGGTTCTCCCTCAGAGGACAATCTTCCTGGGCCATTCTTTCACACATCGTATGGTAGCAATTTCAGAAGTAGTATAAGTGAAGTTTGGCAGGTGATTAACCTCTCGGCATTCTGCAGTAGGCCACCGTGAAAGGTCATAGAGACATAGAGTCATTTACGGCATAGAAGGAGGCCATTTGGCCCATCGAGTCCTTGCCAGCTCTCCATGGAGCCACCCAGTCAGTCCTACTCCCCCGATCAATCCCCGTAGACCTGCAAGTTTATTTCCTCAAGTGCCCATCCAATTTCCCTTTGAAGTAATTGATGGTCTCTGCTTCCATCACATTTCTCCTCACATTCCCCCTGCATCTCTTACCCAAAACCTTCAATCTGTGTCCCTTAGTTCTTGTACCATCAGTTAATGAGAATAGTTTTTCCTTGTCAAATTTATCTAAATCTGTCATAATCTTGTACAACACTATCAAATCTCCCCTCAATCTCCTTTGCTGCAGGGAGAACAACACCAGCTTTTCCAACCTAACCTTGTAACTAAATCCCCCATCTCTAGAGCCATTCTAGTAGATCTCTTTTGTGCCTTCTCAAGGACCCTCACATCCTTCCTAAAGTGTGGTGACCAGAACTGAATACAATACTCTAGTTGGGTCCTAACCAGAGCTTTATAAAGGATCAGCGTAACTTTCCTGCCTTTCTACTCTATGCTTCTATTTGTGAAGCCCAAGAACCCATATGCTTTGCTAATCACACTCTCAATATGTCCTGCCACCTTCAAAGATCAATGCACATGCACCCCCAGATCCCTCTATTCCTGCACACTCTTTAGAACTGCACCATTAAGTCTATATTGCCTCTCTCTATCTCTTTTGCCAAAATGCATCACTTCACACTTGTCAGTATTAAATTCCAGCTGGCACCTCTCTGCTCATTCTGCTAGCCTATCAATGTCCTGATGCAGGCAATTCATATCATCCTCACTGTTTGCCATTCCTTCAAGTTTGGTATTATGAGTCTAAACTTTATGATACGGTGATCACGCTTACCCAAGTTCTCCCCTACAGACACGTGGTCCATTTGGCCCACCTCATTTCCCAGCAGCCGATCCAGCAATGCCTCCTTTCTAGTTGGGCCGAGAACATACTGATCAGGGAACATTATCTCACATAACATACTGATCAAGGAACATATCTAACGTTATCCCAATCGATATTTGGATAATTAAAGTCCCCCAAGAACACCACACTATAGCTCTTACACATCTCTGTGAATTCCCTGCAGATTTGCTTCTCTATCTCTCTCACTATTTGGAGGCCTATAGAATACCCCTAGCAATGTTATCACACCCTTTTTGCTTCTCAACTCTAACCAAATGGATGCTGTACTTGCCCCCTCAAGGATATCCCCACTTTCCAACACTACAATATCTTCTCTATTCAGTACTACCACCTCACCTCCTTTTATCCTTCTCTATCTTTTCTGAACACTTTCTATCCTTGTACATAAAGCGCCCAGTCGTCACCATTTTTGCCACGTTTCCATTATTGCCACTACATCATATTTCCATACTACTTGTGCTTGTAGCTCACCAACTTTATTCACCACACTTAGTGTGTGTGCATACATGCATTGTAATCCTGTCTTTGTATTACTTATGGCCCTTCTCAGTCTGCTGCAATCTAATATGGAACTACTTCCTTCTCTAGTACTGTCCAACACTCTCACATTATGCACCTTATTCCTCTTTTCTACTTCTATGTGCTGGTGCCCATCCCCCTGCCAATTTAGTTTAAACCCTCCCCAATCACATGAGTGAACCACCCTGCAAAGACAGTGGTCCCAGTCATGTTGAAGTGCAACCTGACTCTTTTGAATAGGTGCCTTCTGTCCCAGAACTAGTCCCAATGCCATAAGAATCTGAAGCCCTCCCTCCTGCAGCATGCTTCAGGCCATGCATTGATCCTTCCCTATCTTCCTATGTCTACTCTCACTTGCCCGTGGCATTGGGACCAGTTCTGCAGTAGAAGGCACCTATTCAAAAGAGAGTGGTTGCACCTTCGAGTTCCTACTCTTTAACTTCCTCCCTAGCTTCTGAAAGTCTGACCGTTGGACCTCAATACCTGCCCTTGCTATGTTGTTGGTACCAATGTGTAAGACAACTTCTGGCTCACCCCCTTCCCCCGACAGAATATCCTGCACCCTCTTCATGATGTCCTTTACCCTGGCACCAGGGAGGCAACATACCATGCGGGATTCACGATGACGGTTACTGAAATCCCTGATTGTCCTCCCTGACTATGGAATCTCCTATAACAACTGCATTTCTACACTTTGCTGCTCCCTCCTGTACAGTCCCTTGTCCATTGGTGCCATGGTTGGGACTGCAGTCCTACAGGGTGTCATCACTCCCAGCAGTCTCCAATGCTGAGTACCTGTTTGAGAGTGGCACAGACCGTGAAGACTCCTGCACCTCCGGCCTCTTCCTACTCTTACAGATGACCACCCACCTAGTATCCTGAACTCTTACTGCCTGTGGGGTGACCACATCCTGGAAAGTACGATCCAGGTAACTCCTGCTCCCTGATGTTCCGCAGTGACTCCAGCTACCCCTCAAGCTGGTTGGAAGAAGAATAACATCTGTTAAAATAAAAGAATGGTGCAACCTCAACAAGGAGAAAATTATAGTATCACTCAGCCTAGATACGAAGATTAAATTTCCAGGGGGCTGCAATCAATTTCGTAAGAACATGGGAGCAGGAGGAGGCCGTTCAGCCCCTCGTGCCTGCCCCACCATTCAGTGAGATCATGGCTGATCTATAACGTAACCCCATCTATTTCCCATGGTGTTTTGGGTGAGAACTCAGTGAAAAGAAATGCACAGAAGGCCATTTGCGCCCTTTCTCCAAGATTACACCAGGAGACCAGAAGAATCCCTCGCTTAACCTCGACAGTTGAGATCAAACAATTTCAGAGGTGGAGTTTCCAAATGGACACTGAGAGAACCAAGCCTTTAACAAGCTTAAGGAGGAATGAAGCAGTCCTTCAGTTACAAACCACAGAGCAGGAGCATTGTGTACACATAGTTCACATGACATATTAAGGGCCATAGGAAAGAAAGAAATGACTCACATTTATGTAGCCCCTTTCACTTATTCAGGACATCCCAAAGTGCTTTGCAGCCAATGCAATACTTCTGAAGTGTTGTAATGTAGGAAGTTTGCACACAGCAAGCTCCCACAAACAGCAATGTGATAGTGACCAGATCATCTGTTTTTGTGATGTTGGCTGAGGAATAAATATTGGCCAGGACATCGGGAAAAACACCCTGCTCTTCTTCAAAATAGTGCCGTGGGATCTTTTACGTCCACCTGAGAGAGCAGATGGAGCCTCAGTTTAATGTCTCATCTGAAAGGTGGCACCTCCAACAATGCAGCACTCCCTCACGATGCTGCAAAAGTACTTCATTGTGCCTTTAGAGTGCTTTGGGACGCCCTGAGATTGTGCAAGGTGCTATATAAATGCAAGTCTTTTCTTTCTTTAACTTTTCTGAAGCTTGGTGGTATCCAGTACTACATCTTGTACTATATATCAACACATCTCAACACAGCAGAAAATAGCCTTCTATATTTTGATCAAGATGAAAGAAATGTGCTTGCGTAAGGTTATGAACATGTTGCAAATATCAGCCCTCAATACAAATAGTAGAAGTAAAGGGTGCTGGGCTGGGGGCAGTGGGTGGGAGGGTGGGGGCAGTGGCGGGGGGAAGCAGAACTAAGGAAGCAGGAACAAAAGAAATCAAGATTGGATCCAAAAGTTAGATTGTACTTGGACACAGACAAGTCATTATACAGCTGATAATTCACCTGATTCAATGTCTGATCCATTAAAAAGTCAGCAGCAGCTGAGACTTCACTTACTGTGAGTTCCAAAGGGCAATTTCAGCAGGCTTTAATCAGGATATAAGGAAATACAACACAATATGTATTACATGTAATATGAATAGGATTTCAAAATCTCTTCTGTAGTGCCTGTCTCAAAGAATGATATTCCCATATACCCTTGATTCCCTGAGATACCGAAAATCTATCAATCTCAGACTCAAATATACTCAATGATGGAGTATCCACAACCCTCTGGGGTAGAGAATTCCGAAGATTCACAACCCTCTGAGTGAAGAAATTTCTCCTCAGCTCAGTCCTAAATGGTCAGCCCCTTATCCTGAGACTGTGCCCCCCATATTCTAGATTCCCAGCCAGGGGAAACAATCTCTCAGTGCCTACCCTGTCAAGCCCTTTCAGAATCTTGTATGTTTCAATGAGAAAAAGCCTAGGCAGGCTCAGGCCCTGTTCCACTCAGAACAGCCCAATTTCATGAACGGGTCTTAAAGCAGACATCAAGCCGCTCACTAAGATACATAAGGAGACTTAAGGTGGAATTTTGTGGGCTGTGCAAGAGCGGATTTGGTGGTGTGCGGGGTGATATAATTAGGTGGGAGTTGTTTTTCAGATTCCCGACAGCAGGATATTTTAGAGGAATTAAGTGGGCAGCCATTTAGCAGTATTCCAGGGCTCCCCCGGCACGATGGCGGATTGCAGCTTTGCATTTATTTAAATAACATGAATACTCATTACCCAACAACGTATAGTTACAATTCAGTCCTACCTTCCAGATTAAGTGAACGGTGAAAAATATTCCAATGCCACCCAGTTCACAGTTGTTTTACCATGGCATGCAGCAGTCAGATTTATGCAGTTGAGTCTCAGGTCTGTGCTCTTCTCTCTTTAACTCCACAAAACTAACGCCAGCATTGCAATGGATGTTTGCCTCCAGGCTCAGCACCAGCAAGGGTGAATCATCTCAGCGGATGGCGATGAAGGCATGGTCAGGGGCTACATGGAGGAGCAGAGGAGCGTACTCGGGAGGGGAAGGGTGGGGGATCGGGTGCATGGAGGAGCAGGGGAGGGTAATCGAGGAGGAAAGGGTGGGGTTGATCAGGTGAACAGTTGATCAGCAGGGCAGGGCGGAGTGGAACGTGCAGGATGTTGAATGGTTGCTGTTGATGGTGAAGATGCATGTTGTCAGCTGCGGGGGTGGTGGGTGGATTATAGCAGTCCAGTGTGAAGATATTTGGCAATGGTCTAAAGGGAGGGATGAGTGCTGTCAACATTAGGGAGCTGTGGGGAAAATTGAGGGTACTGGCTAGCAGAGGGAACAGTCACAGTCAATGGGGCAAAGGGATTTTATAGGGGGGAAGGTCAAGACTAATGATGGGTGGGTATTCGACAGCTCCATATGGAGTGGAACAAGACTCGGTACCAATGGTCTGTTTGATGTGAGGAGGTTCAAGGATAAGAGTCAGCATGCCAATAGTAACGGGAGTAGGAACAGGAGGGATGGATGACATGAATACGCTGATGATTAAACTGTGTACGGTAACGGGGGGAGGCTCAATGGTAACAGAGGGAAGGGTAACAGTAACATTAGGTGGGTCAAGGGTAATGGGCTCAAGCTGGAAGGTTGCAGGAGGAGGTTGGAAAGTGGGGAGACTTGCCCTGAATTCCACACGCACCATCTTCCAAAGATAATGGAAACCACCGGACACTCAAGGATTGCAAGGAGAGTGGGAAGACACAAATGACAGTGGGTGTGTCTTCTACCTGGCTGAATTTTGAAGGCAGATATAAGGCAGAAGTTCAATGCCTCAATGTTTCAGCTTGCTAGCAACAGCGGGCTGAATTGACATACCCTGCTTATTTATTGCTCAGAGAAACCCCAGTGACATGAATCTCATACACCCAATTTGTCTAGTACCACAGGAAGAAGAGCAAAGAGAGAGACTAAGGAAGGCTCTTTTTCCTCAACTCATGATGCCTGAGTGCCAGCAACAGGCAGAACAGGAAGGTGAGGATGCTCCAAAAGAAGTCATCCAGGAACGGCCTTATCAAAGACGGACACTGGCACATCATCGCATCCTCAGGATGGGGACAAATTACTTACAAATGTCAGAGACGCCTAAGAATGTCACATGAAATGGACACAGAAATTTGTAGGATCCTGCAGCATGACCTACAGTCGCTTGGCTTCCGGTGGGAATCCCATGCCAGTTGCCTTCAAGGTGACTGCTGCGCTCAATGTTTTTGCTAGCGGATCCTTCCAGGGATCCACGGGCGACATACGTGGCATCTCGCCGTCAGCGACCCACAGGTGCATCAAAGAGGTGACCAAAGCCTTTTGTCGACATGCCAATGATTTCATCTACTTACCTGTAGATGAGGACAGCCAGCTGCCATCGCTGGGTTCCCAAGAGTGCAAGAGGTGATCGACTGTACTCATGTGGCCATTGGAGCTCCCTGGGACCAGCCTGCTGTATTTGTGAATCACAAAGGCTTCTAATCTTTGTACGTGCAACTGGATTGCAACCACAGGAGAAGAATCATGCATGTTTGGACAGGTTTCCCAGGAGCTGTCATGACTCATACAGTTTGAGGAACTCACAGCTGCCAGCAATTTTTGAGGAACCAGCCAAAGTGAATGGCTGGATTCTGGGTGACAAGGATTACTTCCTTTGTACATGGTTGATGATACCAGTACGTCATTCCCAATGTGCTGCTGAAGAGAGGTACAGTGTTGCTCACACATCTATCAGAGCCATCATTGAACACACCATCGGCATGCTGAAAATGCAATTCCGCTGCCTTGACCGGTCTGGAGGGGTACTTCAGCACGCACCACGCAATTAGACACGGCAACATTTTGCAGGCAGGGGAACAAGAGGAACACCAGTCCTCCTCAGATGAGGATGACTATGAAGAGGGTGAGGAGGAGGACAACAATAATAACAATGCTGTCATCGATATGAGGGCCAAGGGGAGACATGCAAGGGACATCAGGGAGAACCTCATTTATGCACGTTTCAGCCAACAATAAGTCACATCATCAAGAAATGTTGGGAGGAGAAACATAACAATTCCCCATAGAAATTCACTTTCGCCTGAAGTCTTATTCATCTCTGCAATCTTAAGGAAACGTTGCTGCACTTTAATGTGATTGACATTTGAAATCATCTATGGGCTACGATGAATGCGACTACACACCACTGCAAGCAGCATTCAGTTATGACAGCAGAAAACACAAAAGTAAAGCATGACAGTATTGGAAAAAGTAAATAATCATCAATAGGAAAACAGGCATCATTGAATAGTGAGGCTGAAGTTTCACTGAGAAATGGACACTGGACATTTTCTGAGATGCTTTGCAAATATCAATGTGTTCCTGCCATAGGTCTCCAATGAACATCTTTGTTTTCATCTGAAACCAAACAAAAGATTTATGAGTGAATCAAATGTTAAATTAAATAAAGATGTACTGAAAATGATTTACTAGTTGCACAATATGTCCATACCCATTCCATCTTTGTTCTCAAAACTTTTCAATTTCCTTTATTCTCCACTATGTCGAGGTGCTGCCCTGACATTAGCAGCTGAGGTGGAGACAGTCTGCTCAGTGCGCTGCCTCGTTGCTGTGGATGACTGTGACAGGCGTCTTCTGGAGGAACGATTCCTTGATGGCTCCATCCTACTGGGGGTCTACAGAAATGGTGCTTGAGTATCCCCCATGTGCTCCCCTGCTGGAGTTAAGGGGGTCAATGTTGGGGGAGAGGATGAAACACGGCTTACTCTGGGGGTGTCCTGAGAGAAGGACCCCAGGCATCTGGCATGCGCTTGTCCTCTGTCTGTGTTCACGATGGCTCCTGCCTGTCTCCCTGAGTGGAAGGGGCACCTGGAGGGACATGAAATTTCCTCGACCCTCTCTCGCTTAGGCTCTGCTTCATAGAGAACATGGCAAAAGTGATGGAGTGCAGGTCAGATCGCATATGACTCGAGTGCTCAACCAGACTCACCACGGAGCTGAGGGAGCTATATGCTCAAATGCCTGGGACATGGCAGATGTCATGGCTTGCATGGCTCCTCCAAGGCACGCATAAACCCACGCGTGTCCTCAGGCAGCTCCGACATATTTTCTACATGGCTTTGCTGCACATCCAGCAGACTTCTCATAGCAACAAACAGAGGATCATCATAAACGTGGGGCTGAGCAGGGGCCTGGTCCCCAGCAGTCCTCCGGATGTCAGGGGACCTGGCTGGCACATGCTCCCTCAGTTGCTGGGACGTGTCTGTGTCATGTACACCAGCTTGTGACCCAGATTCTAATCTTAAAGCCCCCCCCGTGGACCGTGTGGATGTATCAGCACTGGCGGAGGTGGAAGAAGAGGCAGGTGACGGTGCACCCTCTGGGGCATTGGCTTCCTCCCCCTCCCCAGAGGAGGAGCTTTGGGCCTCGTGGAGTAACAGACACCTGCAGTGGAGCTACTGAGAGGTAATGTCACTGGACTAGTAATCCAGAGGCCCAGGCTAATGCCCTGGGGCCATGGGTTCGAATCCCACCATAGCAGATGGTGAAATTTGAATTCAATTAATAAATCTGGAATGAAAAGCTAGTCTAAAAGAAACATAGAAAATAGGAGCAGGAGTAGGCCATTCGGCCCTTCGGACCTGCTGCGCCATTCAAAAAAGATCATGGCTGATTGTCTAATTCAGTACCCTGTTCCTGCTTTCTCCCCATATCCCTTGATCCCTTTGGCATTAATATATCTATATAATAAATATATTTATATAATGTAATATAATATAAATATATCTATCTTCTTCTTGAATATATTTAATGATTTGGCCTCCACTGCCTTCTGCGGTAGAGAATTCCACAGGTTCACCACCCTCTGAGTGAAGAAATTTCTGCTCCTCTCGGTTCTAAATGGCTTTCCCCATATCCTGAGACTGTGACCACTGGTTCTGGACTCCCCAGCCATCGGGAACATCCTCCCTGCATCTAGCTTGTCTCGTCCTGTTAGAATTTTACAGGTTTCTATGAGATCCCCTCTCATTCTTCTAAACTCTAGTGAATATAGGCCTAGTTGACCCAATCTCTCCTCATACGTCAATCCTGCCATCCCAGGAATCAGCCTATTAAATCTTCTTTGCACTCCCTCCAAGGCAAGAGCATTCTTCCTCAGGTAAGGAGACCAAAACTGCACACAATACTCCAGATGTGGTCTCACCAAGGCCCTGTACAACTGCACATCCTTGCTCCTGTACTCAAATCCTATTGTAATGAAGGCCAACATACCATTCGCCTTCCTAATTGTTTGTTGCATCTGAATGCTTGCTTTCAGCGACTGGTGTACAAGGACGCCCAGGTCTCGTTGCACTTCCCCCTTTCACAATCTATCACCGTTCAGATAATAATCTGCCTTTCTGTTTTTACAACCAAAGTGGATAACCTCACATTTATCCACATTATACTGCATCTGCCATGCATTTGCCCACTCACCCAACTTGTCCAAATCTCATTGGAGCCTCTTTGCATCCTCCTCACAGCTCACACACCCACCCAGCTTCGTGTTGTCTGCAAACTTGGAAATGTTGCATTTAGTTCCCTCACCCAAGTCATTAATATATATTGTGAACAGCTGGGGCCCAAGCACTGATCCCTGCGGTACCCCACTAGTCACTGCCTGCCACCCGGAAAAAGACCCGTTTATTCTTACTCTCTGTTTCCTGTCTGTCAACCAATTCTCAATCCATGCCAGTATATTACCCCCAATCCCATGTGCTTTAATTTTGCACACTAACCTCTTCTGTGGGACCTTATCAAAAGCCTTCTGAAAATCCAAATACACCACATCCACTGGTTCTCCCTTATCTATTCTACGAGTTACATCCTCAATAAACTCCAGTAGATTTGTTAAGCACGACCTCCCTTTCGTAAACCCATGCTGAGTTTGCCCAATCCCGTTTATGCTTTCTAGGTGTACTGCTATCACATTCTTTATACTAGACTCTAGCATTTTCCCCACAACTAATGTAAGACTAACTGGTCTGTAATTCCCTGTTTTTTCTCTCCCTCCTTTTTTAAATAGTGGTGTTACATTTGCCACCCTCCAATCTGTAGGAACTGCTCCAGAGTCGCTAGAATTTTGGAAGATGACCACCAATGCATCCACTAGTTCCAGGGAGGCTTCCTTTAGTACTCTGGGATGTAGATTATCAGGTCCTGGGGATTTGTCAGCCTTTAAGCCCATTAATTTCCGTAGCACTTTTTTTTACTAATACTGATTTCCTTCAGTTCCTCCCTCTCATTAGAGCTTTGGTTCCCTAACATTTCTGGGAGGTTATTTGTGTCTCCCTTTGTGAAGACAGATCCAAAATATGTGTTTAATTGTTCTGCCATTTTTTTGTTCCCCATTATAATTTTCCTCGTTTCTGACTGTAAGGGACCTACGTTTGTCTTCACTAATTTTTTTCTCTTCACATATTTATAGAAGCTTTTACAGTTAGTTTTTATGTTCCCCGCAAGTTTACTCTCATACTCTATTTTCTCCCGCTTAATCAACCTCTTTGTCCTCCTTTGCTGAATTCTAAACTGCTCCCAATCCTCAGACTTGCGGTTTTTCAGGCAATTTTATATGCCTTCTCTTTGGTCTAATACTATCCCAAATTTCTTTTGTAAGCCGCGGTTGAGCCACATTTCCGGTTTTATTTTTGCATCAGACAAGAATGAATAATTGTTGTAATTCCTGCACACGTTCTTTAAATATTATCCATTGCCTATCCACCGTCAACCCTTTAGGAAAGTTCCCCAATCTACCATAGCTAACTTATGCCTCATACCTTCGTAGCTTCCTTTATTTAGATTCAGGATCCTAGTTTTGGATTCAGCTACTTCCCTCTCCATCTTAATGAAGAATTCTAGCATGTTATGGTTGCTCTTCCCTGAGGGACCCCGCACAACAAGATTGTTAATTAATCGTTTTTCATTGCACAATACCCAGTCTAGGATAGCCTGTTCTCTAGTTGATTCCTCAATGTATTGGTCTAAAAAAGAGTCACATTCACACTCCAGGAAATCCTCCTCCACAGTATTATTGCTAATTTGGTTTAACCAATCTATATGTTGGTTAAAGTCAACCATGATTACAGTTGTACCCTTATTGCATGCATCTCTAATTTCCTGTTTAATAGAACAAAGAACAAAGAACAGTACAGCACAGGAACAGGCCATTCGGCCCTCCAAGTCTGCGCCAATCTTGATGCCTGCCTAAACTAAAACCTTCTGCACTTCCGGGGTCCATATCCCTCTATTCCCATCCTATTCATGTATTTGTCAAGATGCCTCTTAAACGTCTCTATGGTACCTGCTTCCACCACCTCCCCCGGCAACAAGTTCCAGGCACTCACCACCCTCTATGTAAAGAACTTGCCTCGCACATCCCCTCTAAACTTTGCCCCTCTCACCTTAAACCCATGTCCCCTAGTAACTGACTCTTCCACCCTGGGAAAAAGCTTCTGACTATCCACTCTGTCCATGCCGCTTATAACTTTGTAAATCTCTATCATGTCACCCCTCCACCTCCGTCGTTCCAGTGAAAACAATCCGAGTTTATCCAACCTCTCCTCATAGCTAATGCCCTCCAGACCAGGCAACATCCTGGTAAACCTCTTCTGTACCCTCTCCAAAGCCTCCACGTCCTTCTGGTAGTGTGGCAACCAGAATTGCACGCAATATTCTAAGTGTGGCCAAACTAAAGTTCTGTACAGCTGCAGCATGACTTGCCTATTTTGATACTCTATGCCCCGACCGATGAAGGCAAGCATGCCGTATGCCTTCTTGACTACCTTATCCACCTGCGTTGCCACTTTCAGTGACCTGTGGACCTGTACGCCCAGATCTCTCTGCCTGTCAATACTCCTAAGGGTTCTGCCATTTACTGTATACTTCCCACCTGCATTAGACCTTCCAAAATGCATTACCTCACATTTGTCCGGCTGTATCTTCTAACAATACTCATCACTGTCCGCAACTCCACCAACCTTTGTGTCGTCCGCAAACTTACGAATCAGACCAGCTACATTTTCCTCCAAATCATTTATATATACTACAAACAGCAAAGGTCCCAGCACTGATCCCTGCGGAACACCACTAGTCACATCCCTCCGTTCAGAAAAGCACCCTTCCACTGCTTCCATCGGTCTTCTATGACCGAGCCAGTTCTGTATCCAGCTTGCCAGCTCCCCTCTGATCCCATGTGACTTCACCTTTTGTATCAGTCTGCCATGAGGGACCTTGTCAAAGGCTTTACTGAAGTCCATATAGACAACATCCACTGCCCTTCCTTCATCAATCATCTTTGTCACTTCCTCAAAAAACTCAATCAAATTAGTGAGGCACGACCTCCCCTTCACAAAACCATGCTGCCTCTCGCTAATAAGTCTATTTGTTTCCAAATGGGAGTAAGTCCTGTCCCTAAGAATCCTCTCTAATAATTTCCCTACCACTGACGTAAGGCTCACCGGCCTATAATTTCCTGGATTATCCTTGCTACCCTTCTTAATCAAAGGAACAACATTGGCTATTCTCCAGTCCTCTGGGACCTCACCTGTAGCCAATGAGGATGCAAAGATTTCTGTCAAGGCCCCAGCAATTTCTTCCCTTGCCTCCCTCAGTATTCTGGGGTAGATCCCATCAGGCCCTGGGGACTTATCTACCTTAATGCTTTGCAAGACACCCAACACCTCCTTTTTGATAATGAGATGACTGAGACTATCTACACTCCCTTCCCTAGGCTCATCATCCATCAAGTTCTTCTCCTTGGTGAATACTGATGCAAAGTACTCATTTAGTACCTCGCCCATTTCCTCTGGCTCCACACATAGATTCCCATCTCTGTCCTTGAGTGGGCCAACCCTTTCCCTGGTTACCCTCTTGCTCTTTATATACGTATAAAAAGCCTTGGGATTTTCCTTAATCCTTTTTGCCAATGACTTCTCATAACCCCTTTTAGCCCTCCTGACTCCTTGCTTAAGTTCCTTCCTACTGTCTTTATATTCCTCAAGGGATTCGTCTGTTCCTAGCCTTCCAGCCCTTACGAATGCTTCCTTTTTCTTTTTGACGAGGCTCACAATATCCCGCATTATCCAAGGTTCCCGGAATTTGCCAAACTTATCCTTCTTCCTCACAGGAACATGCTGGTCCTGGATGCTAATCAACTGACATTTGAAAGACTCCCACATGTCAGGTGTTGATTTACCCTCCAACAGACGTCCCCAATCTAAATTCTTCAGTTCTGCCTAATATTGTTATAATTAGCCTTCCCTCAATTTAGCACCTTCACCCGAGGACTACTCTTATCCTTATCCACTAGTACCTTAAAACTTATCGAATTATGGTCACTGTTCCCGAAATGCTCCCCTACTGAAACTTCGACCACCTGGCCGGGCTCATTCCCCAATACCAGGTCCAGTACGGCCCCATCCCTAGTTGGACTATCTACGTATTGTTTCAAGAAGCCCTCCTGGATGCTCCTTACAAATTCTGCCCCATCCAAGCCGCAAGCACTAAGTGAATCCCAGTCAATATAGAGGAAGTTAAAATCACCCACCACTACTACCCTGTTACCTTTACATCTTTCCAAAATCTGTCTACATAGCTGCTCCTCTACCTCCCGCTGGCTGTTGGGAGGCCTGTATTAAACCCCCAACATTGTGACTGCACCCTTCCTATTCCTGAGCTCCACCCATATTGCCTCGCTGCATGACCCCTCCGAGGTGTCCTCCCACAGTACAGCTGTGATATTCTCCTTAACCAGTAATGCAACTCCCCCGCCCCTTTTACATCCCCCTCTATCCCGCCTGAAGCTTCTAAATCCTGGAACATTTAGCTGCCAATCCTGCCCTTCCCTCAACCAAGTCTCTGTAATAGCAACAACATCATTTTTCCAAGTACTAATCCAAGCTCTAAGTTCATTTGCCTTACCTGTTATACTTCTTGCATTGAAACAAATACACTTCAGACCACCAGTCCCGCTGTTCTCCGCAACATCTTCCTGCCTGCTCTTCCTCTTAGTCTTAGTCTTAGTCTTACAGTCTTAATGCCATCCCTTACATCCCCACTACTGTTTGGGGGCCTATATACAACCCCCACCAATGTTTTCTGCCCCTTGGTATTTCTTAGCTCCACCCATACAGATTCCACATCATGATTTTCCGAGCCAATATCCTTCTACACTATTGCATTGATTTTCTCCTTTACTAACAACGCTACCCCACCTCCTTTCCCTTTTTGCCTGTCTTTCCTAAATACTGAATACCCCTGGATGTTCAGTACCCATCCTTGGTCACCTTGCAGCCATGTCTCGTAATTGCTATTATATCAAAACCATTTATATCTATTTGCGCTGTTAATTCATCTACCTTATTGCGAATGCTCCACACATTAAAACATAATGCTTTTAGACTTGTCCTTTTAGACTACCTGCCTTCCTCTACTCTGCCTGGTGGTCACCCATTCCCTTTCTGCCTTTTCAACATTTGCCTGCAGTGTGACCACCTCGCTAAACGTGCTATCCACGATGATCTCAGCATCGCGGATGCTCCACAGTGAATCCACCCGCAGCTCCAACTCGTAATGCGGGTGGCCAGTAGCTGCAGATGGATATACGTCCTGCACCCATGGTCGTCAGGGACACTGGAAGCGTCCCTGATTTCCCACATAGCACAGGAGGAGCATATCACGGGGCTGAGCTCTCCTGCCATGACATACCTTTGGATTACTTAGTTACTCCCTTTAATTTAAAAAATACTACTTACCTTAGGGGCCTTGTTCTACTCCAAACCCTACCCACTACAATCTAAAGTCCTTAATAAATTACACTAATTAAAAAAAACACACTTTAGTAATACTAACCTTATCACTTATGCATTAGGTTTTGAGGTTTTTTTTTCAAAAAAAGAGAACTTTCCCCTTATTTTTTAAGCTATTTACAGGCACTAACAGCTGTTACTTACCCAACCAATCAGGTTACAGATTTTCTGTGATGTCACTGTAAGTCTTTTTTTCCTCTTTTGAATCTCAGCGCGCAGAGACACAGACAGAGCCGCCGCCACTCCGGTCTACAGGTAAGTAAGGGTCTCGAGCCCCACTCTCTCCTTTTCAGGTCCTGCTCAGGATGCGATTCCTTCCAGGTCTGCCCGCCACCGCTCCGGTCTCCAGGTAAGTAAGGGCCTCAAGCCCCACTCTCTCCTTTTTCAGGTCCCACTCAGGCTGCGATTCCTCCCAGCTCCCAGGTCCACCTGCCGCCGCTCTGGTCTTCAGGTATGTAAGGGCTCAGGTAAGTAATGGTGACCATGAAACCATTATTGATTGTTGTAAAAACCCATCTGGTTCACTAATGTCCTCTCGGGAAGGAAATCTGCTGCCCTTATCTGCTCTGGCCTACATGTGACTCCAGACCCACAGCAATGTGGTTGACTCTTAAATACCCTCTGAAATGGCCTAGCAAGCCACTCAGTTGTATCAAACTACTAGGGATGGGCAATAACTGCTGGCCTGGCCAGTGACGCTCACATCCCATGAACGAATAAAAAAAAACACAAACAGAGGCACATTAAGCATCAGCTGAACATGAGTTCGAGCACTTTTAGTGGGTGTGCATGCATGGCTGCAGGACTGAAGATGACACTTCATCCTTACACCTGGACGATCCTGCCTTGCCATCTGATATTGCCCTGCCTTCCTCCACTCTTACTATTTGGGCAGCTTCCTCTTCAGCCGGTGTCAACACTCTTATATCTGGTACACCTCCTCCTGTCCTGGCTCGCTTGAGCTGATTGTGTTGTCCTGTAGGAGGCAGAATTCTTTTGTTAAGAATCACAGCCATTATAAACCTGCGTTGACATCAATCACTCAGGACTGGCTTTCGCATGACACATCCAAGCACATCAACAATGACAATCATGAACTTTGTGCAAAATCATTCCGTGTATGGCACCAAGGCTGTTCACACAATCCAATGCATGCCTCGTTTGCCCTCTGTCTTAAAGAGATGGAGCCAGAGTGACAAAAAGTGGAGCAGCTTTGCCAACACCACTTACCCTTGGCCATCTGAGCAAGTCATTGATGCGATTGCGACACTGTACCCGGATTCTGCGCGACACCCCACGGGTTGAGACCTCCTCTACAACCTCCATCAGGCCACCTTGACCTCCTCTATGACCTCCATCCAGGCTGCCTTGGTCAGGAGGGAGGGTCTTTGCACTCCATCTACAAGGAAGAGGACCTCCTGCCTTTCCCTGACGGCCTGGAGGAGAACCTGCGGGGAGGCATCACTGAACCAGGGTTGGGATGCTGCCTGCTGGCTGACATCTTCTTCAGTGTGGCTGCAGAGATAAAGTAGATGCTGCAAAGTTGGTGTTGCATTAGAAAAATGAAGGGAGGCAAAAATATTTTGAATTGATTTCAATCTTGCTTTCAGGCTCCGATGCAGAGACTAACATGAAAGGAAGGCCTCTGAACCTTGAGGCTGCAAGCACGGAATGCTTTATATCTGTGGCGAGCATGATTCTTGGCCCAGTGACAGTGGGCTCCACCAATGAAAGGCTTTCCCCGCCAGCGAATCCCATGTGTCCGCCATGCTTATCGCTGCATGCTTAATTTACACACGAAATTGCGTGGGAAACGGGAAATCTGGCAGAAACGGAACATACACCAACTTCCAGTTCCGCTGTCGGGAATGCTGCAGGACCAATAAAATCCCAGCCGTAATGTCTGTTTCAGGCAGCCTCCTGAAAGTTGACCCATATTGGGTCAGACGTATTTCAGGAGTCTTTGGGATGTGAAATTGGTTCTCCTTCTCATTGTTTCCCACCAGGAATACCGGGACGATGAGGTCCAATTTCTATCCAATCGTCTGCTTCTTTATTTAGTTCTTAAATTCCCTGAAAATTTAATTACTGGTAAAAATTACCAATGTCATTTAGTCCCATGAATAAGGCTTCAGTTTTGTCTTATTTTTCTCCATTGTTTTGTCCACCCTTCATAGAATTGAGGTCATCCAAAACTCTGCTACCTGTGTCCTAACTCGCACCAAGTCCCATTCCCCTATCACCCCCACCCACCGATCCTCGCTGACCTACATTGGCTCCCGGTTAAGCAACGCCTCAATTTTAAAATTCTCATTCTTGTTTTCAAATCTCTCCATGGGCTCTCCCCTCCCTATCTCCAGCTTACAACCCTCCAAGATATCTGCGCTCCTCCAATTCTGGCCTCTTGATCATGCCTGATTTTAATCACTCCACCATTCTGGCCTTGCCTTCAGCTGCTGAGGTCCGAAACTCTAGAATAAAAGCAAAATACTACAGATGCTGGAAATCTGAAATAAAAACAAAAACTGCTGGAAATACGCAGCAGGTCTGGCAGCATCTGTGGAGAGAGAAGCAGAGTTAATGTTTCAGGTCAGTGACCTTTCATCAGAATTGACAAAGGTTAGAAATAGAAATGTAATAGGTTTTAAGCAAATAAAGCAGGAGTGGGGCAAAAAATAACAAAAGGGAAGGTGTTGATAGGACATAGGGTCACAGAGAATAACTGAACAGAAGGTCATGGAGCAAAGGTAAAGGGTGTGTTAATGGTGTGGTGAAAGACAAAGCGTTAGTGCAGAGAGGGTGTTAAATGACAGAATAATGAACAGCCCTGGCCTAAAGCACAAACATGAAAAATAAACGGTGGGCAGGCACATGGTAAAAAAATGAATGTTGAAACAAACTAAAATAAAATAAAGATAAAAAAAAAGGGGGGCCAGTCATGCTCTGAAATTATTGAACTCAATGTTCAGTCTGGTAGGCTGTAGCATGCCTAATCAGTAAATGAGATGCTGTTCCTCGAGTTTGCGTTGATGTTCACTGGAACACTGCAGCAAGCCCAGGACAGAGATGTGGGCTTGAGATTGGGGGGGGGTGGGGGGGGGCTGGGGGGGGGGGTGGCAGGGAGGATGTTGAAATGGCAAGTGACATGTTTTTGGACTGAGCGAAGGTGTTCTGCAAAGCGGTCACCCAATCTGCATTTGGTCTCTCCTGTGTAGAGGAGACTGCATTGTGAGCAGCGAATACAGTATACTAAATTGAAAGAAGTACAAGTAAATCGCTGCTTCACCTGAAAGGAGTATTTGAGGCCTTGGATAGTGAGGAGAGAGGAGGTAAAGGGGCAGGTATTACACCTCCTGCGATTGCATAGGAAGGTGCCGTGGGAAGGGAAGGAGGTGTCGGGGGTAATGGAGGAGTGGACCAGGGTGTCGGGGAGGGAATGATCCTGTCGGAATGCTGATTGGGGAGGGGAAGGGAAGATGGTAGTGGCATCACGCTGGACGCGGAAATGGCGGAGGATGATCCTTTGGATATGGAGGCTGGTGGAGTGGAAAATGAGGTCAAGGGGAACCCTGTTGCGGTTCCAGGAGGGAGGGGAAGGGGTGAGGGTAGAGGTACGGGAAATGGACCGGATATGGTTGAGGGCCCTGCCAACCACAGTGGGAAGGAATCCTCGGTTGAGGAAAAAGGAAGACATATGAGAGCATTGGGGAGACCAAGCGCAGATTGGGTGACCGCTTTGCGGAACACCTCTGCTCAGTCTGAAAACATGACCCTGAGATTCCTGTCACTTGCCATTTCAACAACACCCACCCCCTGCTCTCATGCTCACATCTCTGTCCTGGGCTTGCTGCAGTGTTCCAGTGAACATCAACGCAAGCTCGAGGAATAGCACCTCATTTACCGATTAGGCACGTTACAGCCTGCCGGACTGAACATTGAATTCAATAATTTCAGAGCATGACTGGCCCTCCTCTTTTATTTTTATTTTTTTTAAAATATTTTTTCTTTTTCTTTTTCTTTTATTTTAGTTTGTTTCAACATTCATTTTTTTTTTACCATGTGCCTGCCCACTGTCTTTTTTCATGTTTGTGCTTTGGGCCAGGGCAGTTCATTATTCTGTCATTTAATACCCTCTCTGCTCTAACGCTTTGTCTTTCACCACACCATTAACGTACCCTTTGCCTTTGCTCCATGACCTTCTGTTCAGTTATTCTCTGTGACCCTCTGTTCTATCAGCACCACAGCCTCACAGCTCCAGAGACCCGGGTTCAATTCTGGGTACTGCCTGTGCGGAGTTTGCAAGTTCTCCCTGTGACCGCGTGGGTTTTCGCCGGGTGCTCCGGTTTCCTCCCACCGCCAAAGACTTGCAGGTGATAAGTAAATTGGCCATTGTAAATTGCCCCTAGTGTAGGTAGGTGGTAGAAATATGGGATTAATGTAGGATTAGTATAAATGGGTGGTTCTTGGTCGGCACAGACTCGGTGGGCCAAAGGGCCTGTTTCAGTGCTGTATCTCTTAAAAAAAAAACACCTTCACTTTTGTTATCTTTTGCCCCACTCCTGCTTTATTTGCTTAAAACCTATTACATGTCTAACCTTTGCTAGTTTTGATGAGCGGTCACTGACCTGAAACGTTAACTCTGCTTCTCTCTACACAGATGCTGCCGGACCTGCTGAGTATTTCCAGCATTTTTGTTTTTAGTCCTAAACTCTAAAAATCCCTCTCTAAACCTCTCTGCCTGTATTCCTCTCTTTCCTCCTTTAAGACATTCCTTAAAATCTACCTCCTTGACCAAGCTTTTGGTCACTTGTCCGAATATCTCCATATATGGCTCAGTGTCAAATTTTGTTTGATAACCACTCCTATAGGGGTTCAAATGTCTCTGTGTGGGAACGGTCCCCAGGTTAGAAAGTACAGCTGCATGCATTTGGGAAATACTTGTAATTTCATAACCTACTAGAATTGCACAGGGTGTGAAGTTAATCCTGTTAGGCAAGTGTATAGAATCAAGGCAGGTAGTTGGAGTTAAGACTTGGTCAACCATGATTTAATTGAATGACAGAACTGGCTCGAGGGGCTGAATGGCCTCCTCTTGTTCGTTTGGCCCCCACATTTATGAGTTTAAGAAACCTGCCTGTGTTGTTTCAGTAACTGATTAAATGCTTTGGAAATACTATCAGTTGTTGCTCAGAGTATTGCAGATAAAAAGGGAGGTGAAACAGGAGGGGCCTGAATGAATGATACCTGATATGCAAATTTTTGCTCTGTTTATCTACCAGAAAATTTTTAAATGCAAATGATATGCCCAAGCAAAACTCAGTATTGTTGTTCTCCCACGGACACCCATATGATTAGCATAACTAATAACCCGCAGGCATGAACATCTTTATTTATTTCAGCAATAGCAGACAAAGGAATCTAGTGAAAAAGGGAGTTGAAAGCAATATAGTGTTACGATCAGGTGAGGAGGAGTTAAAGGGCTCCCCTCTTTTCCCTCCTTATTTGACCACAACAGGTTTATTTCTTTTTGAAGTGGATATACTTGCCAATTCACTGAGTGTTTAACTGTTTACAAGCCATAAAAACCAATCAGACAGGCTTTCTTGAGTTTAACAGAGAAAGAGGTTAGCTTTATTGTACTTAAACCGATCTAAGTAAAATAATAAAACACGTGCTGACTTTCACACACACACACACACTCGAAGTTCACACACATACAAACACACAAATAGATTACTGAGTGGGGAAGGATAGATTGGTCAAATTAGAGTCCAGAGAAATTAAAGGGGTATACAGTCAGTGGAGGTTGGTGACTCAGCTGGCTTCAGACTGAATTCAGTGGTTGTGTGACTTTCCTTTGGTGGTCCTGAGGCTTCTGATTTGAAGATGTGGACAACTGATTCAGTGGTTCTCCTGGAGACAACAATGTGGCTGATTTTTTTCAAGGAGTCTCTGTCTGCAGCAGGGGCATCCATGTATAGCCACAGTCAGCAAACAGGGGTAGAAACTTGCAAGGTGGATTGGAGAGAGGGGCTGGAATTTTGCAGCCCCCCCAAAGAGCTGGCTGGTGGTGGGAGGGGTGGGGCGGTGTAAAATCCAGTAGGAGACTCGGGGAGCCCTCCTGACCCGCCTCTGCCACCATTCTATGCGGGGTGGTTGCGGTGGGAAATGGCCCACCCACCCTCGACCAATCAAGGCCCTTAAGTGGCCAATTAACGGCCACTTAAGGGCCTCCACCCGCCGCCACAAGGATTTTACCCTTGGTCAGTTGGGTGGCCCAGGCCTGAGAAAAGCTGCCTGACAAAAGCAGGCAGCTTTCTGATGGGCTTGGGGGGACCCTCCTGATCGGGCACACTGTGCCCGACAGAGGGCCGTCCCCGATGCCCCAACCACCCCCAATACCCAGCATGCCCCTTGCCCCCACAATCTACCCTTCCCCTTGCCTCACCGGGGCCCAACCGATCACCCCTCACGAGGTACCAAAAACGCACTTTCTATTCATCCTTCCTCTTCCTGCTGAAGCTGGGTTGCAGTCCCAGCAGTGGTCACCACTCCCAGTGGCACTGCTGTTACTAAGAGCTGCCGGCCCGCTGATTGACCAGCAGCTCCATTAGGCAGGACTTCCTGCCTCAATGAGGTGTAAGTCCCTCCTAAGCCCAATTAAGGGCCTGGGGACCATAAAATCCAGACTGGATCACCAAGCTCGGCGGGGGCGGGAGCACCACTGACTTTTTGGTCGGCGGACGGCTCCCGTCCTCCAAAGGAAAAATTCTGACTAGAGAAAGGGAGAAGGGACCCCCACTCGGGTCTTCTCTCATCTGTGTCTAGCTGCTTGTCTCTCTACTGCAGAGAAAACAGCAGCTTAAACACACAAAGGGTGGGCCTGTCACATGACTGTCAAACAGTGATTCAAGCATGGTGGTTACTCGTCTGTATTCCCTCTTGCAACTTAATGCCCTTTTCATAGTTTGGGTCCCATTGTTCAATTGATTAGATTTGAGTGGTTCATCTCTACCAGTTGATTATTCAGGTAATAGCCTCGACGCCTTGCTAATGGGAACAGGATAGGTGGTTCACTCAGATTCTCCAGATCATTGTCCTTGATGGCTCTGTGCAGACATGCTGTCTCCAACTCAGTGCATTGGAATGTGGAAAGTACAGTGATGCAAATTGGGGTAGCCATCTTTAGCTGCCAGCATTGAGTCACCTTTTATCTGTTTTCTTAAAAAAAATTCAATTCAGGTTTCTAGCCAGTGGATTAAAAATCATCAGTCGTCATAAAGCACATTTTTGTGACAATAGAAATAAGAATAACAGGTTTTCAATATGATGAGAGGTTTTGATAGCATTGATGGAGAAAAATTATTCCCTCTATTGAATGGATCAATAACCAGAGGCCTCATCCCTCCCTATCTCTGCAAACACCTCCAGCCCCACGCCCCTCTGAGATCTCTGGACTCAGCTAATTCTGGCCTCTTGTGCATCCCCGATATTAATCTCTCCCACCATTGGCAGCCATGCCTTCAGTTGCCGGGCCCAAAGCTCTGGAATTCCATCCCTAAATCTTTCCATTTTGCTACCTCTTCTTCCTCCTTTAAAACGCTCCTTAAAACCTACCTCTTTGACGAAGCTTTGGTCACCCGTCCTAATATCACCTTACGTGGCTCAGTGTCAAATTTTCTTTGATACTCACTCCTGCAAAGAGCTTTGGGATGTTTTACTATGTTAAAGGAGCTAGATAAATGCAGGTGTTTGGTGTTGTTGTTGTAACACACATTGGATACAATCTTTCACTGGGCTACTTCTGCCTGCTTACACAACCCTGACTATGTTAGGGGTTAGGGGTTAGTCGTGACTCGGTAGTCTCACTCCAGGGACTTGAGTACAAAATCTAGGCTGACACTCCAATGCAGTAGAGAGGGAATGCTGCAATATCAGAGGTGCCATCTTTCAGAGGGGACATTAAACCGAGGCATCTTCTGCCATTTCAGGTGGCTGTAAAAGGTCCCGCGGCCACTAACAGCAGGGATGTTCACCCAGTGCTGTGGCCAATATTTATCCCTCAACCAACATAACGGCCTAGATTTTGCGAAAAGAAAAATGGTGAGGCTATCGGCGCTCACTACTATTATGGGGTAAATCAGACAGCAACTTCCAGAGTCCGCACATGCACAGTTAAACATGGAAGTCCGGAGGTTGTGGTATGAGTTGCCCTGTTCCTCTAGACTGCTATAACAGAATCTTGCCAATAAACTTGGTTTTGAAGGCTGTGAAGTTGCTGTATTTACCCAGTAGTTACTCACTAAACACACCAGAGAAAAATAGGCCTGGTGCATTCAGGAGCAAGTGAAACTTTAACAGCATGAAAGTCTTAATTTACTAGCCCTGAAAATTTAATTTTATAAGTGTGGTGTCTCATTCCTTCAGAATTTAATTATTGTTGGAGAATTGAAATAAAGATTAATTTTTTTAACTTGTTCTGTCTCTTTATTTGTCTCCCTTAAACCCATCTTTCTTTAGTGTAGTGTGAAAAATATATTTAATTCAGTAATAGGTTGCAGGGAGGTAAAGAAAAAAGGGAGGGAGAGAGAAAAGCAGGGAATTATAGACCAGTCAGCCCGACGTTGGTAGTGGGGAAAATTCTAGAGTCCATTATCCAAGATTTTATAGCAGAACACTTAGAGAACAGTGGTAGAATCGGCCAGAGTCAGCATGGATTTACGAAAGGGAAATCATGCTTGACAAATCTACTAGAATTCTTTGAGGATGTAACTAGTAGAGTTGATGAGGGGGAGCCAGTGGATGTGGTTTATTTGGACTTTCAGAAGGCTGTCGACAAAGTCCCACATAAGAGATTAGCATGTAAAATTAAAGCACATGGGATTGGGGGTAGTGTATTGCAATGGATAGAAAATTGGTTGGCAGACAGGAAACAAAGTGTAGGGATAAATGGGTCTTTGTCCAAATGGCAGGCAGTGACTAGTGGGGTACCGAAAGGATCAGTGCTAGGATCCCAGCTATTCACAGTATATATTCATGATTTAGATGAGGGAACTAAATGCAATATCTCCAAATTTGTGGATGAAACAAAACTGGGTGGGAGGGTGAGTTGTGAGGAGGATGCAGAGAGGCTTCAGTGTGATTTGGATAAGTTGAGTGAGTGGGCTAATGCATGGCAGATGCAGTATAATGTGGATAAATGTGAGGTTATCCACTTTGGTAGCAAAAACAGGAAGGCAGATTATTATCTGAACAGCTATAAACTGAGAGAGGGGAATATGCAATGAGATCTGGGTGTTCTCATACACCAGTCACTGAAGGTAAGCATGCAGGTCCAACAGGTGGTAAAAAAGGCAAATGGTATGTTGGCCTTCATAGTGAGAGGATTCGAGTACAGGAGCAGGGATGTCTTGCTGCAATTATACAGGGCCTTGGTGAGGCCACACCTGGAATATTGTGTGCAGTTTTGGTCTCCTTATCTGAGGAAGGATGTTCTTGCTATAGAGGGAGTGCAGCGAAGGTTTACCAGACTGATTCCTGGGATGGCGGGACTGACGTATGAGGAGAGATTGAGTCAGTTAGGATTATACTCGTTGGAGTTCAGAAGAGTGAGGGGGGATCTCATAGAAACCTATAAAATTCTAACAGGACTTGACAGGGTAGATGCAGGAAGGATGTTCCCGATGGTGGGGGAGTCCAGAACCTGTGGTCATAGTCTAAGGATACGGGGTAAACCTTTCAGGACTGAGATGAGGAGAAATTTCTTCACCCAGAGAGTGGTGAACCCGTGGAATTTGCTACCACATAAAGCAGTTGAGGCCAAAACATTGTATGTTTTCAAGAAGGAGTTAGTTATTGCTCTTGGGTTTAAAGGGATCAAAGGATATGGGGAGAAAGCGGGAACAGGTTACTGAGTTGGAGGATCAGCCATGATCATAATGAATGGTGGAGCAGGCTCAAGGGGCCAAATGCCCTACTCCTGCTCCTATTTTCTATGTTTCTAGGTAACAAGCATTGTAATTCTTAATCTTTCAATCACATTACCCTGCAGGAGGATAGTTATTCAAAAAGGTACAGCTTCTGGATAATTCCTCTCTATATAAAGAAGCTGGATAAATACATGAAGGAGAAAGGAATAGAAAGATATGCTAATAGGGTGAGATGAAGTAGGGTGGGTGGAGGTTCATGTGGTGCATAAACATCAGCACAGACCAATCGGGCTGAATAGTCTGTTTCTGTGCTGTAAAATTCAATGTTATTTCATATAATCTTCTCGTCATTTTTAGTGATTGTTGTAGGGATGGCTCTATAGCATCATCTTGTGGCCACTGTTCAATATCTTCTGTTGACGACAAGAAAAGTACATTTTCTCCTTTACAATTACTCTGTGAAGTTAGGTTTGGAGCATTGTTTTGTTTCTTCTTTTTTTCTTTGTCTTGCATTCCTTGAATGAGGGCTGGCAGCACAAGTAAAATGGGAAAAGTAGCCAAACCATGGCGTACAAGGGAAATTAGAGATAGCATTAGATCCAAGGAAGAGGCAGATAAATTTGCCAGGAAAAACAACAGACCTGAGGATTGGGAGCAGTTTAGAATTCAGCAAAGGAGGACCAAGGGATTGATTAAGAAGGGGAAAATAGAGTACGAGAGCAAGCTTACAGGGAACATAAAAACTGACTGTAAAAGTTTCTATAGGTATGTGAAGAGAAAAAGATTGGTGAAGACAAATGTAGGTCCCTTACAGTCAGAAACAGGGGAATTTATTATGGGCAATAAAGAAATGGCTGACCAACGAAATGCATACTTTGATTCTGTCTTCACAAAGAAGGACACAAATATCATACCAGAAATGTTGGGGAACATAGGGCTTAGTGAGAGAGAGGAACTGAAAGAAATCAGTATTAGTAGAAAAATGGTGTTGGGGAAATTGATGAGATTGAAGGCTGATAAATCCCCAGGGCCTGATGATATGCATCCCAGAGTACTTAAGGAAGTGGTCCGAGAAATAGTGGATGCATTGGTGGTCATCTTCCAAGATTCTATAGACTCTGGAACAGTTCCTACAGATTGGAGGGTAACCCCACTATTTGAAAAGGGAGGTAGAGAGAAAGCAGGGAATTATAGACCAGTCAGTCTGATGTTGGTAGTGGGGAAAATTCTAGAGTCCATTATCAAAGATTTTATAGCAGAACACTTGGAGAACAGTAGTAGATTCGGACAGAGTCAGCATGGATTTACGAAAGGGAAATCATGCTTGACATATCTACTAGATTTCTTTGAGGATGTAACTAGTAGGGTTGATGAGGGGGAGCCAGTGGATGTGGTTTATTTGGACTTTCAGAAGGCTGTCGACAAAGTTCCACATAAGAGATTAGCATGTAAAATTAAAGCGCATGGGATTGGGAGTAGTGTATTGCGATGGACAGAAAATTGCTTGGCGGACAGGAAACAAAGAGTAGGAATAAATGGGTCTTTTTCTGAATGGCAGGTGTTGACTAGTGGGGTAACGCAGGGATTGGTGCTTGGACCCCAGCTATTCACAATATATATTAATGATTTAGATGAGGAAACTAAATGTAATATCTCCAAATTTTCAGATAACACAAAACTGGGTGGGAGGGTGAGTTGTGAAGAGGATGCAGAGAGCCTTCAGGGTGATTTGGACAAGTTGAGTGAGTGGGCTAATGCAGATGCAGTATAATGTGGATAAATGTGAGGTTATCCACTTTGGTAGCAAAAACAGGAAGGCAGATTATTATCTGAACGGCTATAAACTGAGAGAGGGGAATATGCAGCGAGACCTGGGTGTTCTCATACACCAGTCGCTGAAAGTAAGCATGCAGGTGCAACAGGCGGTAAAAAAGGCAAATGGTATGTTGGCCTTCATAGTGAGAGGATTCGAGTACAGTAGCAGGGATGTCTTGCTGCAATTATACAGAGCCTTGGTGAGGCCACACCTGGAATATTGTGTGCAGTTTTGGTCTCCTTATCTGAGGAAGGATGTTCTTGCTATAGAGGGAGTGCAGCGAAGGTTTACCAGACTGATTCCTGGGATGGCGGGACTGACGTATGAGGAGAGATTGAGTCAGTTAGGATTATGTTTGCTGGAGTTCAGAAGAATGAGGGGGGATCTCATCGAAACCTATAAGATTCTAACAGGACTTGACAGGGTAGATGCAGGAAGGATGTTCCCGATGGTGGGGGAGTCCAGAACCACGGGTCATAGTCTAAGGATACGGGGTAAACCTTTCAGGACTGAGATGAGGAGAAATTTCTTCACCCAGAGAGTGGTGAGCCTGTGGAATTCACTACCACAGAAAGCATTGAATGTTTTCAAAAAGGAGTTAGATATCGCTCTTGGGTCTAAAGGGATCAAAGGGTATGGGGCGAAAGCCGGAACAGGTTAATGAGTTGGATGATCAGCCATGAAATGTATTTATTTATTTGTGGGGGGTATGTCTTTAAAACTTTAAATTAGGCAGCAGGGCTGGCTGACCTTTAAAAATGGCACCAGCGCCTGTGCACAGGCAGCTGACGCCATTGCCGGGGATGGACAGCCCGCCTCCTCCACGAGTTTGGGGGGACGGGCTGTCCCGGCTGTTTAAATGAGCCGATGCGCTTGAGGTCACCGCGGTTCTTCTTCTGCCCGCACTGGCGGGCCGCCATCTTTTGAGCTCGCCATGATCTCAAGCGCGGCGACTCATTTAAATAGCTGGGGCCGTCAGCATCTCCCCTCCCACCCCCTCCACCAATCTCATGGCTCTTAAAATCCAGTCCATTGTGAGTAACCCATATAGTAGTGGGTTCTGAACTAAATATTCTTAAAAAGTCATTCAAAACCTTTCAAAAGAAACCTGTTCGTGTCCTTGCACCCATATGTTCTAGCTTAATTTTTAAAGTCTCGTCGAAGTCTTGCAAACAAGCACAATTAGCACAAGCAGGAACTCCATGTTTGAATCCCTCCAATCAGATTTCCGCCCCTCCCACAGTACTGAAACAACTCTTATCAAAGTCACAAATGACATCCAATGTGACTGTGACAAAGATAAACTTTGCCTCCTCAACCTTCTCGATCTGTCTGCAGCCTTTGACACAATTGACTACGCCATCCTCCTCCAACGTCCTCTCCACTGTCATCCAGCTGGGTGGGACTGCTCTCACCTGGTTCTATTCTTATCTATCTAATCTTAGCCAGAGTATCACTTGCAGTGGCTTCTCTGCCTGCTCCCTCACAGTTACCTCTGGTGTCCCCAAGGATCTATCTTAGGCCCCCTCCTTTTTCTCATCTACATGCTGCCCATCAGCAACATCATCTGAAAGCACAGGCGTTAGTTTTCACATGTACACTAAAGACACCCAGCTCTACCTCACTACCACTTCTCTCAATTCCTCCACTGTTGCTAAATTATCAAACTGCTTATCCGACATCTGTCATGATTGTATGTGTGGGCTTGAGTATTAGAGACTATGTGGTGCTTGGAAGTGAAATTGAAAGTAACTCAGTGTTTTGGGGAAACACCTGATCTGGGGGTTGTTGTAAGGTCAGATATGTATATGCTGCTGTAGTGAACGGTAGTCTTTAATAAAGCTTGTTAAATCTTTGTTAAAGTTAAATCTGTGACATCAGTTGTGATTCATCAGCCCAAGATGTGACATTGGCAACGAGGTTATATCGACAAATAATAGAGGTAAATTCAGAGATACTTCGGATTGCGTCATGGTATTTGCTGGAGCTGATATGTCTGCAGTCCGGGGAATTGAGCCGTTTGATCCGACAGGTGTTGCCAGGCCCGTCAGTGTAAAATGGAAAGTGAGACTGGAGGAGTTTGAAGCATATGCTGACAGTCATGGTTTGTTTTTGGATGGGACGACGGAGGTGCCGAAAGCACAGCGACGGGCCTTATTGCTGTTCAATGCGGGTGCGTCATTGAGGGAGATTTTCAAGACTTTGCCTGACGTGGGAGAAAAGGTGGATTATGAACGAGCAGTGCAAGTTTTGAAGGACCATTATGCGGTGACGCCAGATGCCACATTCCAAACACATGTTTTCCATCAAATGATACAGAAAGAAGGGGAACCAGTAGCCCAGTTTGTTACTCATTTGAGGCAGGTGTCGGATGGATGCAATTTTGTTGCAATGGATCTGAATAAACAGATAATGGATCAGGTGATCTAATATTGCAAGTTGGATAGGTTGAGGCACAGGCTGCTGGAAAGAGGAAGTGACTTAACGTTGGATGACACTTTGAAAATAGCGGCTGCATTGGAAGCAATGGATGGACAAGTTCACAGTATGAAACATGGTCCCATTTCAGCCATCAACATGACATAATCTTAGGTTAGTCAAGTGGCACAACAGAATCCAGGTACACGTAAATGTAAACAGCAAATCTGAGAGAGAGTGTTTCAGATGTGGTAACTTGAGGCACTATGGAAGGCCATGCAGAAAATGTCGGGGCAGAGACCATTTTGTCAAAAAGTACAGAAGCACAACTGAACAGAGTGGCAAGCCTGGCAAACCATGTGAAGGAAAGAGAGATGGAAGAAGTACAACTGTGGGATGAGTTGAAGAAGATGCAGTGAGTGAGGACAAAATAGCAATTGTGGATACATGTTTTCTGTCAACGGGAGCAACCATGAGAAAGTTCCAGTGATTGTTGGGGGGTGTTGAAGTGAGTATTACTGTAGATTCAGGCAAGTAATGTCATCAGCAGAGCACTGTGGGAGGAACTAAGGACAAAGAGAATCAACTGCACATCTCAAAAATGTGTCAAAAAGCTTTATCCTTACACACCTAAAATCCCACTAGAAACTGTTGGATGCTCCACTACGAGTGTGAGAGCTGGGGATCCGAGTGTGAAGGCAGAATTCGTAGTGATTGAGGAGGATGGTGAGCCTCTTCTGTGTAGAGAAATTGGTCAAGCTTTGGGGGTGCTACACATTGGATTGAAAGTGAATTCTGTGGAATTCTGTGCAGAGCTTCGAGAGGAGTTTGGACCAGAGTTTCAAGGAATTGGGAAGTTGCACAACCACCAAGAGAGATTAACAATTGACGAGAGCGTGAAGCCTGTAGCTCAGCCTGTATGCAGAACATCTTTTGGTCTGAGAGGGAAAGTTGAGGCAAAGATCAAGGAACTGGTTGACCAAGACATCATAGAACCAGTTGAAGGACAAACACACAGATCTTCACTAGAGAAGGAAACTGAATCATTCGTGCAGTTTGTGGCCGTTCATGTTACACCCAGAGCAATGACAACTAGTGAGATTGAAAGAGAATCAGACAAAGATCTAGAATTGAATTACATCAGACAGAGAATCCAAGCTGGAAATTGGGAGAATTGCCCATTCAGAGCATACATTGTTATTCAAGATGAACTGTGCACAGTTGGGAAGTGTGTTCTCAGAGGCAACAGACTTATAGTGCCACAAAAGCTTAGGCCGAGACTGGTGATGCTAGCTCATGAGGGTCACTTGGGCGTGGTTGGTACTAAGCAAAACTTACGAACCAAAGTATGGTGGCCAGGAATGGAGAAAAATGTGGAGAAGTTTGTCAAAACATGTCATGGATGTCAACTTGTCGGTAGAGCCAATCCACCAGAAGGAGAATGCAGTACACTGTTAGCAGCTGGGCATGAGAGGATGTAGCAGTCAACTCCTTAGGCCTATGTCCATCAGGAGAGTCCATACTAGTGGTGATTGACTATTACAGCCGTTATTATGAGTATGTGGTAATGAAGTCTACAACAGCAGACAAAACATTGTTTGCATTGACTGAAATATTTGCAAGGCATGGTCTACCAGTAACTTTCAGTCACTTTGTATTCAGACAATAGGCCACAATTCACTTCACAGACCTTTGCAAATTACCTGCAAGTCACAGGCATTCACTATCACAGAGTAACCCCTAAATGGCCACAGGCAAATGGAGAAATGGAAAGGCAAAATCAATCCTTAGAGAAACGGATGAGAATTGTTCAGGCAGAAGGTAAACCTGGAAGGTGGTGTTGTTGTCATATGTATAGAGCAACTACACACACTACGATGGGAAAGAGCCCTGCTAAGTTGTTATTTGGTCGCAAAATACGCACCAAGATATGAGAGCTGAGCAACATTCGAGTTGTTCAGGAGGTTCCAGATCATGATGTTGAGAAAAAGGGTGCTGCAAAGTTTTATGCAGATCACAGAAGGAGAGTTAGACAGTCTGATGTGATGCCAGCTGATGAAGTATTGCTGAGACGGGAGAGTCTGAGTAAGATGGATACATCATATTATCCAAGCCGTACACTGTTGTTGCCAAGAAGGGAAACAGTGTGACTGTGCAGTCGCCAGTATTGTATGGCAGAAATTCTTCATGCGACAAAAAGTGTAATGGTGACAAAGACACAACAGCAGATGAACCAGATGTAGGAGCTGAGCCGAAGCTGACATTCAGTAATTCAGATGTCCAAGCCAGTGATGCTGCTGGCAGGCAGACAGCTTGTTATCCAGAGGGAAAAACATCGGTTCCAGAGGGGCCAACAACATTTCCTAATCCTGACGCAGTGACCAGAGTTCCTGAGACAACAGGAAGACCATGGTGCAAGAGGAGACCACCAAAGCGATATGAAGATTTTGTGCTGTGATTATGTTTAAAACAAAAAGAGTGTACGCCAAACACTGCCCCTGAAAGCAAATGTAATTGAAGAAATTCATTTACTCAGTGAGTTAGGAAAATAATGATTTGTTAAGTTTGGTTACAAAATTTATTACAGTATGTTTGGTAAGAGATGGAATTAAAGCTACATACACCAAGCAGGAAAATGATGGACACGTTTTAGTCTGATAAGGGAGGAATGTCATGATTGTATGTGTGGGCTTGAGTATTAGAGACAATACAGTACTTGGAAGAGAAACTGAAAGTAACTGTGTTTTGGGGAAAACATCTGACATGGGGTTGTTGTAAGGTCTGATAGGCGTATCCTGCTGCAGTGAACAGAAGTCTTTAATAAAATTTGTTAAATCTTTGTTAAAGGTAAATTTGTGACTTCAATTGTGATTCTTCATTCTGAGATGTGACAACATCCAATACTGTATGAGCAGAAAATTTCCTCCAATTAAATATTGAGAAGACTGAAGCCATTGTTTACAGTCCCTGCTCCAAAGACTTATCCCTAGCTACCGACTCCATCCCTCTCCCTGTGAACTATATGAGGCTGAACCAGACCGTTCGCAACCTTGGTGTCATATTTGACCCCAAGATGAGCTTCCAACCTCATATTTGTGCCATCACTAAGACCACCTATTTCCACCTCTGTACAATTGTCCTACTTCGCCCCATCTCAGCTCATCTGCTGCTGAAACCTCATTCATGCTTTCGTTACCTCTAGACTTGACTATTCCAATGCACCTCTGGCTGGCCTCCCACATTCTACGCTCCATAAACCTGAGGTCATCCAAACCTCTGCTGCCCAAGTCCCGTTCCCCTATCACCCCTGTCCTCTCTGACCTACATTGGCTCCCAGTCAAGCAATGCCTTGATTTTAAAATTCTCATTCTTGTTGTCAAATCCCTTCATGTCCTCACCCATCCCTATTTCTGTAATCCCCTCCAGCCCCACAACCCATGCTGCTCTAATCCTGGCCTCTTGTGCATCCCCGATTTTAATCACTCCACATTGTTGGCTGTACCTTCAGTTGAATAGGCCCCAAGCTCAGGAATACACCCCCTAAATCTCTCCACCTCTCCACCTCACTCTCCTCCTATAAGACACTCCTTAAAACCTACCTCTTTGACCAAGCTTTTGGTCATCTGATCTAATATCTTCTTTTGTGACTTGGTGTCATACTTTTCTTTTATAATTATCCTAAGTGTTTGGGGCGTTTTATGATGTTAAAGTCGCTGTATAAATATAAGTTATTGTTATTGTTGAAGCTCCAAATGGTGATTAGTAGTGACAGCTGTGGCTCAGTAGGTAACATTCTTGCTCTGGGTCCCCCATGGTTCTGGGTTTAAGTCCCACTCTAGGAATTCAGCACAAAAATCAAGGCTGACATTCCAGTGCAGTACTGAGGGAGTGCTGCACTGTTGGAGGTGCTGCCTTTTGGATAAGATGTTGAACTGAGGCCGCATCTGCTTACTGGGGTGGATGTAAAAGATCCCATGGCACTATTTCAAAGAAGAGAAGGGGAGTTTCCCTGGTATCCTGGGCCAATATTTATCCCTCAACCAACATCACAAAAACAGATTATCTGTTCATTGTTACATTGCTGTTTGTGGGAGTTTGCTGTACCGATACTGGCTGCTGCATTTCCTGCATTACAACAGTGACTAGACTTCAAAAAGTACTTCATTGGCTGTAAAGTGCTTTGAGATGTCTGGTGGTTGTGAAAGGTGCTATATAAATGGAAGTCTTTCTTTTTATTAATTCACCTTGGGGGCTTGTCAGTCTTGTGGGCGGGGCCTGCTTCTCGCACAATGTTTTTAAAGCTAGTGCAAAAGATCACGGAAACTCAAGTTGTGCTGTATGCAATTTGCCCTTGGGTTTACGTCGGTTACACTGATATCGGGAGAATTATGCCAAATAAATTTAGCGCAATTGAGCGGAGACTCATGGACATTGTGTTTATCTTCCATTTTGTCCTGTCTCCCACTTTCTCTCTCTCTCTAGTTATAACAACTCACTGTCTAAAACAAAATGCTCCCCTTTCTCTTCTGGGTCTTTCAGCAATTACCTTAAATCTGTGTTCTCTTGTTACCCACACTCCTGCCAGTAAAAAGAGTTTCTCCTTATTTACTCTATCAAAAGCCTTCATGCTTTTGAACACCTCTATCAAATCTCCCCTTCATCTTCGCTGTTCTTGGGGTGAACAATCCCAGCTTCTCCAAACTTTCCACATAACTGAAGTCCTTCATCCCTGGTAATATATTATTAAGTCTCCTCGCTACCTTCTTCAAGGCTTTAACATCCTTCCTATAGTGTGGTGCCCAGAATCAGACACAATACTCCAGCTAAGCCCTAACCAGTGATTTATTAAAGTTTAGCATAACTTTTTTACCTTTGTGCTACTATATGCCTCCATTATATAAGCCAAGGATCCTGTATGTTTTTTTTAACAGCTTCGTCAACTTTATCTGCCAACTTTAAAGAGTTGTGTATGTAAACCCCAGCTCTCTCCATCCCTGCACCCCTTTTAAAATTGTACTGAAGAGTTACTTAGATAAGACTGTCAGGACAATAGAGAATCCTTCCTCAGGGGGCAGCTATCAGTGTTTCTAACCCAACTCTTCATCATCTGACAAATCAAGGAATAATAGGGATGGAATTCATGGAGTATCAAAAAGACTTGTAGGAACAGGTCACGTTAAAGTTTCCAGAAGTAGCAATGCCAGTTCTCTTGGGTCTCTTTGCTTTCCAATTGGCTAGGAAGGGGGTTCGCTGCGAATGTCATGACCAATGGCAGGAGCATGTCTGGGCGGGGTGGTTGGAGGTGAGAGGTCATGTGATGAAACCTCTAGGAATATGTTCATCTAAACTTGGCAACTATAGTGTTTTGAGAATTACATTTTACATAATGTTCACTTGAGGCTACCATGCACACATGAGCCAGCGGAGGGAGCTCAAAAAGTGAAACTAAAACAGAATAAAGAAGACTCCATTGTTTCAGCAACATGCTGTCTCAGTCTTTGCGTCATATTTCTTACTGAACTCGGTTAAACCTCGCTCCAGTCCCAAGAACATCACAGCAACTCCATCCAGAAGTATAGGCAATAATTTGTTATTAGACAAATTTTATTACAGCATTGCTAAAAATGTTTTTAGATGCAAAGGGAAAAAGAACAAATAAGACTCTAAAACCATGAAAGCTAGATGATGCCAGACGACACACGTTGTAATTCTGCACACTGGGAGAGGGGGATAAGAACTTTTTGGTGTCTGGCTTGCATTTTGTAATTAATTTTTTCTAGGCAACTCCCTGTAAATAAATATACTGGTGCAAAGAACACATGGAGGGTGTTTGGGATAGAAATGCAATACTGTACCAATGTGCCTCCTGGCTTGCCGTAGTCATGTGACCTCTACCATGAGGTATTCTGACTGGGGGCAGCCATTAGTCAGTTTCAATAAAGACTCAATATGCACCAGACTGGTGTCCTGTGAGCTCCTAACATGGTGTCAGAAGTGGAGCTGAGGTGAGTGTTGAAGAGCTGGTTAGAAGCACAGCTACAGAACAAAGTCCACAGGAATGGTCAGAGGTGCTAAAAGCTGCTAAAAGCCACAGAAAAGGAACAAAGAAACAGCTGAAAGCACAGGGTAAGACAATGGCTGAAAGCTTTCCTCTGCCTGCGCTGATAGAAATGAAAGGTGATATGAAACAGAACTGGCAGGTTTTCCACTCACAATGGCAAAATTACAAAATTGTGACTGATTTCATTAACAAATCAGAGCAGCTGCGAGTAAGCACACTTTTATCACTGTTGGGGAGAGACTGTTACAATGTTTATTCCACCCTAAATCTCTCAGAAGAACAACAAAATGGACAGCAGTAATTTTGAAAGCCTTGAAGGCACACTTTGAACCCCAAATGAATGTAACCTATGAACGGTATGTGTTCAATATTAGGGCCCCAGGTGAAAAACAGTCCATTGATCAATATGTTCGCAGAATCCTGTGAATTTGTGCAACTAAAAGATGATCTAATTAAAGACAGGATTGTATCAGGCGTAAGAGATCCTGCAGTGAGAGAGGAGAAACTGACTCTCAGGAAAGCGATCGACGTGTGCAGAAGCGTTGAGGTTGTAAATCAGCAGCTAGAGCATATTCATGGCAGAACAGACCAGGCCTTGCATTATGCTAATAGACATTCCAGGCTGAAAGTGCAGAAGGATCACAGACAAAGGGCAGGATGCAAATACTGTGGAGGACATCACGCACAGGAAAGGAAGGCATGTCTAGCGTGGGGAGAGCAGTGTTCTCATTGCAAGAAGCTGAATCATTCTGTACACAAGTGTTTGGTTAGAAGAAAGCACAACAAGCAGGTACAGATGGCGACTGGAGAGATGTCAGCTGAAGATTCTGATGAATCACTATACACCATACAACAGGTTGGTTCAGTCAGGTCGATAGGTGATAAATGGTTTGTGACAGTTGTTATGATCCTGTAGTTTTTTTTCTAGGAAGAATGCGGTGTGCCTTTACGGCTGGAAAAGGGGCACTACTGCTTTAAGGCAACAAACTCCAGAGACTGAGTCAAAGAATGCATTCTCGTTGCCCCAGGATACAGCTACTCAGAGACTGTGATTCAAAGAGTGCATTTTGGTTGCCCCAGGATACAGCCACTCAGGACCAAGGACACGAGATACATTGTTACCAATTGACATTTGAAACTAACTAAAAAAACTGGCTTTTGACAGATACACAGACAGACAGCTGGACCAGCATATACTGAAGGAAACGAGAGTTCTCTCTTGGTCTATTTAAACCCAATTTATTATACTCTCAGAATTCTGATGTCAAGCCAGATTAATTTCTTAAAAGAAAATAACCAATTCCTTTAACTACTGAACTGTAATTGTTGAAATTCATCGCTGGAAAAGAAGAGCATTAATTCAACGGCTGAACTAGACTGCGGACTGTTCTACTGTTAAAGAACCTTTTTTTCTCTCCATTGGACGCTGTGAGGACTTCAAGCAACCTTGAACTATTCCATATTGGAAGATTTCACTTTGGCAGGAGCGTAAATCTGCAAGGATACTATTTTTTCTATTTTAAATGTTGTTTATATCTTAGTAGTGTTTAAGAATTTAGTTTTTCTAATTAAACAGTTACTTTGTTGATCTAAAGACACCTGGTTTGGTTAGCTTCATTTATGAGGTTAATAGATGGTACAATTTAGCTGGGTCTTTCTTTAATTTGGAAAGTTTAAAATGATATGTTAGGCGATCTGTGGAGGGACAGGACTGAATCACCGGTGCATTTCTCCCACTACAATCAGAATCGTATATTTTGCTTGGGGCTTTGACTTGAGCAATTGTCATAACACAGTTGGAATGATGACTGCAGAAGGAGAATATCAAGTCAATGTAAAGTGCCAGATAGACACCGGTGCGTCATGCAATATCATGACCTTCACAGACCTGTGCAAAGTGGCTCAACATGGCGATCCAAAAATGAAGCCCTCAAAAGTAAGGTTGAGGCTATATGATGGCACCAGACTAGTGCCAAGAGGACAAGTTACTCTGAGAGCCCATTGCAATGACAAGAATGAAGATCTGGAGTTCCAAATCATAGACGCAGACAAAAGCCACTCATCTCAACAGAAGCAAGTCTAAAGCTTGGACTGGTAACCCTCAACGTGAAAAAAGAGAAAACCCAGGAGATGACCTACAGGAGCGGGCACCAGCACTGGAACGAGAATGCATTTGTCAGTTGCAAGGTGACGCAAGTCATACAGGCGGCGATGAAGAGGAAGATCTGGCAGTCGCCTGCTCAGGTGCCCAGGAAGATATGGCAGTCGTCTGCTCAGGTGCCCAAGGTAGAGGCTGTGGGGAAGAAGTGCTCGGATTCCGCAGAGCGGGCAGACAAAAATCAAGGTGAAATGGCAGAAAGCCAAATTTTATTTTGACAAAACTGCTGAACCATTGCCAAAATTGAGCATTGTAGAGCCAGTCAGGGTACAAACCTTCATCATACTCAACAAGAGTCAGCCCAAGTGACAACTTGCGACCTGCATAGAGCAGTTGTCAACTCGATCGTATGTGGTGGAAATGAAGGACCAGAGATACCATCACAACCGCAGGCACATATGCACAACTGGAGAAGCTGTTCCTTCATGACCAATCAGGACCAATCAGGAAGATGAGAATTCATCAACTGCAGAGAGCACAGAACAACCATCAGCCCCAGAGGTCCACAGCAACCCAACAACGGAAATGGAACAACAGCAGTTACCGTGGTAACAAGTGACATGGGATCGACACTTACCAGAGAAGGAAAATCAACCAGATGAGCAACCAATGACAATGCACACATGCACCATTGAGAGTGGCACAATGTAAAGACTATGTGTGCAATGCATGTGCAAAGACTGACAAGAATAACCAACTGCTAATGCATGAGAACAGTTATATGCATCATGGGTAACTTGGGTAACTCACAGTTTCAATTATAATGCATGCAAAAAAAATTTTGTAGTAACAGGATGTTTGGGATAGAAATGTAATACTGTACCAATGTGCCTCCTGGCTTGCTGTAGTCATGTGACCTCTACCATGAGGTACTCTGACTGGGGGCAGCCATTACAGTCAGTTTCAATAAAGACTCAATAGACACCAGAACTGTGAGCTCATAACAGAAGGCAACTGAATTTCCCAAGGGGGTTTTATGGCACACGTAAGTTAGGGGGAGTAGCTGGGAAGCTGTGCGATGTCCCTTTTCCCGGCCGGCAGGGGGCGCAGTGCAATGTCTTCCTCCCGGCCAGCAGGGGGTGCGGTGCATTGTTCCTCCTCCCTGCCGGCAGGGGGTGCGGTGCGGATTTCCTCCTCCCGGCCGGCAGGGGGAGCGGTGCGGTGCGGATTTCCTCCTCCCTGCCCGCAGGGGGTGCGGTGCGGATTTCCTCCTCCCGGCCGGCAGGGGGTGCGGTGCGGATTTCCTCCTCCCGGCCGGCAGGGGGTGCGGTGCATTGTTCCTCCTCCCTGCCCGCAGGGGGTGCGGTGCATTGTTCCTTATCCCCGCCGGCAGGGGAACGGTGCATTGTTCCTCCTCCCGGCCGGCAGGGGGAGCGGTGCGGATTTCCTCCTCCCGGCCGGCAGGGGGAGCGGTGCGGATTTCCTCCTCCCGGCCGGCAAGGGGCGGCATGTGAGGTGCTGGGAAACGCTTTGACGCCATCACTGTGCGTCGTGCGGTAACCCGGACGGGCAGTGTCGCGCTGGTGCCGATGTACGAGTGACCGGGGCCTGGTTACTGTTCCGCTCTCGCTGAGCCAGGTTGCCGAGATGCCCCTGGGTTACACGCCAGAGGAGAAGGCACGGTTCCAGCAGCTGGTGAATTTGCGCCGCCGATGGCTGAAGGACCAGGAGCTGAGCCCGCGCGAACCCGTCCTCCCTTCTGACGGCAAAGGGCCCGTGGCTCGATTCTGGGAGGGGTTCCTGCAGCCGCGGAGCCTCTGGCGGGTTTATGTGAGTGTCCGGTTGAAAACACTGCTGGGGGAGGGGGAATCTCCCTGAGAGACATTGAGCTGTCAATCAGCAGTGATTGACAGGCATCCAACTTTGCAATGCCACGTGAACTGTGACCTCAGATGCTGACCTCATGCACCTTGTGACTTGATTGTGACCTCACATGAATGATGACCTTGTAGATGGTGACCATACGGAATCAGAAAATCATTGAATCATAGAAAGTTTATGGCACAGAAAGAGGCCACTTGGCCCATTGTGCCTGCACCGGCCAAAACATGAGCCACCCAGTCTAATCCCATCGATTGTGACCTTTTACGGATTACACTGTTGCTTCCTATTGATTGTGTCGCTGCTCCATGTGTAGTTGGGGTAAAGCTCACTGAGTCCTAATATAAAAGCAAAATACTGCAGATGCTGGAAATCTGAAATAAAAACAAGAAATGCTGGAAATACTCAGCAGGTCTTGCAGCATTTGTGGGGAGAGAAACAGAGTTAACGTTTCAGGTCAGTGACCCTTCATCAGAACTGAGTCCTATATGTTTAATCTTGTTCTTGGCCCAGATGGATGGCCAAGTATTCAAAGTGGGTCTGCACCCCATCTCTCTCGATCATTGAATGTCGCTCCTAACATTCTCTGCAAATTTAAACACTTATAGATTCATAGAAAATTTATGACAGAGGGAGGCCATTTGGCCCATCATGTCTATCCATGCTGGTCAACCATGAGCTATCCAGCCCAATCCCACCTTCCTGCACTTGCTCTATAATCCGGCAGGCCACAGCTCTTCAAGAAGACATCTAAGTACTTTCTAAATGTGAGAGTTTCTGATTCTACCACCCTTTCAAGCAGTGAGTTCCAGGTCCCTACCACTCTCTGTTTCCTTATCTCCCCTCTAATCCTTCTGCCAATTATTTTAAATCCATGCTCCCTGGTTTTTGACCTCTTTGCACAGAAAGATGTAGAACAGAACTTGCCTATTTTAAATGTAATTGTGCTTTATGTTAAGAAGCCGAGCAATTCAGATCTACTTGCATGTAAGTTTTCTACTCTGCAGTTTGTCCTGTGGCCTCATAAATCCAAACAAGATCTGTGAGAATTAGCAATTTGAAATATATCCAAATTAGTGGAAACATTCACTTAAACATTATCTGTGGTCAGCAAGAATAATGTTTTCAGGCAAGTCTAGTTTTATATATTTTAATGGGTTTATGTACTGTTGTTTAACATTCCCAAATCAGGGCTATTTCCTGCTCAGTATGAGCATGTATTTTGTTGCCTGCTCACCAGCTACTGACTGCTCTCTTATTTTTCTCCCCCACCAAACTTTTTCCCTCTCATGCTTTCTTGAAGATATTGATTCCCTCACTGGGATACAGTCCTTGCAGTGGTCTTTATTTAAGGAGGAGATAGACAGATTTTTAATTAGTAAAGGGTTGAAGGTTACGCAGAACTGGCAGGAGTTGAGGCCGAGATGAGATTAGCCATGATCGTATTGAATGGCGGAGCAGGCTAGAGGGGCTGAATTGCCTACTCTTGCTCCTAGTTCTTCTGTTCTTTATTTAAGAGTGTATAGTGAGTATCGACAGGCAGTCCTGCCATAGAGGGTATAACAGCTTAGCTCAATGCAGTTTCCACCAATGTCCACAGCTGCTAATTTCCTGGTAGGACTCTTTTTCTCCCTTTTCTCATCCAGAGATGCTTTGGTCACTTGTCACTTCGGTATGATTTTTTTAAAAAGTTGAAAATGTAATAACTACACTACTAAGTGTGGCATTACCAGAATCTGAGCAATGATCTGCATTTGCACTTGCTGTTCACATCTAAGACGTGGAGTAAGAGAGTTAAATGTTTTAAAAGAGTGCAGCCTTATGGCCTCAGACTGCTGTTTGTTTCTGCTAATTGAGAGGAACTAGTGGAAGCGTCAGAGCTTGCAGTCAGTAGAAATTGAAAGGTAACAGATGTCAATAGAAGTCAGAGAAGTGGTGGAAACATAGAATCATATAACAGAGAAAGAGATATTCAGCCCATTGTGCCTGTGCAAGCTATCCAATTAGTCCCACTCCTCTCCCTGCTCTTTCCCCATAGTCCTGCACATTTTTACCTTTCACGTTTATAGCCAGATCCCTTTTGGATGTTACTGTTGAGCCTGCTTCCACTGGATGAGCTAGAAGACTTGCTGGTTACGCAGTTCTGGGGCTCCATAAATGGCTGAATTACCAGGATAAAACACATGTATTGACTTTAGACAAAAGCCAAAATCCTGCTGATGCTGACAATCTGAAATATAAGCAGATAATTCTGCAAATATTCAGCAGATGCTGTCTGACCTGCTGAGTATTTCAAACGTCTTCTGTTTAAATTTCCGTTAAGCATTTGCCAGAGTAAATATAAACCATTCTTTCTGCGTAACCCATCAGGATAATTCACCCACAACAATTTCGCATTGTGAGCTTAAGGAAGAAAAGTATACAATAGATTTGATTGTGAAATTGATCAGACGGTTATTTCGAGTGTTCTAATCTAGGTTCACTGCATGACGTCTTCCTAAACCGTTTTGATTGATATCTTTCTAAATGTTTCAATTCCTGTCAAGTCTTTGATGTAGATATTTTCATTTTTTGATATATTCCAGACCTACAAGACATGCAATGCAGGTTGGTGGACTTTTACTCGGTTGCTGATTCCTGCCTGGATTGTCCATTACTACGTGAAGTACCATGTTGCAGTGAGTACTGGCAATTATTGGCAATCTAGATGAAGGACTAAAGAAAGAAATGGCATTTTTATAGCGTCTTTTAGCATATCCCAAAGCGCTTTACAGTCAACTAAGTACCTTTTAAGTGTAGTCACTGTTGTAATGTAAAAAACACAGCAGCCAATTTCCACAAGTGTGATAATGAACAGATGCTCTGATATAGGTGTTGGTTGAGGGGTAAATATTGGCCAGGTCACTGAGCAAAACTGCCCTGCTTATCATCAAAATAGTACCATGGGTCTTATATTTCCATCTTAGAGGGCAGATGGTGGGGGGGGATTTCGGTTTAACGTCTCATTCGAAAGATGGCACCTCCAATAGCACTCCCTCAGTACTGATAAACTATCCCTCTTCGTTCTTCTCGACTTGTCCTGCAGCCTTTGATATGGCTGACCACACCATCCTCCTCCAACGTCTGCTCCGTCGTCTGGCTTGGTGGGACTGTACTTGTCTCGTTCCATTCTTATCTAGCCAGTCATAGCCACAGAATCGCCAGCAATGGCATCTTTTCCTACTCTCGCACCATCACCTCTGGTGGCCCAAGAGTTTATCCTGGGCCCCCTCCTGTTTATCACCTACGTTCTGCCCCTTGGTAACATTATCCAAAAACACGAAGTCAGTTTCCATTGATGACACCCAGCTCTATCTCACCATCACCTTTCTCAACCCCCTCCACTGTCCCTGATTTGCTACACTGCCTGTTCGACATCCAGTACTAGGTGAGCAGATATTTTCCTCAATTAAACATTGGGAAGACCAGAGTCAATGTCTTCAGTCCCACACACAAATTCTGTGCCCTAGCCACCGGCTCCATCCTTCTCCCTGGCAACTGTCTAAGGCTGAACTCGACTGTTCGCAATCTTGGTGTCATAATTAACACAGAGATGAGCTTCCGACCACATATGCATGCCATCACCTAGACTTCCTATTTTCCACCTCCATGACATCGCCCACCTCTGCCTCAGCTGATCTACTGCTGAAACACTCATCCATGTCTTTGTTACCTCTAGACTTTACTATACCAACACCTGGTTGTCCTCCCATCTTCCACCCTCCATAAACTTGAGCTCATCCAAAACCTCACTGCCTCTATCCTTGCATCAAGTTCCATGCAATACCACGATTTTAAAATTCTCATCCTTGCTTTCCAATTGCTCCATGGCCTCAGTGCTCCCCAACTCTGTAACCTCCTCCAGCCCCACAAGTCTTCGAGATCCCTGTGCTGCTCCAATTCTGGCCTCTTGCACATCCCCGATTTTAATTGCTGCACCATTAGTGGCCATGCCTTCAGCTGCCAAGGACTTAAGTTCTGGGATTCACTCCCTAAACCTCGCTGCCTATCTATTGTTCTTTAAGATGCTCCTTAAAACCTACCTCCTTGACCAAGCATTTGGTCATCTGCGCTAATATCTTCTCATGTGGCTGGGTGTCAAATTTTGTTTGATAACACTCCTGTAAAGAGCTTTGGAATGTTTTACTACTTTAAAGGCGCGATATAAATACAAGTTGCTGTTGGCGCGTCAGCCTAGATTTTGTGCTAAGTTCCTAGAATGAGACTTGAACCCATAGCCTTCACACTCAGGTGAAAGTGCTACCAACTGAGCCACGATGAAACCAAGATTAGAAAGATGAGGAAAATTAAGCCATGGTGATTAGTTTAGTTGCTGTAGGAGGAAAAAAGTGCTAAGGAGAGTAAGAAATTCCACAGTTTTAGGTCTTTGGAAATTATGAGGCAATGCAATGTTCATTTAAAGTCACCACACTTCCTTGCTTTTTGAATATAGCCATGGGATCTTTAACTTTCCCCTGAACTACTGAAACAGGCAATGCTGAATTCCCTCAGTGTTTACACTGGAGTGTCAGCCTGGATTGGTGTCTCAAACGCTGGAGAATTTGAGATCAGAGGACACTGTGAGGTTAGGAATTTCGATAGGTAAAGGATTAAAGGTGGAGCTATTAAAAGTAAGAAATGTGTATACGAGCACACAGAATTGCTGGGCAGGAAAAGCCTAGCTGGCCCATCAAGCCTGCCCCATACATTATGATGGCCGAAGCATCATGACTAAACTGTTCTCCCCACCTCCCTCCCAATCCCACACAGCCACATAATCTCCTGTGAGAGGCAAAAAAAAGCAGAGGAAAAAATACTCTGTAAAGTTCCTCCCTGACCCTCTCCTCCGGCGATCAAAGCCGGTCCTGGAGAGTATCTTTGAAGAATCAATGTTTTAATTGCTGCAATATTTCGGTGGATTGAACATGGTGTACAGTGAGGGTGTGAAATGTAGAATCGTAATCTTCAGCAAAGGAGTGGATAAATTCGATCAAAGGAAGATCATTTGATATGAAAGAACGGAGTGAGAGATGAACAGAGCCTTGGAAAGGACGTAATAACATAAGAAATAGGAGCTGGAGTAGGCCATTTGGCCCTTTGAGCCTGTTCCACCATTCTACAAGATCATGGCTGATCTTAACTCAACTCCACCTTCCCACACTATCCCCATATCCCTTATTCCCTTAGTACCCAAAAATCTATCAACCTCTGTCTTGAATATGCTCAACGACTGAGCATCCACAGCTCTCTGGGGTAGAGAATTCCAAAGATTCACAACCGATTAAGTGAAGAAATTTCTCCTCCTCTCAGTCGTAAATGACAGCCCCCGTATTCTGAAACTGTGATCCTGTGTTTTCGATTACCCAGTCAGGGGAAACACTTTCTCAGCATCTACCCTGTCAAGCTACTTAAGGATTTTATTCAATTAAATCACCTCTCGTTCTTCTGAACTCCATGAACCAGTCTATTGAACCTTCATTGCACTCCCTCTCAGGCAAGTAGGTCCTTCCTTAGGTAAGGAGACCAAAAATGCACACAGTACTCCAGGCCTGTATAATTATAGCAAGACTTCTTTACTTTTATACTCCAATCCCTTTGTGACAAAAACATACCATTTGCCTTCCTAATTGCTTGCTGTACCTGCATGTTAACTTCCTATGATTCATGTCCAACTTCTGAGTTGGTGAAAGAGGGAATTCCATCAGGTCGGCTGTGGTAGCACAGATACAGCCAATTGAGAGGAAACTAGAAGATAGTCACAAGCACATCTTAGGTAGAGCATGCAATGGGACTCATTTAAAATTACACAGTGCCAAATCTATACTGACTTTGGAAATATCCTCGGGTAAATGGCAGGTGCATGGGACTGGTATGTTGGCTCTTGTAGAGATTCAGCACAGACGTGACAGGCCAAATGGCCTCCTCTTCTGCTGTAACTATTCTGAAGTGATTGAAGAGATTTATGACTTTAACCCCTTGTAGGGACTAAACCAAATCAGGAGCACATCCCCATGAATTTCCTTTAATTAAGTTCAAACCAGACAAATTATCAGACTCTTATTTGAGTCCAAAGCATTGCACTAGCTTTCCCTCAAAGAAAGGAAACCAGCAGAGAATTTTACCATCTTTCGGATAGCCAACTTTTAATATTTTTATGGATAAGTCATCAATATCCCAAATATTATAAGGGTCTGGGAAACTCTCTTCAATACATATCTCTCCACTTAAAGAGACGCAGAGAGCGGGTTCTTGTAGTTGTATACTGAATACTACATGAGACAATTTATTAACTTTTATATATTTATTAAAGAACTTAACATGCAATAAACTTCTTAAGTGGATAAGTATATCACAATATCAAACATTATTGAGAGATGTAACACATATTCTTATTTCTAACATAGAATCCAAAAGTTTAACCTTGCTAATGTTACAGCAAAATTATCTTAGAATATCCATCAAAATTTAAAGTAAACATGTACCTTAAAACCCCGAATAAGGCATGGGATGAGAAGTGTTGTTTGATATCCAACACTCCTAAGTATCTACTGCAGAACCTTGTATTTTTATACTATTTCTAAGGTGTCATGACTTTCTGTGTTCCCTTTTGAAATCTATATTTGTAATTTAATGTTTTACTGGAATTTGCAGTTTGTGAGCTTTTATCTGGTCAAAATGTTCAGAATTGTGTTTACCTGACTCTCTCGTTCCTGTGAGTACATTCCATTTATTGTTAATTATCCTTTCCATGGTACCCAAAGCAACCTCCGGAGCCGACCTGTCTGAACGACAACCCCATAAACCAATTAAGTTTTATTGCTGCCACTTACTGAGGTCACACAGGATATTTCAATGTTTGTGTTTATCTCCCAAGCCCATGGAACAGAGATTCTATTCTAACAGAAATTTTGAAATGTTGAACTCTACCATCTTAAAGTGGAACTTCAGTGAGCTCTGAAAACTAACCATTTATTCAATCTTTAACTCTAACGGCATAATACACTAACTGTTTACAAATTCTACTTAATCAAGCCTATTATACCTATATTCCTTCACAGTATAAGTGCTGACTTAGGATTAGGGGATGGAGGCAATAGGGTGGTGGTCGTTACATTGCGGTAACTATCTACTTTGGGGGTTGGATTAATACAAGTAAATTCGCAATGGGAAGGAAAGGTATAGGACAAGTAAATTTGAAGCCCCATGACTTGAGGACAGATGGGATGTGTTTCAGGATCAAAGTCTGTAGTGTTTTCAAAACCCTCCATGGCTTTGCCCCTCTCTATATCTGTTAATTCCTCCATCCTTCTGCATTCCTCCAATTCTCCCCTCTTGTGGATCCCTGATTTTAATTGAGGCACCATTGGCGGCTGTGCCTTCAGCTGTCTTGACCCTAAGCTCTTGAATTTCCTCACTAAACCTCTTCCCCTCTCTCTCTGTTAAGGTACTTCTTAAAACCTATCTCTTTGAGCATGCTTTTGGTTGCTGTCCTATTATCTCCTTGTATGGCTCGGTGTGAAATTATGTTTGATAATCACTCCTGTTAAGTGCCTTGGGACATTTTACTACATTAAAGGAGCTATATAAATGCAAGTTGTTGTTGATTGTATTCAATATTTGCACATAGGGGCCTCATAGATAAACAAAAAATCTAGCAAGAGCTTTTCAATTCTTTAATCTTTGGTTTCTGTTCCACAGACTAAACCATATGGCATTGTCACTGTGAAACCAAAGGTTTTCCCGGTAAGTTACATTCTGGGATCACATTAATTAAATTTTAGATGCGCCGTATGCATTAATCTGAAATATGTATCTTCAATGTAATACAATGGCGAGGGGAGTTTTATCAAACAGAAAAACTGAGCATGATGGAAATCTGAAAAGAAAACAGGAAATGCTGGCATTGTGGAATCAAACCTCAACATACAATTCCATAATGGATTTTTATTTATCAAATGAAAACCCAAACTTGTGATTTCCCTCCCTTCAACTGCACAGCCATATAATCTCCTGGGGGAGACAAAAAACTCCAGAGCTAATAAGGAAAAGTATTCTTGAAAATTCCTCTCCAGTCAAGGTTTAACTATAGCAGAGACAGGTGGCATTTTGTCACTGCACAAAGAATTGCGAAAAACATGCAGTGCCTGAGCTGAACAGTCCCTCTTGCAGTGGTGTACATGCTGTACCTTGATGCCATGTCTTCAACTATCCTTCTAAAACGTACATTTCAAAACAAACACAAAGATAATGGGGTGTTCCAAGAAGTGGCTAGGAAAGTCTTGACTGATGGTTGCACTGGTGTTTGCATACAAAGAAAGAAGCCTGTTTCTTTGCAAGTGCATTGGGAGCCTCCTGCTGCTCAGTGGGCCCCAGGAACTGTCTTATGGAGGGGGTGCAGTGTATGTGCACTGGCCTAGAGGGTGCCTCTAGGGAATCAGTGGATAAGCAGAAATCATTAAGTATTTAGGGGAGGGTGTGTTTCCATGCCCAGTATATTCAGTGGGGTGCATTGTGTCGTTTGTGAAAGGAAGGGTGGGGTAGAATTTCCTCAGGGGTTCCTCAACCACCTGCCTTTTTTTATTCATTCATGGGATATGGGTGTCACTGGCTAGGCTAACATTTATTTCCCATCCCTAATTGCTCTTGAGAAAGTGATGGTGAGCTGCCTTCTTGACTGCTCCAGTCCTTGGGGTGTAGGTACTCCAACAGTGCTGTTAGGAAGGGAGTTCCAGGATTTTGACCCAACAACAGTAAAGGAACGGTGATATAGTTCTAAGTCAGGATGGTGTGTGGCTTGGAGGGGAACTTGCAGGTGCTGGTGTTCCCATGCATTTGCTGCTCTTGTCCTTCTAGAAGTTGTGGGTTTAGAAGGTGCCGTCGAAGGAGCCTTGGTGTGCTACTACAGTGCATCTTATAGATGGTACACACTGCTGCCACTGTGTGTCGGTGGTGGAGGGAGTGAATGTTTGTGGATGGGGTGCCAATCAAGCGGGCTGCTTTGTCCTGGATTGTGTTGAGCTTCTTGAGTGTTGTTGGAGCTGCACCCATCCAGGCAAGTGGAGAGTATTCCATCACACTCCTAACTTGTGCCTTGTAGATGGTGGACAGGCTTTGGGGAGTCAGGAGGTGAGTTACTCGCCACAGGATTCCAAGCCTCTGACCTGCTCTTGTAGCCATGGTATTTATATGGCTACTCCAGTTCAGTTTCTGGTCAATGGTGACCCCCCCCCCCCCCATGATGTTGATAGTGGGGGATTCAGCGATGGTAATGCCATTGAATGTCAAGGGGAGTTGGTTAGATTCTCTCTTGTTTGAGCTAGTCATTGCCTGGCATTTGTGTGGCATTAATGTTACTTGCCACTTATCAGCCCAAGACTGGATATTGTCCAGGTCTTGCTGCATTTCTTCACAGACTCCTATATTGCAAAGTTGGTGAGAACACTGGAAACAGCTGTCAATGCTTTGACTCTGGGGCCTAAACCGAAGGAATCGCAGGAAATTGGGAGAAACACCATGACAAAATACTGGCAGTAATCTCTACATTTTGATGCTTTTTTGAATCCAGTACATTTCAGAAGAGTATATAGTAGCATGGATGAGAAACTGTGTTGGAAAATCTTTTTTGCTGGAATGTTAACAATGTAGTTTTTTGTGGTAAAATGAGATTTGAGAGTTTGAAACGAGGGAGAAAGGTTTTTGCATGATATGGTTGCTGAGAATTGGAAATGGAAAATAATCATTTGGCACAAAAACTCAAGACTTGAAACAATTACTGAGGAAGAAAATTGGTTCAATAGTTAAGACAGAAACAAGGAATTTTATAATAAAGAATACCATGCTCTGGGCTTCCAAATTGCACAAGAATCTATTGAGCTTATCACACATCTGATGTATTTGGTTTGTTCCTTCAGGGTGACGCACTTTTGGAGACGGGAGACGTTATTCCACCATTGCAGGAGGATGAACATCATGGACACCACTGATCAGAGGACAAAAGCAATTGTGGATGTCTAGCACCAATGGCTGTACAATAACTTCAGAGGGAAGGCACAGACATAGTTGCTTCTTTTGAAAGACTGTTTATCATTAAATTCTGATTTACCAGGATGCAGAAGGCTGCTTATTATTTATACACAATTTATTAAACTCTGTCACCCCACCACCCCGCTGTGTCCTAACTGGTATCAAGTCCTGTTCACCCAACAACCCTGTGCTCACCTGACCCACATTGGCTCCAACAATGCCTCGATTTTTAAGTTTATCAGTGTTTTAAATTTCCTCCATGACCTTTCCCCTCCCTAACTTCCTTCAGCCCTACGACCCTCTGAGATACCTGCTCCTTCAGTTCTGGTCTCTTGAGCATCCCCAATTTTCATTGTTCCACAATTGGTGGACCTGCCTGGGGCCTACGCTCTGGAATTCCCTCCCTAAACCTCTTTGCCTGTCTACCTCTCTTTCCTCCTTTAAGATGCTCCTTAAAACCTACCTCTTTGACCAAGCTTTTGGTCACCTGTCCTAATATCTCCTTATGTGGCTCAGTGTCAAATTTTGTTTGATAATACTCCTGTGAAGCACCTTGGGACATTTCACTACTTTAATTGCTTCACCAACATTCAGAAGGCCAGAATTAGATGAATGCAGATATTTCAGATAGTTCTAGGGCTGCAGGAGATTACAGAGAGAGGGAGGGACGAAGCCATGGAGGCACTTACAAACAAGGATGGGAATTTTAAAATCGAGGCATTGCTTAACTGAGAGCCACTGTAGGTCAGCGAGCACAGGGATGATTGGAAAACGGGAATTGGCGCAAATAAGGAAACAGGCTGCAGTTTTTGGAATGACGTAAAGTTTACAGAAGGTAGAATGTGGGAGGCCAGCCAGGAATGTGTTGGAATGATCAAGTTTAGACATAACAAAGACATGCATGAGGGTTTCAGCAGCAGATGACCTGAGGCAGAGGCGGAGTTAGGCAATGTTACAGAGGTGGAAATAGACAGTCTTGATGATGGTGTGGATATGTGGTGAAAGGTTCATCTAGGAGTCAAATATGGACAGCAAGATTGTGAACAGTCTGGTTCAGCCTCAGACTGTTGCCAGGAAGAGGGATGAAATCAGTAGCTAGGGAGCGTATTTTGTTGCAGGGACTGAAAACAATGGCTCCAGCCTTCCCATTTTTAACTGGAGGAAATTTCTGCTCATCCGGTACTGGATGCCAGATAAGCAGTCTGATAATTTAGCCACAGTGGAGGAGTCAAGACAGTTGGTGGTGAGGTCAGCGTATGTGAAAACTGGTAGTGTTTTCGGATGATGTTGCCAAGGGCACATGCAGATGAGAAATAAGATCTTCGGTGGACACCAGAGTTAATGGTGCAGTAACAGGAAGAGAAGCCATTGCAGGCTACTGATGGTTCAATGCGAACTATAAAACAGCATGCTGGGAGGATCTCCAGCTATAACTTGGAAGGCTACCTGCACACTGAACACCAACAGCAGCAGACAGTGGACATGCCAACCAAACCTCAACCGATATTTCAGGTCAATGCTGTGTATTCCTGCTGCATCCAATCGAGTGGGTGGTGAACAGCAAGATAACCAACAGGAGGAGGGCCCATGACGTAGCCACATCCTAAACCATAATGGAGCCCAGCAGACAAGTGCAAGAAAGTTTCTTCAGAGATTCTGAGAATGTAGGATCAGGAGTTGGGGACTGACTTTTGCAGAGCCTCCACCTCCAACATTCAAATTCCACTTTAGCCTCTGGCGCCATAAGGGTAATGAATGAAGGAACGCCACACATAAAGAGACAACATGGAAGTGTCAGGGTAGCAGTTAGCTTACTGCGACTGCTTTGATGGAATTATGCTCCCGTAACTGCAGATTCCTTACATTGAGTCTACAGCACAGAAACAGACCATTCAGCACAACTGCTCTACTTGTGATTATGCTTGACATGAGCATCCTCCTGCTCTTCACTGAACACGATCATCATAACCCTTGTGTTTGTCTACCCTCCCCTTTAAGTATATCTATGCTATTTGTCTCAACCATTCCTTGTAACCAGTTCCACATTCTCACTACTCTCCGGGTACAGACATTTCTCCTGAATTGGATTTACTAGTGATTATTCTAGGGCGGCGCAATGGTTAGCACCGCAGCCTCACGGTTCCGGCGACCCGGGTTCAATTCTGGGTAGTGCCTGTGTGGAGTTTGCAAGTTCTCCGTGTCTGCGTGGGTTTCCTCCCACATGCCAAAGACTTGCAGGTTGATAGGTTAATTGGCCATTGTAAATTGCCCCTAGTATAGGTAGGTGGTAGGGAAATATAGGGACAGGTGGGGATGTGGTAGGAATATGGGATTAGTGTAGGATTAGTATAAATGGGTGGTTGATGGTCGGTACAGACTCGGTGGGCCGAAGGGCCTGTTTCAGTGCTGTATCTCTAAACTAAACTATATTTATGGCCCCTAGTTTTGGACTCCCCCAAATAGGGAAATTGCGTCTGTATATTGTCTGAGTACCATTCACGAAATTGTAAACTTGATGACTATTGAAAAGTCGACTCCAGATTGTAAAAATACAGCATGATCCATCCAAGAAGCCAATATGAGTAGCCAAGTGTTCTTTTTAATTTTCTGTGCAAGATATTTTACATAGAATGACATATTATAATATTACAATAGCAGAGAAACGGGCCAATCAGTCCACGTCAGTGTTTATGCTCCACTCATGCCTTTTTCCATACTTTTTCATCTCTATCAGCATATCCCTCTATTCCTTCCCCCCCCCCCATATGCTTATCTAGCTTTCCCTTAAATGCATCTATTCTATTCACCTCAACCGATCCGTTCGAAGCTTCAAATCTTTATCACTCTATTTTAACTTAATTGTTTCATTCAAATCCATGCAACAAAACAAAATATTTTAAACTTCAATGATGTTTACATATGGAAAAATATACAAATATCAGGACGTACAATTCTTTGGTAATAAAGCTTCATTATCAAAATATACATCAAAATTTAGGTGACATTTTATGATTAGAAGTAATTAAAAAGGGAAATATAATAAACACCCATTTGCAATCTTGCACAGTCATTTCTTTGCACATGAATCTAGTTATGTTTGCACTGCTTACAACAGATCTATACTTGTGTGCAGCTTAGAATGATACAATTTCCTCAGCTGTGTGTTGCTTCGTCTGTTACGATCACTGGTGCCCTCGCATTGGCAGAATCTTAATGAATTTGTAACTTTGCAAATGAGTTTGGAAATTTCTTCTGCAGCTGCTGAATACCTGTAATCCTGGCAGCATAAATAACAAATCCCCAAGAGAGTAAGACGATGATCAGGAGTATCTGTACAAGATGAGAGATACACATTACACTAAATGAAAAAGCAAAATACTGTGGATGCTGGAAAGCACTCAGCATGTCAGACAGCATCTGTGGTGAGGGAAAGCGTTAACGTTAAAGTCTGCGCAGTTCAAATGAAAGGTAATCAACCTGAAACATCAGTAGGGTAGATAATGGGAAACAAGTAGATGTAGGATTTCCAAAAGGTATTTAATAAGGTGCCACATAAAAGGTTAATACGCAAGACAAGGGCTCATGGAGTTGGGAGTAATATGTTAGCATGGATAGATTGGTTAATGGACAGGAAGAAAAAAGTAGCCATAAATGGGACATTTTTAAGTTGGCAGGCTGTGACTAGTGGAGTGCCGCAAGGATCAGTGCTGGGCCTCAGCTATTTACAATCTATATTAATGACTTAGATGGAGAGACAGAGTAAGTTATCTAAATTTGCTGATGGTACAAAAGTGGGTGGAAATGCATGCTATAAGGAGGGCAGAGAGAGGCTGCAAAGAGTTATTGACAGGTTAAGTGAGTGGGCAACAAGGTAGCAGATGGAGGAGAATGTGGGGACGTGTGAGGTTATTCACTGGTCGTAAAAATAGAAAAGCAGAATATTTTTAAAAGGCGTGAAACTTTAAATGTTGATGTTCAGAGATACTTGGGTACACTAGTACAAGGAACACAAAGTTAGCATGCAGGTACAGCAAGCAATTAGGAAGGCAAATGGTATGTTGGCCTTTATTGCAAGGGGATTGGAATACAAGAAGTCTTGCTATAATTGTACAGGGCTTTGGTCAGACCACACTTGGAATACTGTGTGCAGTTTTGGTTTCCATATTTAAGGAAAGATATACTTGCATTGGAGGCAGTACAGTGAACGTTTACTAGATTGGTTCCTAGGATTGGGTTGTCCTATGATGAGAGGCTGAGTAAATTGAGTCTATATTCTCTGGAGTTTAGAAGAATGAGAGGTGATGTCATTGAAACAGATTCTGAAGGGGCTTGATAGGGTAGACAGAGAGGTTGTTTTGCCTCGCTGGCGAATCTAAAACACGGGCACATTCTCAGGATAAAGGGACGATCATTTAGGATTGAGATGAGAAATTTATTCACTCAAAGGGTTGTGAATCTTTGGAATTCTCTACCCCAGAGGGTAGTGGATGCTCCATTGTTCAGTATATTTAAGGCTGGCATAGACAGATTTCTGGTCTCTCAAAGAATCAATGGATATGGGGAGCGGGCAGGAAAGTGATGTTGAAGCCCAAGATCAGCCATAATCATATTGAATGGTGGAGCAGGCTCGACAGGCCATATGATTTACTCCTGTTCCTATTTCCTATGTTAACTCTGTTTCTCTCTACACAGATGCTGCCTGACCTGCATGGTATTTCCAGCATTTTCTGTTTTTATTACATGAAGTCTAGTGGATGGTGCTAAGAGACCACAAGTTATTCTTTTGGCATTATTCCCCAATGCAGGCCCATGGATTTTAATAGAGCTATACTGCATTTTTAAATGATGTATAAGCTTTGTTCAAAGCTATGTGGCTGCTAGGTACATTTTGGGCATGATTAAGCAACTGGTGGAAGGGTAGAAAATGAGGAATACTTGTTAGAGGAGTCACATATGGGTGGGTGGCCCAAATGATTTGTGTTGAACTCACTGCTCTTCCTAAGTGTACCTGGACTCAAACCCAATACAAAGCCAGCAAAATGTTCAGCCGGTTAAACTAAGCTTTAGGGAATACAGCTCCGAAATTATACTGAGCTAGACAAAGTGAACAGAGCAATGGCATAGTGAAATTTAATACAGGTTGTGCAGAATAAAGCAGAGAGATGCAAAATGAACAACATATTCCAGTCAACACCACAATTCCTGGTAAAGCTACCAACTTTCTAGTCCCTGGAGTCTCCAAGAATTAAAGACTCATCTCCAGGACTATGTCCAACCAGAGTTGGCAACAATGCTCCCCCTACTGTTCACTCCGAATACTCACAATGGAATAAATCCAATCCAGCGCTCGCTTACTAACAGGCATCATGACGGCCCTGGGCTCTCTTCACCAGGACAACCAGCCACCAGTGGGAAACTACACTTCCAAATAAAAAGATCGAGGAGATCTAAAATGCCCTCGTCTAATCCCAGCGGTTGGTCCTGACCGGCACTTTGTGCATCCTCTCGGAGTCCTCAAGCGTCCCGGCAGCCAGCGCAGAGAGCGTTGGTCCTCCGAGCGTCGTGAGGGAGGTCGTTGGTCCTCCAATGTCCCGGCGGCCAGTGCGTGGAGCGTTAGTCCTGCAATGGTTGGTCCTCTGAGGGCCAGCCGAGGAGGGAGTGAGGAGCCATTGGTCCTCCGAAATCCCGGCCGCCAGCGCGCGGGGCGCCCTGGTCCTCCAGCGTCCCGGTGGCCAGTGCGACGCCGTCACTCATCGCGTTTGTGTGATGGTGTAACCCCCTCATAGGGAGAGGCCTGTCCCGGCTGGGGCCTGAGCGGGAATAACGGGAGCAAATGTTCGCGACCGGATCGAGGAGGAGAGGGTGGGATGCTATAGTAGTTAAAGAAAAAAAAACACAATTAAAATAATTGTAATTCGAGTGAAGTGGAAGATCGGGTAGTGAGTGGCTGTTGCAGGTAAGAGACGGGCCAGGGGAAGAGGATTTTGTGCAGTTGGAAGCTGACAAAGGCCTACATGTCCCGGCCTGGCAGGAGTCAGTAAGAATGATTGCCGGCTGGAACAATTTGTGTAGTTACGAGGCGACAATGCAGCAACAAAGGGGCTAGGATTTTCAAACTAAAACATGTCATTGGTATTCGGGGTTTTAGATGTTTCCCTCCTGCTGGTTGGGAGAGTCCAACTCAACCTTAAAATCAGCCAGGCCATTCAGGAGAGAAGTTAGGAAGCAGTTCAAACAAAGGGTAGTAGGAGTATGAAACACTCTCCCACAAAAAGCATAGGTGCCAGCTCAATTCATTCTTTTAAATCTGAGATTAATAGGTTTTTGTTAGATAAGGGTATAAAGGGATATGGAGCCAAGGCAAGTGGATGGAGTCAAGATACAGCCTTGTTCTCACTTAATGGTGGAACAGGCTTGAGAAGCTGAATAGATCTTCCTGTTCATATGTTATCAACCGGGGTCTGGTTGCAATGATTGTAATGACAATGAGTTGATCTATGTGTGCACATTTAGAACATTTTGAAGGTGGCAAGGCAAGTTGATGTGGCTTTTTAAAAAGAAATGCATAGGGGATCCCGAACTTTTTAAATAGTTATAGAGAGCAAAAACAAGGAAGTTATGCTCAACCTTTAATGCTGGTTAAACCTCAGCTGGGGTATTGTGTTCAATTCTGAACACCAAACCATAGGAAAAATGTCAGAAGCCTTGAAGAGATTGCACTGGAGATTTGCTGGAATTGTACCTGGAATGAGGGACTTCAGTTATGTGAAGTGAATTTGCCATTGTTCTCAGAGCAGAGAAGCTTAAGGGAAGATTTAATAGAAATTTTCCAAATTCTATGGGGGTTTGATTGAGTAAATAGGGAGAATGGCAGGGTCAGTAACCAGAGGACGTAGAATTAAGGTAACTGGTAAAATGAGATGATATTTTTTTATGCAGCAATTAGTTGTGATCTGGAATGCACTACCTGAAAGTGTGGTAGAGACAGATGCAGTCGTAACTTTTAAAGGGGAATTGGATAAATATTTGAAGAGAGAAAAATTTTGGAGCTCTGAAGAAAGAGCAGAGAAGTGCAACTAACTGGACATCTGTTTCAAAGAACTGGGACAGGCAGGGTGGGCCAAATGGCTTTCTGTGCTTTGATTCAATGCGTATATATCACTTGTCAGTTTATTCATATATAAGAGGTGTGGAAGCAAGGTTAGAAGGGTGATTGGTAAGCAGCAACGAGTTAGGCTAATATGAATCACAAGATGAGAGGAGCAATGGTGGGGGGTGTACCCATATGTCAATGCTGTGTTCACTTTTGTTCTTGATTAAATATAGATGATTTAAATACCATTTAGAAATTAACTAATGACACAAATATAGGGTGTGGATGAACAAGACCCAGGACTTCAAATATGTAATTCCCTGAAAGTTCCAGTGTAAGTAAATAAAGCTATGCAAACAGTTAACAGCATTTTGGATTTTATAAATAGAGCCATAGATTACAAGACTGATAAATTTGTATATGGCAGTGGTTAGGCCACAATTTGTGTGCTGTGTGCCGTTTCGCCCTTGTCCCCATATTGAAAGAATATTAAAACCATCATTAATGTGTTGCAAAAATTCATTATGGCTGTGTTGTCCAACAGAAATTACTTACTGGGTATTGCTACAGTGAAACCATTTTAGCCACATCCATCAATTTTATTAGAAAACTCCTTAGATACATAGAAAACAACTACTTTTACTTCATGGCTGTATTTACTTAACATGGATCTGCCAGCATCTAGTAACCAAGGAAGTAAAGCACTCACGCAACCAAAATACATTCGTACACTCTACCTGTTAGTATTTTACCAACAAACACTCAAAAAGGTTAAAGTGCATAGGCATACACCACGTGAATTTAAGTATTGAGATCACATGCATTATTGATAAATGCAATCTGGACTCATTTGCCACATGTGGCTAGTGCACTAACAATGCACTAGGATGATGACAGAGATGGGAATCTACATGAGATACTGGAACTATTTACACTGAAGAAAAAAAACAGGAGATTTAAGAGAGGTTGAAATTACAAGGGGTGTTGATTGGATGAATAGTGATAGGCTATCTCGAATTATCCTACATACACAAGAACCCATTTGAATTCCTGGTTTTTCCAATGTTCAGCCTCCATCGATAACAATTTTATTAGGCTATTTTATGTGGTCGATAATAAGATGATGCTTATGGGAGTGGAAAGTTTAGGGGAGCATTTCTGTTTAAAACTCTTTCCCTTTTTCTACAGAAAATTATACTCTTAGCGGATTTTTAAAGCTGTTTTCAGCCAGCATTTTTTAACCTAACCAGGGAAGTAAAGAGACAAATAAGATACTTTAATTTGGGGGAAACAAAGGATTGGAATAGATGAAATTGAAGTTAATATATAAAAGAAAAAAATAGCGAAGAGGTGATAACACAGAAATAAAGGAAAAGCGTTTGCATCTTTTATGTGAAACCTTTTCTTGTGTTAATGTAGTAATAAAGCTATTACTAGTGCTTGAGTAGCTTTATTACAGCAACACACTGTGGTGTTCAGTAATCAACCCAGGAAGTAGTGGGTTTCCCAGGCTCTGCCAGCTGTCTTTAAGAACTACCATTAACGTAACCGAGTAGCTCAGTGTTCAAGATGCTGGATTAGTGAGTGTCCTGAAGAGCTAGGTGTCATGACAACACTCTTCCCAATATAAATACCACCCAAAAACAGAATAGCTCTCATGTTTGCCTATGTAAGTTGGTCTACTCCAAAAGTAATTAATTGTATATAAGGGCTTGAGATATTTTAATGACATGATAAGGTACCATATAAAAACAACTATTTAGCTTGAACACTGAATTAGCATTGTTTCGCTTTAATAAGTTCAATTAAAAAGTATTGGTTATATGTAGTTTAGTGGGATGAGAGTTCAGAGACAAGCTAAAACAAAACTTCAGAGGAAGTCCTTTACTGCTGTTGATTCGCAGTTAATGGCTTTCAGCAAAGCAAGTGGCACCAATTTCCTGATTCTTCCATGTGAGATGTTAACAGGTTTAATGAATACATAGTTTGGGAGCTCAGTGTCTGAACAATTACAGCAGCTTCCATCAGGAATGGAGAGACATTACAAAACTTGACCCCAAGCTATTACCAGAGGAGAAATACTGCTCAGCACTGTGATAATATCTACCCCAGACACCTGCAGCTCATATCTACAGCTTCTCAGAGTTTCATGGTGAGGTCTTAGAATAGACGGAACTGTATTTGAACTTTAATCTTGACTGTTGCTCTTCTGATCTCTTAATGTCACTGTCTGGACCAGCTAAGGCATGAAAGTCTTAATTACTTTGATAGTTTCACGAGGCAGTATGCAGCAAAGTTCTTCATTGCTGTTAAGTCATAGTTTTGGCTGTTGTATTAAATGATTTGGGGATTTTTTACAAATAGATGGCTAAAGAAAGGATAGCATTTATATAGCGCCTTTCACAACCTCAGCATGTCCCAACACTCTTCGCAGCCAATGAAGTATTTTTGAAGCGTAGTCACTGTTGTAATGTAGGAAATGCGGCAGGCAATTTGTACATTGCAAGATTCTACAAACAGCAATGTCAGTTGAGGGATAAATATTGCCCCGGGACACCAGAGAGAAATCCCCTCATCTTTGAAATAGTGGCCATGGGATCTGTTATGTCCACCTAAGAGGGCAGATGTTCTCAGTTTAACACCTCATCCGAATGTCTAAAAAGATTTGGTTTCAGATGCTCCAATGACCTAGATTTCCAAATAGAATTTTTTTTGATGGTTCATCTGTCTAAAGCCAGTGTTCAAATTGTTAGCAATCTAAATTGTTCGCTTTTATCTTTATGGTAAACGCCAAGTCCTTGTAATCCAGCTGAGGCCTGAAGTTATTGGATATGGTATGATTAATTCTGATTGCATAGGATATTCGGCAAAGAAACAGACCAGTTGGCCCAACCAGTCCATGCCGACGTTTATAAGAGTCATTTATGGCACAGAAGGAGACCATTCGGCCCATCGAGGCCACGCCAGCTCTCCATGGAGCTATTCAGTCTGTCCCACACCTTCGCTTGATCCTCGTAGCCCTGCAAGTCTATTTCCTTCATGTGGCCATCAATTTCCTTTTGAAGTCATTAATTGTCTCCGCTTCCACCACCCTTGTGGGCAGTGAGTTCCAGGTCATTACCACCTGTTGTGTAAAACATTTCTTCCTCATTCCCCCTGCGTCTTTTGCCCAAAACCTTCAATCTATGTCCCCTAATCCTTGTACCATTATTTAATGGGAACAGCTTTTCCTTGTCTAACTTATCTAAGTCTGTCATAATCTTGTACACTTCTATTAAATCTTCCCTCGATCTCCTTTGTTCTAAGGAGAACAACCCCAGTTTTTCCAACCTAAGCTTGTAACTAAAATCCCCCATCCTTGGAATCATTCTGGTAAATCTCTGCAGCTTCTCAAGGACCCTCACATCGTTCCTAAAGTGTGGTGACCAGAACTGGATGCAATACTCTAGTTGGGGCCTAACCTCCTCAAACCCTCTCCCATCTTTCCTCATCTAAATCTGTTAGCCTCTATTCTCTTCTCTCACATATGCTTGTCTAGCCTCCCCTTAAATGCATCTATACTATTCGCTTCAACCACCCACTGTAGTAGTGAGTTCCACATTCTCACCCTCTTTGGGTAGAGAAGTTTCTTCTGAATTTCCTATTGAATTTCTTGGTGACTATAGTGATGGCCTCCAGTTCTGCTCTTCCCTACAAGTACATTCTCTCTGTATCCACTCTTATCAAAACCTTTCATAATTTTAAAGACCTGTTAGGTTGTTCCTTGTAGCCTTTTTCAGGAGAATATAGACCCACCCTGTTCATTCTTTCCTGATATGGGCATCCTTGCATTTGTGGTATCATCCTTTAAAATCTTCACTGCACCCTCTCCAGCACTTCTATATCCTTTTTATAATATGGTGACCAGAACTGCATATAGTACTCTGTGATCTAACCAAGGTTTAGCATAACTTCCCTACTTTTCAATTCTATCCCTCTGGAAATAAACTGTAGTGCTTGGTTTGGTTTTTTTATGGCCTTGCTAAACTGTGGTGTGACTTTTAGTGATTGGTGTATTTGTACTCCAAGATCCCTTTGTTCCTCTATCCCACCTAGACTTGCACCTTCCAAATAAGTGACCTCCCTATTCTTTGATGTGCTATCTAAGTTAATAAAAGTGTTCTTTTGCAGGGAAGTGCTGCTTAGAATACTTTTAAACAATATATAAAGTGATTTTTTTAAATGTATATTTGCATATATGTCAAATAATGTTGGACCAGTCAGTGTGATTTGCTTGTTTTCAAGGTTTTGTGCTAATACTGTATAGTGGTTTGGGACAGGCCACAATCCTTCTGTAATATGTTTGGATTCCCTTAGAATATTTATATTTTGCATCTATTCTGTAGATTCATCTTCATCTTCTGCTCCAACAGATCTTTCTAATGTTAAAGCAATTTTTGTCAACCCTGCAAATTACGGTTTTATACCCATGAGCAAAGATGATTGGGTATTTGTGTTTGGGCAGCATTGTGTTCTTAGAGTGACAGAAAGCCCTTGTACGAAAGGAAGGTTGGTGGTGTATTCTACCTCACACACAGGTTTTTGAAGGGAAGCCAAGATTTTATTCATGAGAAAATAAAAATCTCACTGCCTTCAATACATGTCGGTAAACTATTATGACAGAATTGCAGCTACATGAAAAAATTTCCATTGGCAAATCCATGAGTGTTAAAATACACACCAGCTCTTCTGCTCTCTCTTTTAGCTGAAAAACCACTTTTTAGGGATTTGTGAAGATAATGGGCCTCGATGTTCACAGTGAAGTATTAATAATGGCCTAGTGCAGTGTGTGAACAAACTGTCCTTTCAGTCCATACTGGTGAGATGACAGTGACCTCTCTGCTACCTATAAAAGTCTTGTGGAAATGTGTTTGGGCAAGTTTCAAGCCAAATGTCTAGTGAACCTGCTTCCTCCAGATGGGCAATCTCGCTGAGAGAGGCTGCAAGGATGGCTGGTGCAGATAAAAGGCAGTGCCACACATAATGTGAGGTCCAATTTTAGGCAGAGTAGAGAGAACTGTATTCTGCATCTAATAGTATTGTGCCTGACTTGGGAGCTTTCAGAAGGTGAAAAAGTATTAATAGACATCAGTACCCACATGTCTGTAACAGAAACAGCTTCAATCTTCCACGTACTAATGGAGTGAATACAGATGGCAGGTCTGTCGCAATGAATAAGTCACAAGGGATTTCCTTTTTAAGATATTTTGATCGCGTGAATGCTACACTATGCATCAGTGGGGTTCAGTTCCTTATCGGCCAGTTCTTTCCCACATAGAGCAAGACAATCTAGGGTTGTTTGCGGGGAAGATACTCTTGTGTGTCGAGTGTTCAATTTCAAGGAACAGTGTGTCTTGGCAGTTATTCATATAATCGTGGAACAGTTACTGCACAGAAGGAGGCCATTTGGCCCGCCGTGTCCGTGCCGGCACTCTACAAGAGCAAATCTTTTTCCAGTAGCCCTGCAATTTTTTTATTTTCTAATAATTAGCCAATTCCCTTTTGAAAGTCATGGTTGAACTTGTCTCCACCATGCACTCAGGTAGTGCATCCCAGATCCTAACTACTCGTGTAAAAAAAAGTTTTTCCTTATGTTGCCTTTGGTTTTTTACACCTCTATCAAATCCTCTCTGAGCCTTCTCTTCTCTAAGAACAGCCCCAGCTTCTCCAGTCTATCCACGTAACTGAAGTCCCTCGACCCTGGAGCCATTCTTATAAGGCTGCGTTTGCTGACACCACCACCACCACTAGGTAGCGTTGCAATGGCACATGCGCAAATGCAGCCTGTGCCACTAAAACGTCACAGTCTGCGATTTCAGGCAGCTGCCAGGATTAAAGATGGTGCTGCTCAAATAATCACACGATGGCAACCTAAACACATGGCAGCACACAATGGCCGGAGGGGAAGGAGCGAGCAGGCCGGGGAGAGGGGGGGAGCGAGCGGGCCAGGGAGGGGGTTGGGGGAGGCGAGCGGGCCTGGGGGTGGGGGAGTGGGCTGGCAGGCGGGTGAGCCAGCGGTTGGGGTTGTGGCAAGCGGGCGGTGAGCCAGCGGGCGGGGGGTGAGCAAGTGGGCGGGGCGGGTGGCGGGGGGAAGGAGGAGAGCGCATTCGCCACCAGCAAGTTCTTCGGCCGTGCTGTCCCCGCACCTGCTCTCTACCCGCTCACCAGACCCCCTCTTCCCCCCACTCTTGCTCTCTCCCCGTTCCCCAGACCCCCACTCCCCCCACCCCTGTTCTCTCCGGCCCGGATCCCCCCACCATCTGCCTGCGTTGCGATGACCTCATCTGCACATGCGCCAACCCCATCTGCCCGCATTACGCGATGATGTCATCTGTACATGCGCCAACCAGTCCTGGCACTGCGGAATGCAGCGCATGCACAGAGGGTAGGAACCAATGTGTGCAGATTGCCGCAGTCGGATGATGTAAGCTGCTGGCTGCGTTGTCAGTAATCACTTTGTTCTTCTAAATCTTTTCTGCACCCTGTCTAAAACCTTCACATCCTTCTGGAAGTCCGGTGCCCAGAATTGAACACAATTCTCCAGTTGAGGCTGAACCAGTGTTCACCATAACTTTGTTGCTTTTGTACTGTATGCCTCTATTTATAAAGCACAGGATCCTGCATGCCTTATTAATGCCTTTCTCAACCTGTTCTACCACTGTCAATGATTTATGCACATATACCCCAGGGTACCTCTACTGCACCCCCTTTAGAAATGTATCCTTTATTTTATATTGCCTTTTCTTTTTCTTCCTACCAAAATGTATCACTTCACAGTTCTCTGCATTAAATTTCATTTGTCATGTGTCTGCCCATTCCACCAGCCTGTCTATGATCTCCAGAAGTATATCGCTATCCTCATCACAGTTCACAATACTTCCAAGTTTTGTTATCTGCAAATTTTGAAATTGTGCCCTGCAGAACCAAGTCTGGGTCATTAATATGTATCAAGAAATGCTGTGGTCTTAATACCGATCTCTGGGGAACCCCACTATATACCTTTCTCCAGTCCGAAAAACCACCATTCACCACTACTCCATTTCCTGTCACTGAGCAAACTTTGCATCCATGCTGCCATTGTCCCTTTTATTCCATAGGCTTTAACTTTGCTGACAAGCCTCTTATGTGGCACTTTATAATCGCGTAACAGTTCTGAGAAAGAGGAGAACCAAACCCCAAACCTCTTGACTTTTTATTCAGGCATTGTATCCAGAAAAGAATGGTTGCCATGAAGAAATAGTCCATGTCAGAAAAAGGCCTCTGCGATTCTTTCACCGATTAAGTTATCGATCACAAACTTTAAACTTCTTTTAAACTGCATTAGGTAAAAATGCATGAAGCTGGGAAAATACTCAATTTATTAATCAACAGATTGGATGGCGTCTCAGGTTGAAATGAAACTCTCATCAGAAGGTCTGCTAGGCTTGGAAGGTTTGATCTGTCCACTGTAAAATATTTCTGTAGTTGAGTTCTTACACTTCCAGTTGCTGTACTGTTTTGCTCTAGCTTACTAGTTCAAAACTTCTGAACAAACCCATGGTATAGCATGTTTGTATTCCAGATGAGTCTGTATACAGTCAACAGTTGTTCGAGAGGAAAGTCCCAGCATGGTAATGGTAATGCATTGAAAACTGGATGCACGCTAGGTGCTTTATGTTAGAAGGATTTTTAGATACGTTTCTGGATTTCAATTTCAGTAAATCGTTTTGCGTTTGTTACACATCCCTGCATTGTTTCTGTTAATCACTGTTCCTTGGCCATCCTACAATGCTTCCATCTTAGCTGATCCTCTCCTGTGCTGTTGTAAGGACAGTGGTTATTGAAACTCACTCATAATAGTGATTAGAAAAGAATAAAAACATGGCAACCAGCTGGTTTTGGCCTCAGCTACAATATCCCACATGATGGGGTGGATAAGAGGATTGAGCACAGAAACAGGAGATTTGGCCCAACTGCTGAAAGCTGTTGTTTTTGCCCCACACGAGCCTCCAACTCTACTTCATCTCATCCTGTCACCATATCCTTCTATTCCTTTCTGTTTTGTGTTTATCCAGCTTCCCTTAAATGCATCTATGGCATTAACCAGTCCCTTTGGTAGTGAGTTCCATATTCTCAACACTCTCCAGGTAAATGGATAAAAACAATAGTTTTCTGTTGAGACTTTTATAAATTATTGAAGTTTATAAAGTATTAGAAAGTTGGAGGATGCCCAAGGCAATAGCAAATTATGATTTCTACACCAAAAGCAAACCTTGGGAGTGAAAACACATTTAGATGTTCTGGGTGCTATATAAATGCAATTACAATCCTTGTAACATCATAAAAGTTGGACTCTCAGAAGACCCAAATTTTAAATCCAGTGGACAGACCTTGGCACAAAATAGTATCCAGGCACTGAGTTTATCATTCATTGTTGGACATTCTTGTGGTATAGAAAGCTGATGGGAAAGGGCGTGGGGAGAGAGAATCCAGGCAACTCATTCACATTCTTTATCTTGCTTCTTGGCAATTAGCCTAACATATAGTGGTTATATGTGTGGAGGTAGGACTAAACCTCCTCCTGGTTAGGAAGGCGAGTGGGATGTGTCTGTTGACTCTGGTTTTTTCTCTTCCAGTCCCCCTCTCTGCAAGTTCATTTTTTGGCCTTTACTACATACATGCTACCTGTGATATTGAAATTTAGACTTGGATTGAATGGTGCTGCGTAGTTGCAGTTTCCTCTACCAATCCAAATCACGAGCCTGTGGAGAGGGGGAGCTGGAAGAGAACAAACCAGAGGCACCACACACATCCCACTCGCCTTCCCAACTGGGAGGAGGTTTAGTTCTACCTACACACATAACCACTATACCTGAGTCTATCTGCAGTTTCCTTTACCAATCCACATTAACATTGCTGACCCTGGCAAGGTAATGGGACAGCTCTTCCGCAGTTCATTAAGTTTGAGAAAACTTGGATGTGAGAACGAGGTGAGCTCAATTGCTTTGAAAAATGTGAATCTTTTGGTGAGGGGGAGACTGAAAATGCTACTGGTTTAGTTTGCTGCTGGCTGTTGCAGCCAAACTGGAACATACGGTCTTTCTGAGTTTTTACGTTAATTAGATTTGTTTATTTAAAGAAAATGAATTTAGAACATTTTCCGATTTGTATGTTGTCCTGTGTGTCAATAATGGTTTGTGTAAATTTTTACATTTATGATATTGGTTGCATATTCCAAATGGCCTGGAATGGATTGAAATTGGCACTGCAGTTTTACTTCCTGTGTGAAATTAAAATCACCATCATTTCAATCCATAATGGCAACCCAGATGTCAAAGCATTGCTGTCCGTACTTGGTCTTTTAACTGATTTCTCGGGATGTAAGTGTCGCTGGCAAGGTCAGCATTTATTTCCCATCCTTCATTGCTCTTGAGGAGGTGGTGGTGAGCCACCTTCTTGAACTGCAGCAGTCTGTGTAGCGAAGGTCGACCCACAGTGCTGTTAGGTAGGGAGTTCAGAATTCTGAGCCAGCAATGCTGAAAGAACAGCGACATATTTCCCAAGTTGGAAAGGCGAGTGATTTGGAGGGGAGCTCACAGGTGGTGTTCCCATGCACCTGCTGCCCTTAGTACCTCCCAAAGCTGTGAATCCTATCAAACAACACGCATAAAACTTCGAATCCTGTTCTCAGCTTCAGCTATAAGTTATATAGTTGTTGAGAACTTTGTACTATGGGATGGAGAGCCAGCTATGAAGCTGATCTGTCTGTGAAAATTTTTAGGTTTGACTGGGTAATTATTTGGTCTGTAATGTACAGAGCATATGGGTTACATAGAATGTACAGGACAGACACATGCCATCAGATACACAATATAAAAATATGGGCAATAAAGTAACACAAACTTCTATAATAAAACTGATCTTTTCCTATTTCTAAAGGTCTGTTTTTGGATCAAACTTTCTAACCCTAGATTATTTCAAATCTCATATCTTGCACAGAATTATATAGACTTTGCAGTGCAGAAACAGGCCATTTGGCCCACCTGGTCAATGCTGGTTTTTATGCTCCACACAAGCCTCCTTTCACCTTTATTTCATCTTATCTGCATATTCTAATATTTCTTTCTCCCTCATGTTTATCTCTGTTTTTCCCTTAAATGTATCTATGCTAGTCTCCTCAACCAATCCCAGTGGCAAGTTTCACATCGTCACCACTCTCTTGGAAAGAAGTTTCTCCTGAATTCCCTATTGGATTTATTAGTGACTATCTTATATTTATGGTCCCTGGTTTTGAACTCCCTTCTAGAGAAAAGAGACCCTGACTGATGTGTATAACTTCACAGTTCTGGTATCATCTTTATAAATCTTTTTTGCACCTTCTCCAGTGCCTCTAGATCCTTTTTATTACATGGATTTACTCCTTAACTATCCTGTGCTGCAGATAGAGGTATTTTGCAATGGTACATTTGAGAAATGCTTATCCAGGTGGTGCCATGCAGTCGCTGTACAAAGCAGAGGCAGGATGCATCATCAAAATACCACCTATAAAGTACAGTAATATGTTGTATTCTGGCAATATAATTTAAGCCAGATCCTTGTTCTGTTTTTTTTTAAAAGATACGAGGTGGCACGAACTGGTTGTGCTTGTGCCTGCACCTGTAGTTCCTAACAAACTAAGCTTGTTATCTCAAATGTACTTTGGTTTCAAATACTCCCTAGGGGAGGCTAAACTGGGAAGTAAGTCACTCCAGGCCACTCATGAGCCTCCTGGCTATAGAGTGGCAGAGGCCTGGGACCTGACTTCCAGCCTGACTGTACTATACTTCACTGGATTTTACAGGCAAAAATAAGCATCTTTTCTCAGCTTTTTGTTTTTGTGTGGGATCAAGAAGTACTTCATTGGGATTTTTATGTTTTGTTTTCAGATTATGGCGTCTGCTACAGAAGATTTGAACGCAGAGAAACAATTTTCACCAGAGCCTGAAACCAGCAAAATTCCACATGGAGTCCGGGCTGAAGCATCGCCAGATGCAAAATGCCCCATCTGTTTAGACAGATTTAACAACATGTCTTACATTGATCGCTGTTTTCATAAATTTTGCTTTCGCTGCATTCAGGAATGGTCTCGAAACAAAGCTGAATGCCCCCTGTGCAAACAGCCTTTTAGCTCCATCTTCCACAGCGTGCGGACGGAAAATGATTTTCAGGAATATGTACTAAAGGCGACAGAGAACGGCTCGTTTGCTAGTCCGGGCGGGCAGAGGTTTAGGTACCGGACGACACTGACCCGGGAACGTCGGATGACCCATCAGCCACGGAGGTCCACAGTTATTCCTGAATTGCCTGACAACGGAGTGGTGTTTGAAGGGCTTGGGCGGCAGCCCCGGATACATCAGGGACACAACTTGCGTCGGATGATGCTGCGACTGGGCGCCCGGAGGAGAGCACAGTCCGAGGGCAGATCTACGCGCCAGGTCCAAGAGCAAGAGATGATTAATTTTAGACGGGAGTTGTACCGGTCGGGCTTGCGGGTCAGGAACGTCCAGGATGGGGGTCGGTACCGCGATGTTTCTGCTGAATTCTTCCGCCGCAATGCAGCCTGTCTTCACCGGTTAATACCGTGGTTGAAACGTGAACTCTGCGTCTTGTTTGGCTCCCATGGTTCTGTCGTCAATATTGTGCAGCACATCATCATGTCTAATATTGTTCGATATGACATGGAAGGTGAGGCTTTTCAGGAAGAACTCCGGCCCTTTCTGCTCAGCCGCACAGACCATTTCTTACACGAGTTTATAAGCTTTGCGCGGGCGCCATTTAACATGGAATCGTATGACCAGAGGGCCAACTATGACTGTCCAGCTCCATCCTACGAGGAAGAAAGTGACTCTGATTTATCTGTAATCACAATCTCGCCTGACGCCGCTAACATTCAGGAAGAAGACAGACCGACTCCCAATCCTTCAGAGTCAGCTGTTGGCCTAAGTCAGGCAAGATGGGACGATGAAACGCCTGGCCCTTCTTACTCAGTCACAGAGACCGTGGAACCGATTAATTCCTCACCTGGTGAAATCTCAGTTGTTTCTGAAGAGACACCACCACAGACTGGATCCTCGATACTTGCGGCGTCAATAAAGACCGATCCTGGCACGAAGGAAGAGGGCTCAACCCGTCCAGGCGATGATTGCTTAATAGTCGGTTATGTGAAGCCTTTAGCTGAAAGAACTCCTGAGCTTATTGAGCTGAGTTCAGACTCTGATGTTTCTGTGCAGGCCACAAGCACCGAGGTTGTTGAACAGCCTGTGCGAATACAATTCCACAGCACCAGCAGTTTGTCTTCGTCAACTCGGTCATCGTCAACTAGATCGTCTGTGTCTAGGGACTGTTTGAAAAGAAAGAAACAGAAAAAGAGTAATAAATCAAAAAGAGAGAAGCACCACGGTCATAAAAAAAGTTCTCATTCTGGGAGCAGCACGTTACATCCAAGCAGGCACAGGGAAAGGACATCAAGCAGAGTTCAAGGCTATTCAAAAGGTAGATCCAGAATTCGATCACAAAGTAGAGACAAGCGTGATCTTAGGAGACATGAGCAATCAAGCAGCAGGGATAGAAGCATGGTGACTTACAGCAGAGGTGAACATCGAACTAAAGACCGGAGTGGAAGAACCGGTAGAGACAAATCTTCTTCAAGAGAGAAGGCCAGATCAGGCAGCAGAGAGACCCGTGCCCATCAAACCCGAGACAGAAGGAGATCAAGGAACAGAGAGAGAGCGTCATTCACCAGAAGTCGGACGAGGTCACAGAACAGTGACAGTGTTGTTTACAGACATAGAGCGAGGTCGCGTTCTTGGAGCAGAGGCTATGCTACTGTGAGAGACAGAAGGAGGTCTAGAAGTAGGGAGAGGACATACAGATACATGAGAGAATACCAGGAAAGAAACAGGGGTTTCTCGTATCAATGGGAAAGATATAGTTACCACAGTAGACCGAGCGATGGCCATGATGCTGCACCTAGAACCAGAACTCACCACAGGAGAGGGTCACCGTGTTCAGATTATAGAATTCGATCTAGTTCTGAAAGTACAAGTTTCAGAAGCCCAAGTAGCCATAGGGATGATGTCTATTACCAATACAGAAGTTATCAATCAAGAAGCCCATCCAGTACCAGGTCTAGAACTACTGGTAGGACTGACAAAGTCAGGCAAGAGAAACCTGGGGGCAAACGAAAATATAAAACTCATTATTTGGAAAGTTCATCCAGCAAAGAGAGCAAAAGTGCATGTTTGCAGCTAACTAATTTGTCATCAGAAATTCACATGTTGTCCAGACAGGAGGGTAGTTCTCCTGGCCCTCTTTCACAGTGTAGCAGTAACTCGAAAAGTGACTCTGTATTACTTGAGAGTACGTTAGATAGTGAACCAAAGTTGAAAAAGCACAAGGAGAAGAAAAGAAGTTCAAGTGTGGAAATAGTGTACGAGGGAAAGGTAACAGAGGCAAGTAGGCACCACAAGAGAAAGAAGAAACATAAAAAGAAACGGAAAAGGGAAAAGAGCAGCGAACAGGCCGATACTGAATGTCATTCACCCCTTGTCATAACCATTGAAAGTGATAGTGATGTGATTGTTACAACCATGGAAGATGACAACAGCACTGTAGGAACAACCACTAACCTTAAAGATAACAATTTGGAACTTGAGAAATGTGTTCTTGAGAACAGGGCAGCTCGGGATCTTCCCAATGCAGCACCGAATATTTTCTTCAGGCACACAAGCTCAGAGTCCTTGGACGTGTGCGAACTGTCTGCAGATTTTGATCCTAGTCCTCCAAATCCAAACGAACAGACTCGCTTTGACAAAGATGATGTAAATCCAGTGACTGATGCTGACGGTCATCAGAATTTCAAGGGGGAAGAGCAAGACCACGGACAACACTGCTCTTCGCCAAGTACAGCCCTTCCGAAAAACTCTTCAGACAGGCCGCCTTTGATATTGAAAATCCCAATGAGGTTAATTAACGGGGCCAACATATTTCATCATCCAACCGAAAATGCATGAAAACAATTGGAAATTGCTTCTGTTCACCTGCCGCCCCACCACCACCTCCCCACTCGCCTAGGGAATTTTTATTAGATTCGTACAGTAGCACCGAGAAGATTACTAAGTGTGGTCAGCAGCTGGCATCATATGTACAGATTTGTTTTAAAAGAACATTCATGTGACAAGACTGGTAACACTGTACAGATAAATTTTGCGTGCAGATGCTGCTTAACAATAACAAGAAGGTATAGATTCCTATGCCTAATCTGTCCATTGGAAATTTTATAAATATGGCGTATTAAGGTCAGACGAGAAGTTGTGTGGGTTTATCTATTTAAAGATGTTACAGGTTTCTTTTCATCTGATTTTATCATTGCCAAAAGTACACCACAAAAACTTGCATTTTAACTGCTGTCAACATTCACAATATGCAGACGGGACGACTTGGAGAGATTAAAGCCACTTAAACGTCTGTAAATAGTCATACTTGAATGTTCTAAAATAATTGCCAAATATATAGAACAATCAAAACTGGCCGTTGGATTGGCAATAAAATGTTTTTTTAAATAATTTTACAAGAATAGATTTTGATGACCCATTCAATTTTTCTGGATAAACTTGTTCTAGTCACATTGAGAGCTGTTTCCTTGTGAAATGAAATACTTTTCAGGCTCCCTTGTTGGCAGTATTGGATGAAAACATTTAGGCTTCAGCAGCGATGACAAATCAACGTGGGTAGCAGTTTTGTTCCTTACCCTCAGGAGTTGGTTTCTGCAGATTTTGCAGAGTAATGATTTCCACTTGCTTTCTGTCACCCTGATTAACACTTCCAGCAAACTAGAAAGGTTTCCTGTAATGTTAAGAGGAGGGCTTCAGGGAATTTTAACCTTTTCTATTTCCAGGTCAATATATCTGTTGATTCAATCTCTTGCAGGTAAAGGGCAGTTTTTAAAAACCTAATTGTTATGACCAGGTGAGAAAGGTGTCTAGGGGTCCCTTTCAGCCTTCACTTGGTCTTACTGTAGCAGGGTTTAATTTTAAACACACCGTGTTTTGAGCTCCCCCTTGGTGAATCCTTGTTCACCGCTTTCCAATTATGAGGCAAAGAAATGAGCACAAACAGGCTTTCTTAGGTTTAAAGAAGAAAAGTGAAATTTATTAAAAATTAAACAAACTCTAATTCAGTTGATGCCTATGGGTACACGACACGCCCACGCTAGCATGCATATGCGATACACACATGCAAATAGAGACAGAAAAGAGCAGAAGAAAAATAAAGTGGAGAGATTTGAGGCAATATCTGAAGAGGTTGTAACGGTTCTTCGAGCTCACTGTAGAATCCTTGATTGTGGGTAGATCTTGCTTTTCTTTAGGACCCAGTATTCTTCTTAAACCTTGTTCACTGTAGGAGACTTTCCTCTCTTGGGGTTCATGTGTCTTCAGTGGATTCCGAAGCTGGTGAGAAAGAGATGGGAGCAGACAGGAGAGTGATGTTCTCCCAGGAGCAAAACTGCCTTCTGTCTTCAAACGCTGTTTTCTCCAATTTAAAACTCTCAGTTCAAAACTCTCCAACAGCCAGTTAGTCATTTGACTAAACTGGTCTGACCACATCCATTCTGTGTATTGGGAGCAGGGACCAGTTCCTTTGTTCCAACACTGTCTGCTAGTATGCAAAAAATGTGTTTCTGGCTAGGGGCCTGGCAATTCCTTGTAATAGGCCCTCTTTTCCCAGCAGCAATTTGAAGTTTAATGTCCATGTGGCTAAATTAATGTGCCTCATTCTTGGCGGGTGGGGGCCTGCATGACATAATATAGTGTGTACATGATGTCCTGTCATTAGTTGGAAATGTATTGTTGCTTTTGAGAGATTTGTGAGAGGGTGTTGTGAAATGTTATAAATGGGCTGTTAGATTAACCCACCAGCAATTTAGTTAAAGGTGGACAGGCTGGAATTTTATCGAAAGATTCATCCTACTTGTAAGTGATTACCTGCATGCCCCCCTACATTACAACAATGGCTATACTTTGGCTGTGAAGTGCTTTGGGACATCTGAGGTCATGTAGGGTGTGTTACAACTGAGGCGGGAGGAGTGCACTGTTTATTCTAGTTCCACTTCTCCACAATCACAACATATATTTAAATCTTTTCCCACTTACCAATGCGGTCATTCATAGCCTCTGTTTTTATCCTAGAACAATACACAACAACCAGGTTTCTTTAATAAACAACAAAATTATCATTTTATTAATAAAACAAGTCTTAACCAGTAATGAAGTAAAGCATAAACACACAGATTGAAATATTAAAGTTCCCTTTTTACTTTGGCCCTTCACACTCACCTACACATACACCAGTTAACTGGAAAAATAAAGGGATTTTTGTTTTTAGAGCTCTATTACTGCTCATTCTGGAAGAAACAGCAGGTGAGAAATGTGTTCCAAAAGTGGCAGACAATCTGGCCTCCGAGTACACGTAGACATGTCACTGGGATCTTTGAGAACAGTTCTCTTCAGGCAGCGTTGAGAATTAATTTGGCAGGCTTTTCTTCAAAGACAGGAGACGAGATGAGTTGACACAGTGGATTTCTCAGGGTCCTTTAAGGAGGTGCTGGAAAGCTGAGCTGGATTGTGGTCATCTCTCCTTCCTTGGAAATTCCTTGGAAGTTCTCTCTTGGAGGTGTTCTCCCTTTTTATACAGTTGAACCACAACTCAGAACAATTCAAAAGCGAAATTAACAACAGCAAGTCAACATTTTGACCTTAATCTGTCACTTCCGCTACAACCAGATGAGAAAGGTGTCTGAGGTGTGTTAATATCTTCACCTGATCTTATTGTAACAGGGTTTAATTTTAAACATGCTGTTTTAAGCTCCCCTTTGTGAATCTTTGTTCACAACTTTCCAATTATAAGGCAAGGAAATGAGCACAAACAGGCTTTCTATGGTTTAAAGAAGAAAGATGAAATTTATTAAACTTTAAACTCTAATATGGTTAATGCCTACAGAAATACGATACGCCCACGCTAGCATGCACACGCAATACACACATGCAAATAGGGACAGAAAAGATAAGTACAACAGTTTGAGGCAATCTCTTGTTACTGTGCTTCGAGCTCACTGTAGTCCTTGATTGAAGATATGGTCTTGCGTTTCATTTGGGCCCAGTGTTCCTTTTTAAACCTTGTTCACGTAGGCGACCTTTTCTCTCTTTGAGATTACGTGTCTTCAGTGGTTTCCAAAGCTGGTGAGAGCGAGATGAGGGCAGACAGGAGAAGAGCTGTTCTCAGTCCATGAGCACACGGCTTTCTGAGTTCAAATAAGAACATAACAAAAGAACTAGTAGGAGCAGGAGTAGGCAATTCAGCCCCTCGAGCCTGCTCCGCCATTCAATATGATCATGGCTGATCTCATCTCTGCCGGAACTCTACTTTCCTGTCCGTTCTCCATAACCCTTCAACCCATTACTAATTAAAAATCTGTCTATCTCTTCAAATTTACTCAATTGCCCCAGCATCCACTGCACTCTGGGGTAGTGAATTCCACAGACTCACGACCCTTTGAGAGAAGTAATTTCTCCTTATTTCTGTTTTAAATCTGCTACCCCTTATCCTAAAACTATGACCTCTTGTTCTAGATTGCACAAGAGGAAACATCCTCTCTATGTCTACTTTGTCAATCCCCTTAATCATCTTATATACCTCAATTAGATCTCCTCTCCTCCTAAACTCTGGAGAGTAAAGGCCTAAATTGCTCAATCTGTCTTCATAACACAAACCCCTCATCTCTGGAATCAATCTAGTGAACCTCCTCTGAACTGCTTCCAGTGCAACTACATCTCTTAAGTAAGGGGACCAAAACTGTACGCAATACACCAGGTGTGGTCTCACTAATACCTTGTAAAGTTGGAGCAACACTTTCCTACTTTCATGCTCTATTCCTTTTGCAATAAATGCCAAGGAAGTTCAAATTCAAAACTCCAGCCAGCTAGTCATGTGACTAGAACTGGTTTGACACTATTGTGTATTGGGGAAGCAACTGCTGGGGTCCCCATTGTTTCAACATTGTCTGGTACTATGCAAATGTCTGTCCAGTCAGGACTTGCAATGTTAAGTTTTTGTTCATGTGGCGAAATAATGTGTGCCTCAGTCTTGGCAGGTGGGGGGTTTGCCTGACATTTCTTTGTAAACAACTTCTCCACGTATCCAAAGTTCTCTGTTGTTTATTGAGCTGGAAGTCAGGTGGTTTCCCAGAAAGGCTTGTTTTTCCTAACAAGACCACTCAGTGCCCCTTTCAAAAAACATTTCCAGAGACTGTTTTTCAAAGTAAAGTGGCCTTTACATGACCCCCTTTTAAAACCCCAAAGTTTAATATTTCTTCAATCTTTCAAAAATAAATCCTCAAAAAATATATTTAACAAAACACACAGGCACTTTAGTAACAGGTGCTATTGAAATGCAGGTCTTTTGACTTTCCCATGTAAGTTTGCCCAGATATTCCTTTTTTTTTTATTCGTTCGTGGGATGTGGGGCATCGCTGGCAAGGGTGAGCATTTATTGCCCACCCCTAATTGCCCTTGAGAAGGTGGTGGTGAGCTGCCTTTTTGAACTGCTGCAGTCCTTGGTGTGCAGGTACACCCAGAGTGCTGTAAGGAAGGCAGTTCCAGGACTTTGACCCCGCGACAGTGAAGGAAGAACGATATAATTACAAGTCAGGATGATGTATGGCTTATAGAACATAGAACATTGCAGCGCAGTACAGGCCCTTCGGCCCTCGATGTTGCGCCGACCTGTGAAACCATCTGACCTACACTATTCCATTTTCATCCATATGTCTATCCAATGACCACTTAAATGCCCTTAAAGTTGGCGAGTCTACTACTGTTGCAGGCAGGGCGTTCCACGCCCCTACTACTCTCTGAGTAAAGAAACTACCTCTGACATCTGTCCTATATCTATCACCCCTCAACTTAAAGCTATGTCCCCTCGTGTTTGCCATCACCATCCGAGGAAAAAGACTCTCACTATCCACCCTATCTAACCCTCTGATTATCTTATATGTCTCTATTAAGTCACCTCTCCTCCTCTCCAACGAAAACAACCTCAAGTCCCTCAGCCTTTCCTCGTAAGACCTTCCCTCCATACCAGGCAACATCCTAGCAAATCTCTGCACCCTTTCCAAAGCTTCCACATCCTTCCTATAATGCGGTGACCAGAACTGCACGCAATACTCCAGGTGCGGCCGCACCAGAGTTTTGTACAGCTGCAGCATGACCTCGTGGCTCCGAAACTCGATCCCCCTACTAATAAAAGCTAACACACCATATGCCTTCTTAACAGCCCTATTAACCTGGGTGGCAACTTTCAGGGATTTATGTACCTGGACACCAAGATCTCTCTGCTCATCTACACTACCAAGAATCTTCCCATTAGCCCAGTACTCTGCATTCCTGTTACTCCTTCCAAAGTGAATCACCTCACACTTTTCCGCATTAAACTCCATTTGCCATCTCTCAGCCCAGCTCTGCAGCCTATCTATGTCCCTCTGTACCCTACAACACCCTTCGACACTATCCACAACTCCATCGACCTTTGTGTCATCCGCAAATTTACTAACCCACCCTTCTACACCCTCATCCAGATCATTTATAAAAATGACAAACAGCACTGGCCCCAAAACAGATCCTTGCGGTACACCACTAGTAACTAAACTCCAGGATGAACATTTGCCATCAACCACCACCCTCTGTCTTCTTTCAGCCAGCCAATTTCTGATCCAAAGCACTAAATCACCTTCAATCCCATACTTCCGTATTTTCTGCAATAGCCTACCGTGGGGAACCTTATCAAACGCCTTACTGAAATCCATATACACCACATCCACGGCTTTGCCCTCATCCACCTGTTTGGTCACCTTTTCAAAAAACTCAATAAGGTTTGTGAGACACGACCTACCCTTCACAAAACCGTGCTGACTATCTCTAATGAACTTATTCTTTTCAAGATGGTTATAAATCCTATCTCTTATAACCTTTTCCAACATTTTACCCACAACCGAAGTAAGGCTCACAGGTCTATAATTACCAGGGCTGTCTCTACTCCCCTTCTTGAACAAGGGGACAACATTTGCTATCCTCCAGTCTTCCGGCACTATTCCTGTTGACAATGACGACATAAAGATCAAGGTCAAAGGCTCTGCAATCTCCTCCCTGGCTTCCCAGAGAATCCTAGGATAAATCCCATCTGGCCCAGGGGACTTATCTATTTTCACACTTTCCAAAATTGCTAACACCTCCTCCTTGTGAACCTCAATCCCATCTAGCCTAGTCGTCTGTATCTCAGTATTCTCCTCGACAACATTTTCATTCTCTACTGTAAATACTGACGAAAAATATTCATTTAACGCTTCCCCCATCTCCTTTGATTCCACACACAACTTCCCACTACTATCCTTGATTGGCCCTAATCTAACTCTAGTCATTCTTTTATTCCTGATATACCTATAGAAAGCCTTAGGGTTTTCCTTGATCCTATCCGCCAATGACTTCTCGTGTCCTCTCCTTGCTCTTCTTAGCTCTCCCTTTAGATCCTTCCTGGCTAGCTTGTAACTCTCAAGCGCCCTAACTGAGCCTTCACGTCTCATCCTAACATAAGCCGCCCTCTTCCTCTTGACAAGCGCTTCAACTTCTTTAGTAAACCATGGCTCCCTCGCTCGACAACTTCCTCCCTGCCTGACAGGTACATACTTATCAAGGACACGCAGTAGCTGCTCCCTGAATAAGCTCCACATTTCGATTGTGCCCATCCCCTGCAGTTTCCTTCCCCATCCTATGCATCCTAAATCTTGCCTAATCGCATCATAATTTCCTTTCCCCCAGCTATAATTCTTGCCCTGCGGTATATACCTGTCCCTGCCCATCGCTAAGGTAAACCTAACCGAATTGTGATCACTATCACCAAAGTGCTCACCTACATCTAAATCTAACACCTGGCCGGGTTCATTACCCAGTACCAAATCCAATGTGGCATCGCCCCTGGTTGGCCTGTCTACATACTGTGTCAGAAAACCCTCCTGCACACACTGGACAAAAACTGACCCATCTAAAGTACTTGAACTATAGTATTTCCAGTCAATATTTGGAAAGTTAAAGTCCCCCATAACAACTACCCTGTTACTCTCGCTCCTGTCGAGAATCATCTTCGCTATCCTTTCCTCTACATCTCTGGAACTATTCGGAGGTCTATAGAAAACTCCCAACAGGGTGACCTCTCCTCTCCTGTTTCTAACCTCGGCCCATACTACCTCAATAGACGAGTCCTCAAACGTCCTTTCTGCCGCCGTAATGCTCTCCTTGATTGACAATGCCACACCACACCCCCCCCCCCCACCTCTTTTACCCTCTTCTCTGTTCTTGTTTGTAGAGGTCCCACCTACCCCAGAAAGAGCCCCAATTATCCAGGAAACCAAAACGCTCCCTCCTACACCATCCCTGCAGCCATCCTCTCTCTCCCTATTCCTCGCTTCGCTAGCACGTGGCACGGGCAACAACCCAGAGATAACAACTCTGTTTGTTCTCGCTCTCAGCTTCCACCCTAGCTCCCTGAAGTTCTGCCTTAAATCCCCATCTCTCTTCCTACCTATGTCATTGGTGCCTATGTGGACCACGACTTGGGGCTGCTCCCCCTCCCCCTTAAGGATCCCAAAAACACGATTCGAGACATCACGTACCCTGGCACCTGGGAGGCAACACACCAGCCGTGAGTCTCTCTCGTTCCCACAGAACCTCCTATCTGTTCCCCTAACTATGGAGTCCCCAATGACTAATGCTCTGCTCCTCTTCCCCCTTCCCTTCTGAGCAACAGGGACAGACTCTGTGCCAGAGACCTGTACCCCATTGCTTACCCCTGGTAAGTCGTCCCCCCCCCCCCCCCCCCCAACAGTATCCAAAACAGTATACCTGTTGTTGAGGGAAACGGCCACAGGGGATCCCTGCACTGCCTGCTGGTTCCCTCTCCTTCCCCTGATGGTAACCCATCTACCTACTTCTTTTACCTGAGGTGTGACTACCTCCCTATAACTCCTCTCAATAATCCCCTCCGCCTCCCGAATGATCCAGAGTTCATCCAGCTCCAGTTCCCTAACGCGATTCTCGAGGAGCTGGAGTTGGGTGCACTTCCCGCAGATGTGGTCCCTGCCGTTCACAATGGGATCAGCCAGCTCCCACATCATACAGCTACAGCACATCACCTGCCCAGCCATCTCTACTTAGTTAATTACTTTATTAATTTATATAAATGTATGAGCTAAATACTTTGATTCTTCTCTGCTGTGGTCTTTTTCAAATAACCAATTAATAGAGAAGTCAAAAAAGTAAAAGAAGAAAGTAAATTTTTACCAATCACACGATACAGAAGAAATAAAATAAAAAGCTTACCTTATCAACACACCATAGTCCTTTTTTTTTGGTTCGAGGAGGAGGGGAACTTGCAGGTGGTGGTGTTTTCGTGCATCTGCTGCCCTTCTAGGTGGTAGAGGTCGCGGGTTGGAAGGTGCCGTCGATGGATCTTTGATGAGTTGCTGCAGTGCATCTTGTAGATGGTACACACTGCTGCCAGTGTGCGTCGGTGGTGAAGGGAGTGAATGTTGAAGGTGGTGGATGGGGTAACAATCAAGTGGGTTGCTTTGTCCTGGATGGTGTCGAGCTTCGTGAGTATTGTTGGAGCTGCACTCATCCAGGCAAGTGGAGAGTATTCCATCTTGTGCCTTGTAGATGGTGGACAGGCATTTGGGGAGGCAGGAGATGAGTTACTCGCCACAGAATTCCCAGCCTTTGACCTGCTCTTGTAGCCACAGTATTTATGTGCCTAGTCCAGTTCTGTTTCTGGTCAATGGTAACCCCCAGGATGTTGATTGTGGGGCATTCAGTGATGATAATGCCATTGAACATCATGGGGAGATGGTTAGATTTTCTCTTGTTTGAGATGGTCATTGCCAGGTTTCTGCATTCTGCTTTACTAAATTTCCTCATTTTGAGAGAAATAAAATTAAAATGGGAGCCACTCCCCATCACCTCCCCCCACCCTTCCACCCCCAGGATAAAATTTAGATTGGGGTCTATGAGGTATGCTTGCTGCGGGAAGTATAATAGATGGGGCAGAATTGGAAAATTGTTGATCCATAAGCTGAAAATGAGTGCTATGGCTTTTAGGGCAAATAACAGTGAAGCGGATTGTAATCATAGCCCCTTTTTGGGTCCATCCTGGATCAGGCATACTCGCCAGATAATCACTCTCACTTTAGGTCACAGGCACTTGAATGGTTCTGAAGAACTGATCTAACTCTCCCTGAAGGAAAGGAACCAGCTGAGGATATTGTCCTCTTCCAGATACCCTTTTTAACAAGTGTTAGCTGGATTATAACAACCTGGATACAATAAGGGTCTGAGCATATCTCCTCAATAATGTACCTCCCCACTGAGGAGGGTACAGAGATGGGTTCTTGAGTTTGAAATACAGAAGACCATATGAGATAATATATTTTATAAATTACATAAAAGTTTATTAAAGAACCGGATATGCAGTTCACACCTGAAAGGGAAAACAATCACAAAGTTAATAGTTCTAAAAAAAGAAAAGCATAATCTTATTTCTGGTAGAGAATCCAAGTTTTAATTGTTGCAGTAAAATACTTAAGATATCCATTAATATTTAAAGTAACATTTACCTTAAATCCCTGAGTAGAAAGCTAGAGAGTTTAGTAAGATACCTCTGTCCCATTTAAAGGGAGAACTATCATCGCCTCACCACGGCAGCTGTAGTTTTACCATGAGAAAAGCTGAAATGAATGCAACAATTCTAAAGATGCACTATGTGGTTCCAATATTTATGCTGTCCCTAAGCTGCATAACTAGTTTTTTTATGTATGGGGGTGTTACCTTTCTTGCAAGTAGGTTCGTCCCCTTCTATTTCCCAAATAAGAATGTATAACTGTAAATTTCTAGTTGAAATCCGCATTATTTAATTTCTAAGAAAAAAGCTAAGCGAGCAGGAAGCTGCGCGCACAGATGGTGGTCAGTATCCTTAAGGCTAGCAGGATGCAGAAATTACAACTGTGGTAACTTCCTAGCTACGCAAGTGTTTTAATATAATTCTATTGGCAGGTGATTTAGATACATCCGTAGAAAATAGTCATCCTTTATTAGGTTGTGGTAAGTTACAATGATTATTTATAAGATTTGTATGATCTGTGCTTTGCTGAAGTGAATATGTTTCTGTTTTCCAGGAGCAAGTTTTTTTTTTAAGAAACTGCCTTTGTATTAGGGGTAAAGTTAACATGCCATAGAATGTTGGTGTCCTTGAACATGTCCTGGTATGTTTATGAGCCCCTTCTACCCTTCCAAGCAGATGAAGCTCTGCTTTTTAATTTTTTAATCCCTAATTCATTGGAAAATAACTTTTAACCCTAATAACATCTTATGGACTGATTCCTTCACACCTCCCTCTTGACCAACGTGAGAGCACGCAGCAAGGATAGGTGATCTTAATTAAGTGATGTCCACCAGCATGACATTCAACAGAGTGCCAATATTTATCAGGTGAGGTCTCAACAGTTCAATGAATAATTTCAATACCACGAGATTTACAATAGTCTAAGCATGCGCTACTGTACTGCTCATCTAAATCATCCCAAGGCCAATCTTTATCCTCATTGCAAAGCAGGCAGATTTCTAAACAATGATAGGTAGGAATAAATTTCGTAGTTTGAGGTAGGTGAGCCATTGTGAAGTCTCAGTGTCTGAGCTGACTGAAGCTTGACACACTGAGCCAAGATTGTGTTTTACGGCAGAGAAGGAGGCCATTCGGCCCATCGAGTCCATGCGACTCTCCACGGAGCAATATGTGTTCTGTTTCCTTCGCTTCTCATTTGGATGTATTCCCTAATGCATTCTCTCCAATCCCAGCAAAGAATTTACTTCTCCAATTTAACTTGCATCTTGATTGTGTGTGTTAAGTGGTTGTATGCTGACAAGTCATTGATGAAAATCCATGAAGATCAGCAATCGACAGTTGAATCTTGTCAATGTGGTGGAGGATTCGGGTGAACTGTGGTGGCAGAAGATGAGTTTTGAACGTTCGTTGTTAGGCTTACAACCAGGTTGTTCGGTACTCTGATTAAATGGCATTCTTAAATCTGAAGAAATCTATTTCATCAAAAGAAAAATCTGCAAAAGATAATCACACTGCATTTCACTGTTGCACAGAAATTATTATTTAATAACCAAAATGGTGATCACGATGCCAATCACAGTGAGTACTGGAATGATTTTTATTCATTCATGGGATGTGGGCATCGCTGGCTAAGCCAGCATTTATTTCCCAACCCTAATTGCCCTTGAGAAGGTGGTGGTGGAGCTGCCTTCTTGAACCGCTGCAATCCATTTGAGGTAGGTACACCCACAGTGCTGTTAGGAAGGGAGTTCCAGGATTTTGATCCAGCGACAGTGAAGGAACGGCGATATAGTTCCAAGTCAGGACGGTGCGTGACTTGGAGGGGAACTTGCAGGTGGTGGTGTTCCCATGCATTTGCTGCCCTTGTCCTTCTCGTTGGTAGAGGTCGTGGGTTTGGAAGGTGCTGTCTAAGGAGTCTTGGTGCGTTGCTGCGGTGCATCTTGTAGATGGTACACACTGCTGCCACTGTGCATTGGTGGTGGAGGGAGTGAATGTTTGTGGATGGGGTGCCAATCAAGCGGGCTGCTTTGTCCTGGATGGTATAAGACAATACCAAGTGTACCTCCAGATGCTCCTGAGACAGTATCAATGATCCATTCAATAGATTTAGTAACAGAATCTAAGCCTTGTATTGCCTCTAATACCTTGACCTATAGTCTGAAACCAATCTGGAACTTGCCAAATATTATTGAATTTAATTTGCAACAGCAAGTGTTTTGGCCCTTCTAACAGTATTGCCAACTGAGTAATTGGTAAAGGTAAGAATCAGTTCCTTGCCCTGTAACTGGCTAAGAACTGTACTAAGTTTGCTAAGTTTATTGGTGTATAAATAGTACGAGGGGTGTAGGAATTTCTAGATCTAGAAGATTTAATATATTGGAGAGTGCCATAACAGATGATATCTCTAGAGGGTGTTATCAACCAGGTGCCTATGTCCAGACCACAGTTGGAACACCGAGAGGCCGTAATGACTGCATAGGAACCATTCCCCAAAGAGAAATGTCACCAGTAATCCGATCTAATTGGTGACAGTGCAGTTTGTCTTATCCGAACCTTGGCTACATTGCTTAAATTTCTCCCATTTATGACGGATAAGGAACCCCTAGTCATTTCATTCCTCCACATGAGGGGAATCATATATCATGGAGGTACAATTGAAAATGGAATTAGGCTGTAAGTGTGGGTTGGCCATTTGGATGTCAAACTGTTACCAGGGCCCTAAATGACCTTGAGGTCTTTAATGAGGCTTAAATTAAGAATCTTGTTTTTATTCTTTCATTGGATGTGGGCCCCGCTGGCATTTGTTGCCAATCCCTATTGCCCTTGACAACTGGATGGTTTGCTAGGCCATTTTTAGTGGGCAGTTACAAGTCAACCACATTGCTGTGAATTGGAGTCACATGTAGGCCAGATCAGGTAAGGGTGCCAGATTTCCTTCCCTAAAGGACATGAGTGAACCAGATGGGTTTTTATGCCAATTGATGATTGCTTCATGGCACCATTACTGAGACTAGCTTTCAATTCCAAATTTTTATTACTTAATTGAATTTAATTTCCGCCATCTACCATGGTGGGATTTGAACCCATGTCCCCAGGACATTAGCCTGGCCTTCTGGATTACTAGCTCAGGGACTTTACCACTACGCCACTGTCTTCCACTCGTTGTACTAGATTTCCATTTAGATTAGAGATACAGCACTGAAACAGGCCCTTCGGCCCACCGAGTCTGTGCCGAACATCAACCACCCATTTATACTAATCCTACACTAATCCCATATTCCTACCAAACATCCCCACCTGTCCCTATATTTCCCTACCACCTACCTATACTAGTGACAATTTATAATGGCCAATTTACCTAGCAACCTGCAAGTCTTTTGGCTTGTGGAAGGAAACCAGAGCACCCGGAGAAAACCCACGCAGACACAGGGAGAACTTGCAAACTCCTCACAGGCAGTACCCAGAATCGAACCCGGGTCCCTGGAGCTGTGAGGCTGCGGTGCTAACCACTGCGCCGTTTTATCAATGGGACTGTAAAAGGATATTCAGTCTCCATTTCAGCTAACAAAACAGGATCACCGAGTATGGGTTCTCTCGGTGGGAAAGGAACTAATATTGTGAAGCATGGCATGAGATGTGAGTTTAGCAAGGGCTTTTTCTCTAATTCTATAAAGTCAGAGATCATTGAGGAAAGAATCTCTATACCATGACCAAGAACTTGATTAGACTGGAGTCTTAAAAGGGACGTATGAATACTGTCATAAGGCTGTTTATTCCAATGCTCTCATCCATGGAGAGGAGTTCTTTGTGGATAGTTCAAAGACCACTAATTATAAGCAATTTCTGAAACATCATAAAATCCCAATCATCTTAAGGCTGTGATCTTGATCTCTGTTCCATTGATCCAACATGAGGACAGATTCTGCTAGCAGCAGAGAACGCTGTTGGACTGAGCACCTGTGCATCAATGGAGAATGTTTTTTGTGACGTTGGGAAGAGTCACTTGATTTGATAAAATCCACAAAAGATTGATTCAAAAGTACAACTGCTCTATAAACATCAGATTGGTATATTGAGAGGAAGTGTTATCAAACCTTTCCCCAGATGAGAGTCAGGAGAGAGGTAAGATTTGATCGTTTCTGCTCGATTCTGAACTGGTAAGGTTCTGTTGGCATAAACTAATATTGTTTGTAGTTTATTTTTGATTGTATCCCAGCCACGTCCTTACACCAGGGGTAAAGTGAATAAAGTGATACCAGAAAATTCAGGTGTGTCCTGGATCGCAGTGTCATTGGGAACTCAATTATCTTTATAAAAGGTATATCTAGCGTTGGAAGATAACTTTGCGATAAAAAGGAAGTTCCTTTCTCAGTGTTTTCCCTTGTGCCATCATACCTGACCAATGTTATCGTGAATGGGTTTGTCACACCCGTTACCACCCATCCAGACATGATTTGAGTTAAACTTAGAAAAGTATTTGATCTCTGCACTTCTATAGGAAATCGCATAGTGTGAGCGGTTTAAATAATACATTTCTGGCATTTCACATGCGCTGCCTGAATCATCCAGTATCATTTGAATTCCAATCTCAAGGCAGGCAAGATCCATCGAGGCACTACTTATCATCTGACGAATTAGAATTCTTTATCTTGCAGTGGTCAATGAGCAGTATTTACACTCTGAGGGGTTTGCTCTTTCAAAGTCAATGTGTCAGGATTGCCTTGACTGTTGTGCTAATGAAGAAATCCTCAGTAATTCACTTACTGTGAGCAAGCCATTGTTCTGGGTCCAGGGCTTCTCAGACCTCTGAGCTTTGGAATGTGCAAAAGTGTTTCAGATACAAAGTGCGGTGGCCATCTTGGCTGCCAGTTTTATTTTAAAGTTAACTCTAGGATTTTCTCTATTAAAAGTCTAATGTAAGTTTCTAACCGATTAATTAATATTCCTCATTTGGCATATAGTATTTTCTGACATTGTCCGTGTCTAGTCTTTTCACAAGGGTCTCCAGCTGACATCTGGTAGGCTGGGTTTTCTTTTTGAAGGTTGTTCATGGTTGCATTAAGTCTTGTAACCAGTTCATTTATCTTTTGAACAGATTTAATTTCAAGAGTCTTAGCTAATATTGTAGTGCCAAGCTCAACTTGTGCGGGCTGATAATTAGAGCCATGCGATAACACAGGTGGTTGAGGCTGAGGGATTGAAATGATGCCAAAAAGAAGTGGCACCTTGGTGAGAGTAGATGTGTCATTATGAGTCGTTGTAGTACAAGGCTTTCTAGGAACAATCCTACAATCCATTGTAGCATCTGTATTGTTGTAGGAAGGAAGGCTGGGAAAAAAATCTATTAGCTGAAATAAAAGCAAGATATTGCAGATGCTGAAAATCTGAAATAAAAACAAAGTGCTGTCTGTGGAGACAGAAGCAGAGTTAACGTTTCAGGTCAGTGACCTTTCATCAGAACTGAGAATGTCCTCCCATAACAACTTATGTTTTATGTGTTTACCCTTATGATTGGTAAATCCTTCTTGTGACCAGAACACTACGTCCTGGTTATATCCTCTTTTTACAATAGTTGCCATCTGTACAGATTAAAAGGTCTGCTTGGGTCTGCAAATAAAAACCCGATCCAAGCCCAACAGAAATCCGACCCGGCCCAAGTCCTTCCATTTTTTTCCTGCACCCGCCCTGACCATCAGTTAACTTGCCTTCCATTTTTCACTTTGTTGCTGATCTGCACAAGCTTAAAATAAGTGTAATAAAACCATCTTTGTAGTCCAAAAATTAAATTAATAGTGGAGCCACTTACCTGTGAGATGTCGTCGGGTTCGGATCGGGTAGCAGGCCTTTAATACAGATTAATGTGGGTTTAATAGGGTCTGCCTTCTCTAAAGCATACCATAGTGCTGCTGATTCAGCATACTGTGCTGTCTTATGGCCAAGGGGTATGTATGTATAGTAATAAAAGGAATAGGAGTTGCAAAGTCCCTACTACTATCCCCATTCCATCCCCTATTGGGATGTCCCTTTTTTAGTCATCATCGATGGCCCATCATAGTAAGTAACCTGATGTACTCTAAGTGGCCTCAAAGGCACTTGTTTTATTCCCTTCGCTGTATCATCATCCTCCATGATGGGGAGATGCTCTTAAGTCCAGGTCTGGGGACAGGAACTTAAAACTGAGTGTACGATCACTCAAGAATGATGCCCATTTATCGTATCAGATCTGAGTATCTCTTTTCTCATCAGAGGCCATCTGCAGTACTGATCTCATATCTGGTATCTCAGTATAGATGTTCCCCTTGAAGGGGTCATGCCTTAATGAGGCATTGGACTGTCATAGCCATGATCCTTTCTTTTTTCATGTACTTTCAACATCGGAGAAGTTCTAAGAATGGAACTGAATGAGTAAAATGCAATTCTCATTGTAAAAAAAAAACAGCAACTGTCACTTTAGGTGACCTCCTTATGTGAATATTGACGGGAATTTGTAAGTCCCTCTGTTCCAGGTCTATGGCCTTCTGTATGTCATGGCATAATTGCTGCAGTTCCGAGTAATCGTCTGGTGAAAAAATGAATGAGCCCTTTGCCGCTTCACCCGCTCTAGCATACAGGGTGCTGAGAGCTCAGCAAAGGTAGGTGTAAAAGATCTAACAAAGTTCAGGAGTCCTAAACATGTAGCTTTTTACAGTACTAAGGTATTGAATTGTGGCTAGATTTTCTTTTATAGAATTGAATAATTCCCTACCATTCCCAGTTATTCGCAGGCCCGGAAAATCTACCTCCTCCCTAACAAGTTGACTCTTTTTGATGTTGATTAGGTACTCAGGAGTAAGTCTGGATAAAACCATGTCAATGGCTTTCAAGTGGTCTTGGAGATCATTGTGTGCAATACAGATATCGTCTACATTAAGAGTTAATGTTAGGCAGGTCTTTTAAAAGATCAATGGCGTGAGTGGAAAAGAGAACTGGGCTGTTTTGAGGTAATCTGGTCCAGCAGTACTGATACCCATCCAGTCATAACTGTTTTGGCCAATCTGTCTCTTTAATAGTATGCGACCAAAATGCATTCACTAGATCAATACAGGATTTATGTTTCTCCCTCTTGATTCCAAGGACTGTGGAATTCTGTTGGGCAGTATGTGCCACTGTAACCTTATTCAAGGCTGTGTAATCGACCACAAGTTATGCCAAGCAAAGCAGAATTAGTTTTAGAATGCATTTTTATCAGGGCACCTTGTGCCTCTAAATCTTAAATTATTTTGATAAGATCCATTTTCCCTTTGTGGTCCCGGACAGGCCACTGTTTTTTGGGCTTGTGCCAGCCTGCATCAAGTGAGTGTGGCTCAATATCTACCTGCCACATTGATTTGTATGACTTTGAAGGTGAGTAGTATCAATATCTTCCTGCAGCCTACAGCTATCCTCCTTGCTATCTACCACACGGCTAATCTTTGTGTCATCTGCAAACTTCTTGATCATGCCCCCTACATTTACATCCAAATTGTTAATATATACCATAAAAAGCAGGGGACCCAGTACTGAGCCCTGCGGAACGCCACTGGAAACAGCCCTCCAGTCGCTAAAACAGTCGTCAACAACTACCCTTTGTTTCCTGCCACTGAGCCAATTTTGTATCCATCTAGCTGCGTTTCCCTGGATCCTGTGGGATTTTATTTTTTTAACCAGTCAGCCATGTGGGACCTTGTCAAAAGCCTTGCTAAAATCCATGTAGACCGCATCAACTGCACTACCCTCATCTATCTATCTTGTTACTTCTTCAAAAAAATTGTTCAAGTTGGTCAAACAAGATCTTCCCTTAACAAATCCATGCTGACAATCCTATGCCTTTCTATGTGACAGTTTATCCTGTCTCAGAATAGATTCCAGTAATTTGCCCATTACTGAGGCTAGACTGACTGGCCTGTAATTATTTGGTCTATCCTTCACTCCCTTTTTAAACAGAGGTACAACGTTAGCAGTTCTCCAATCCTCCAGAACCACACTTGTATCCAGTGAGGACTGGAAAATGGTGATCAGGCCCTCTATTTCTTCTCTTGCTTCTTTTAACAGCCTATGTTTATCACATCCAGTACTTCACACACTTCCTCCATAACTACAATATCTGCATCGTCCCTCTCTTTTGTGAAGACAGATGCAAAAGTATTCATTAAGAACCATCTTCCGCCCCTGCACATAGGTTACCTTTTTGGTCTTTTTTGGGCCCAGCTCTCTCCTTAGTTATCCTCTTACTCTTAATATTTTGATAAAACATCTTTGGGTTCACCTTGATTTTGTTTGCCAATATTCTTTCATTGCTTTCCTAATTTCCTTTTTGATTTCACCCCTCCACTTTCTATACTCCTCTCGGCTTTCTGTAGTATTGAGTTCTTTGTGTCGGCCATAAGCTTTCCTTTTCTGCCTTATCTTGCCCTGTATGCTCCTTGACATCCATGGGGCTCTAGATTATATCTGGTTGTCCTATAATGAGACAGCAGGCCAATTTTGGTACTAGTCCTGCCTCTAGGATGGCTCTGTATACAGTAATAGGTATTTTGTAAAAGTGAATTATTTGGGTGTTACATTGTGTGAATCCTCGTAATGGTAATTGATAAATCAGGCTCCCCAGATCTGTCCAATTTGTTTTTATAACTGTGTGGTCCATTACAGCTTCTGTATCAAACAGAGCCTCCACCTGTTCATTTTTGGACTGAGTTTCCACAGCATATGGGAATTCAGGAGGCTCTGGCTGGATGCCAGTCTTTCAATCCTGAGAAGTCTGATCCTCAGAATGCTGAGTTTTATTTTTGGTCTGACTTTTAACCATTTTGATTGCCATTCCTCCCTTTTGGGGGTATCGTCCTTTCCTGACCCCTTCGGAGGTCTGTTGGGCGGTTTACTATCTCGACAGTCTCCCCATGGGGTTGATGTCAGTCTTGCCAGGAGTCTCTTTGATCCCTGCTCTAGGCTTCCCAGTATTCTCCCATAACCTTTTGATAGTCTTAGCCAGTAGTAAAGTCACCCCCAGAGGGATACCACAGCCCTCTGCTTTCTCTACGAGGTCTAGCCCCATATTTATTACATCTCTCGGGAGAGAATGCTGTCTTGCTGCTGGTGAGTATTTTTTATTCATTACTGGGATGTGGGCATCGCTGGCCAGGCCAGCATTTATTGCCCATCCCTAATTGTCTTTAAGGTGGTGGTGGTGAGTTGCCTTCTTGAACCGCTGCAGTCCTTGGGGTGTAGCTACACCAACAGTGCTGTTAGGAAGGGAATTCCAGGACTTTGACCCCGCAACAGTGAAGGAACGGCGATATAGTTCCAAGTCAGGATGGTGTGTGACTTGGAGGGGAACTTGCAGGGGGTCGTGTTCCCATGTATCTGCTGCCCTTGTCCTTCTAGGTGGTGAAGGTTGTGAGCTTGGAAGGTGCTGTCGAAGTTGCTGTAGTGCATCTTGTAGATGGTACACACTGCTGCCACTCTGCGTCAGTGGTGGAGGGAGTGAATGTCAAAGGTTGTGGATGGGGTGCCAATCAAGCGGGCTGCTTTGTCTTGGATGGTGTCGAGCTTCTTGAGTGTTGTTGGAGCTGCACCCATCCAGGCAAATGGAGATTATTGCCTCACACTCCTGACTTGTGCCTTGTAGATGGAGGACAGGCATTGGGGAGTCAGGAGGTGAGATACTCGCCACAGAATTCCCAGCCTCTGACCTGCTCTTGTAGTCACAGCATTTATGTGGCTGGTCCAGTTCAGTTTCTGGTCAGTGGAGTTCCCCAGGATGTTGATAGTGGGGGATTCAGCGATGGTAATGCCATTGAACATCGAGGGGCGATGGTTGGATTCTCTCCTGTTTGAGATTGTCATTGCTTGGCAATTGTGTGGTGTGAATGTTACTTGCCACTTATCAGCCCAAGCCTGGATGTTGTCCAGGTCTTGCTGCATATGGACACAGGCTGCTTCGGAATCTGAGGAGTCGCGAATGGTGCTGAACATTGTGCAATCATCAGCAAACATCCCCACTTCTGTCCTTATGATGGAGGGAAGGACATTGATGAAGCAGCTGAAGATGGTTGGGCCTAGGACATTATCCTGAGGAACACCTGCAATAATGTCCTGGGACTGAGATAATTGACCTCCAACAACCAGAACCATCTTCCATTCTGCTAAGTATGACTCCAACCAGCGGAGAGTTTTCTCCCTGATTCCCATTGACTCCAGTTTTGCTAGGGCTCCTGGATGCTATACTCGGTCAAATGCTGCCTTGATGTCAAGGGCAGTCACTCCCACCTCACCTCGTAAGTTCAGCTCTTTTGTCCATGTTTGGACCAAGGCTATAATGAGGTCAGGAGCTGAGTGGCCCCAGCTGAACCCAAACTGAGCGTCAGTGAGTAGGTTATTGCTGAGCAAGTGCCGCTTGATAGCACTGTCGTGACCCCTTTAATCACTTTGCTGATGATTGGGAGTAGACTGATAGGGCGGTAATTGGCCGGTCAGATTTGTCCTGCTTTTTGGGTACAGGACATACCTGGGCAATTTTTCATATTGCTGGGTAAATGCCAGTGTTGTAGCTGAACTGGAACAGCTTGGCTAGGGACGCAGCTAGTTCTGGAGCACAAGTCTTCAGTACTATTGCCAGAATGTTGTCAGGGTCCATAGCCTTTGCAGTATCCAGTGCCTTCAACCGTTTCTTGATATCACGTGGAGTGAATCGGATTGGCTGAAGACAGGCATCTGTGATGCTGGGGACCTCAGGAGGAGGCCGAGATGGATCATCAACTCGGCACTTCTGGCTGAAGATGGATGCAAATGCTTCAGCCTTGTCTTTTGCATTGATGTGCTGGGCTCCGCCATCGTTAAGGATGGGGATATTTGTGCAGCCTCCTCCTCCTGTTAGTTGTTTAATTGTCCACCACCATTCATGACTGGATATGTCAGGACTGCAGAGCTTAGAACTGATCCATTTGTTGTGGGATCACTTAGCTCTGTCTATTGCATGCTGCTTCTGCTGTTTGGCATGCAGGTAGTCCTGTGTTGTAGCTTTACCAGGCTGACACCTTATTTCTAGGTGTGCCTGGTGCTGCTCCTGGCATGTCCTGCTGCACTCTTCATTGATCCAGAATTGGTCCCCCGGCTTGATGGTAATGGTAGAGTGAGGGATATGCTGGGCCATGAGGTTACAGATTATGATTGAATACAATTTTGCTGCTGATGGCCCACAGCGCCTCATGGATGCCCAGTTTTGAGTTGCTAGATCTGTTCAAAATCTATCCCATTTAGCACAGTGGTAGTGCCACACAAAACAATGATGGGTACCATTAGTGTGAAGACAGGATTTTGTCTCCACAAGGACTGTGCGGTGGTCACTCCTACCAATACTGTCGTGGACAGATGCATCTGTGACAGGTAGATTGGTGAGGACGTGGTCAAGTAGGTTTTTCCCTTTTGTTGGTTCCCTCACCACCTGCCGCAAATCCAGTCTAGCAGCTATATCCTTGAGGAATCGGACTGCCCAGTCAGTAGCGGTGCTACCGAGTTGGGGGCATGGATCTTCCGTAACGCCCTCCTGGGGCTCCAGAGGCATTATTCTGTGTCCGACCAGAATGGGTTGGAGTCTTGGGCCTAAGCTGTTCCGGTCTTTGAGTACCAGAGGTACTTTCTCTGGCACTTCTATCTTTAATGTCTGGCTTTACTACAGGCTTAGTCCAGAGTAGGCCTAATACATCATGATCAGATAATGCGTACGACATTATCCCATTTCTGCTGGTTATTAGGATATTCATTTAGAATATCACAGATCAGTTTGAGGGTGCTATTTTGATATCGTTTGGCCAGGTAACTGTGGACAATGGCCCAGTTATGTCTAAGGATGCTGCTCAATCGGTAGGCAAATATCAACCCTTTAGTTTTGCAAATATTGGTGTTTCCTTGATGGAACCCATTACAGGCCCTCCCCGAGTTGCCGTGAGAACATGGGCATAGATTTGATTCCAGTTGTTACACTGATTTAATGGGGGCACTAGGTCTGAGCTCAGTATCGTTTGTTGGAGTTGTCTTAGATGTGTAGCATTCCAGCCTTGACAACAGGTTTCCAATTTATCAAGGTTGTTTAGAATCCATTTGATTTTTCCTGGTTGGTGCATCCAGGTTTACCACACGTGGTGTAGAGAGCTAACATTTATCTGGGGGTGTAATTGCGGATGCTGGGGTTGGCATACAGGTACTCCAGGGCTCGGGGAGGCAGGAAAGCTACATCTGATAAAATATATAGAAACACAAAAAGCATTTTTTTTTAAACTACTTTTTATGTCCTCTTTCCCTATGCACTTTACCGCCAATAAATTGGCTTTAAAGTGTAATCACTCTATTTGTCGATAAATATGGCTGTCAGTTTATGTACAGCAAGATCCCACAAACAGCACTGAAATAATGACCAGTAATTTTTTTTTGCTGATGTTGGTTGAGGGATATATGTTGACCAGGCAAATCCTCACCTGCTCTTCAAATAGTTTTGTGGAGTCTTTGATGTCCACTTCAGAGGGCTCTTGCGGCCTCGGTTAAACCATCACACCTGAAAAACACCACCATGGATGATGTGACACTCTTGGTATTGCAGTTAAATGTCAGCGTAGCTTATGTGGGTAAATCCTGGAGTAGAACTTGAATCTGTCAACCTTTGGACTCAGAGCTACCACTGAGCCAAAGCTGATGCCTAGGAATAATATCAAGTCAATACTGGAGGTTGATGCAGACAGGAGTTACAGTGCAGTAGAAATTTCAGAAACTTGATCGATTCCAGAGGATGGTAAATACAATGTACGAGGGTACAGAGTCTTCCACTGCACAGAGTTGGCACAGACATCACGAGCTGCATGGCAGCCTCCTATGCTGTAATCATTCTATAAATTAGATATATATCTAATGTGAAAAATGTATAGCTAACATTAGGTTAGCTACAATTCCCATGGGCCAGAATTAAAAATTGGATGGTTTACATTATCATAGTATGATATAGCACAGAAAGAGGCTATTTGGCCCATCATTGCCTTGTCGGCTCCTTGATAAAGCTATCCAAGTAGTCCCACACCCCTGCTTTTTCCCCATAGTAGGTTTTGTCCACTGGTTACCAACCCTCCTGTCACTGGAAACTGTTTATCCTTACTTACTCCATCAATATCCCTCATGATTTTGAACACATATCAAATCTCCTCTTTATCTTCTCTGCCCTGAGGAAGTTATTATAAAACGGTAAGTGAAAACAGGCAGGTTATTTTAGTGGGTGGCCTCAATCAACCAAGTATAAGTTGGGAATAGCCCAAGTGGTTCAAAGTTCAAGTTGGTAAACATAAAGTGAGAGGGCTTCCAATGGTCCAATGCATTAAGGGAGGCTCAAGAGGTGGTCTGTGTCATGTGTATTATATATATATATATATATATATATAATAAAACTTTAAAGGATCTAATTTAAAAAACAATAATAGCTTAAGCAAAGTATGGATGAGGAGGCTGTTCATTTAAGTAGAGGGCAAGTAAAACGAGCTTAAAAGCACAATGCTGATCTTGCAGGATAACTACATAGCTAAGGTCTGCATGAATAAAAATGTGAGATCGAAATGGATTAACATTTACAACTCGCATTTATATAGCACCTTTTAAGATGATGAAACGTTCCATGGCGCTTTACAGGAGTGATTATCAAACAAAGTTTTACACTAAGCCACGTAAGGAGATATTAGGACAGGTAACCAAAAGCTTGGTCAAAGAGATAGGATGGAGTTAAGAGAGATAGTGGGTGACGTAGAGTTGGGTGCAGTGAGCATACATGTGGAACCTGATGTGTTTTAGGATAAGATCACCAAAATGCAGCACATGGGTGAGCAAGGCTAGATCCATGGGGGAGCTCCAAAGGTAATGGTGCAATAGCAGGAAGAAAAGCAATTGCAGGAGACTCTCTGCCTCAGGGAATATGGAAAGAAAAGTGAGGAAAAACTGATTTGACAAATCCGGCAGGAGAAAGATGAAGGGGTTGTTTGGGATCAATATTGAAGCTTGTCAAGACATGTTATAAGGGTTTAAAAAAAAGGAGTAAGAATTTCTTTCAGTGCTGGAATAGTAAGAGGACAGTCAGAGTAGAGGCAACAGTTCTAAACATCTAAATATGACTCAAGTTGAGATTGAGCCCAAAATCGCAAATATTTTAAATGATTACTTCCTCTCAATATTCAATATAGATGACAAAACTATCTCCTCTTGCAACAAAAAAAAGTCTAAATCTTTCAAATTCAGAATGTTATCAGTTAAAGCAAGCCAATACTTCAGCAGTGCAAGTTAGAGTATTTACAGCATAGAAACAGCCCAGCAGGGCGATACCTGCTCCACACAAGTCTCCTCTTACCCACTTCATCTCACCCTATCAGCATATTCTTCTTTCTCCCTCATGTACTTATCTAGCTTCCCTTTAAATATATCTATGTTATACCTATCAAGAAGCGATGTAAAGGCTGTGTCTCTTTTGAAATGAGAAGGTTGAGTGTGACCTAATAGATCTTTAAAATTATGAAAGATTTTATACAGTGGACACAGAGGGGGTTTCCGCTTTTGGAAAGAGCAAAATTAGAGGCCATCAATAAAAGACAGTCAATAAGAAATCAAATAGGGAATTTAGAAGAAATATCTCTATCCAGAAAGAAATGATAATGTAGAACTTGCTACCACAGGGAGTGGTTGAGGTGAATGGCATAGATGCATTTAAGGGGAAGCTAGATAAATATATGAGGGAGAAGAAAATAGAGCATTTGCTGATTGTTAGATGAGGAAAGATGGAAGGAGGCTTGAGTGGAGCAGAAACACCAGTGTGAATTGGTTGGGACAAATGGTCTGTTTCTGTGCTGTATATTCCATAATGCTGTTCATCACAACTACTCCATGATATAGTGAGTTGCATATTCTCACAACAATGACCTGCATTTATGGAACACTTTTAATATAGTTACAAGGTGCTTTGCAAGATTGTTATCAAACAAAATCTAATACCGAGCCACGTAAGGAGATGTTGGGTCAGATGACAAGATGGTAGGTTTTAAGGAACATCTTAACGGAGGAAAGAAAGACAGAGGGGTTGAGGGAGGGTGTTCCAGGGCTTGGGTCCTCGGCAGCTAAAGGCATGGCTGCCAATGGGGGAGCAATTACACAGGGCGGCACAGTGGCGCAGTGGTTAGCACCGCAGCCTCACAGCTCCAGGGACCCGGGTTCGATTCCTGGTACTGCCTGTGTGGAGTTTGCAAGTTCTCCCTGTGTCTGCGTGGGTTTTCTCCGGGTGCTCCGGTTTCCTCCCACAAGCCAAAAGACTTGCAGGTTGATAGGTAAATTGGCCATTATAAATTGTCACTAGTATAGGTAGGTGGTAGGGAAATATAGGAACAGGTGGGGATGTTTGGTAGGAATATGGGATGTTTGGTAGGAATATGGGATTAGTGTAGGATTAGTATAAATGGGTGGCTGATGTTCGGCACAGACTCGGTGGGCCGAAGGGCCTGTTTCAGTGCTGTATCTCTAATCTAAAAAAAATAATCTAATTAGAATTGGGAGATGCGTAAGAGATGAGAATTGGAGGAGCACAAATATCTGAGGGATGTAGGGCTGGAGGAAGTTACAGAGATTGGAGGTAGCGGGGGGCATGGAGGCATTTGAAAGCAAGGGTAGGAGGAGGCTCGATGGGCCATAAGCACCATTCTCTGAGCAAAGAAGGTTCTCCTGAATTCTTAATTGGATTTATTCATAACTATTATATTGATGGCGCTTAGTTTTGGACTCCTCACAAGTGGAAACATCTTTGTTCAAGTTGGTTCAACTATTTTGTTTTTAAAAAGCTGTCCAGATTCTAGATAACCTTTGCTGAGGAAGGGATAAAGGTCATGAGCTGTGATTTCAAGATGGACTCATTATTCTTAAAAACTCAGGCTGGCAGTCAGTTGCATCGCTGAGGAAAGCAGTCTGGTAAGTGATTAAGGTCCAGTCTAATCCTAACATTTAAAATAGTAAAGGAACTAGTGGTAAGCTTAATAAAAAAGATATAAAATAGGAAAATAAAATAAATAATTGAATAAAATAATTAAGTAGTTAATTAAATCACATTTAAAGATGGCAGGGCAGGTGATGTGTCACGGCTGCAGCATGTTGAAGCTCCTGGATGCCAGTACGATCCAGGACAAACAGGTCTGCAGTAAGTGTTTGTGGCTCGAAGAGCTTCGGCTCAGTCATTGAACTGGAGTCCAAGCTGCTGACACTGCGACACATCAGGGAGGGGGAAGGTTACCTGGACATTTTGTATCAGGAGGCAGTCACACCCCTTAGGATAGGGTCTTCTGATTTGGTCAGTGCTCAGGGACAGGAGATTGTGGCTGCAGCTGAGGCAGGTCAGGGGACCCAGAGGGCAGGCGTGCAGGAGCTTCAGCCTTTGCGATTGTCCAACAGGTTTGAGGTTCTTTCAGAAATAAAAACAAGAAATGTTGGAAATACTCAGCAGGTCTGGCAGCATCTGTGGAGAGAGAAGCAGAGTTAACGTTTCAGGTCAGTGACCCTTCTTCAGAACTAGCAAATATTAGAAATGTAAATGGTTATAAGCAAGTAAAGCAGGGATGGGGCAAGAGATAACAAAGGAGAAGGTGTAGATAGGACAAGGTCACAGAATAGCTGACCAGAAGGTTGTGGAGCAAAGGCAAAAAATATGTTAATGGTGTGTTGAAAGACAAAGCATTAGTACAGATAGGGTGTTAACGGACTGAAAATTGAACAGCTGCAAGTACAAACATGAAAAAAAGTGGGTAAGCAAACTGAACAAACTAAGATGAAATAAAATAACCAAAAAAAATTTTTTTTTTTAAGGAAAAAGAAAAAAATAACTAAAAATAAAAGTAAAATGGGGGGGGTGGGGGCCGTCATGCTCTGAAATTATTGAACTCAATGTTCAGTCTGGCAGGCTGTGGCATACCTAATCGGTAAATGAGATGCTGTTCCTCGAGCTTGCGTTGATGTTCACTGGAACACTGCAGCAATTCCAGGACAGAGATTTCCAGCATCCGCAGTATTTTGCTTTTATATTATTGAGGTTCTTTCAGCTTGTTTGGGTGAGAGTGGGGTCGGCAGGGTGGATGAGCAACCTAACCATGGCACAGGAAGCCGTTCAAGTGGAGGGAGAAAAAAGGAATGTAGTGGTAGGAGGGGACAGTATAGTTAGGGGGATTGACACTGTTCTCTGCAGCAAAGAGCGAGAGTCCAGACGGCTGTGTTGCCTGCCTGGTGCCAGGGTTCGGGACATCTACTCAGGGCTGGAGAGAAATTTACAGTGGGAGGGGGAGGATCCAGTCATCGTGGTCCATGTAGGTACCAATGACATAGGCAGGACAAGGAAAGAGGTTCTGCATAGTCAGTATGAGGAGCTAGGCACCAAATTGAGAAGCAGAACCTCAAAGGTAATTTTCATTCTTTGGCCTCCTTGTTTTGAGAGACAATGGGTAGGCGCCTGGAGGTGGTCAGTGGTTTGTGAAGCAGCGCCTCGAGTGGCTATAAAGGCCAATTCTGGAGTGAGACTCTTCCACAGGCGCTGAAGATAAAATTGGTTGTCGGGGCTGTTACACAGTTATCTCTACCCTTGTGCTTCTGTCTTTTTTCTGCCAATGGCTAAGTCTCTTCAACTCGCCACTCTTTAGCCCCGCCTTTATGGCTGTCCGCCAACTCTGGCGATCACTGGCAACTGACTCCCACGACTTGTGATCAATGTCACAGGACTTCATGTCACGTTTGCAGACATCTTTAAAGCGGAGACATGGACGGCCGGTGGGTATGATACCAGTGGCGAGCTCGCTGTACAATGTGTCCTTGGGGATCCTGCCATCTTCCATGTGGCTCACACGGCCAAGACATCTCAAACGCCGCTGGCTCAGTAGGGTGTATATGCTGGGGATGTTGGCCGCCTCAAGGACTTCTGCGTTGGAGATACGGTCCTGCCACCTGATGCCAAGGATTCTCCGGAGGCAGCAAAGATGGAATGAATTGAGACGTCGCTCTTGGCTGACATACGTTGTCCAGGCCTCGCTGCCATCGAGCAAGGTACTGAGGACACAGGCTTGATACACTCGTACTTTTGTGTTCAGTGTTCCCACACTCTCGGCCAGTCTGGACATAGCAGCAGACGCCTTTCCCATGCGCTTGTTGATTTCTGCATCGAGAGACAGGTTACTGGTGATAGTTGAGCCTAGGTAGGTGAACTCTTGAACCACTTCCAGAGCATGGTTGCCGATATTGATGGATGGAGCATTTCTGATGTTCTGTTCCATGATCGTTTTCTTGAGGCTGATGGTTCGGCCAAATTCGTTGCAGGCAGCTGCAATCCTGTCAATGAGTCTCTGAGAACACTCTTCTGTGTGGGATGTTAATGCAGCATCGTCAGCAAAGAGGAGTTCCCTGAAGAGGACCTTCCGTACTTTGGTCTTCGCTCTTAGACGGACAAGGTTGAACAAATTGCCCCCTGATCTTGTGTGCAGGAAAATTCCTTCTTAAGACTTGAACGCATCTGAGAGCAGCAGGGAGAAGAAGATCCCAAAGAGTGTGGGTGCGAGAACACAGCCCTGTTTCACACCACTCAGGATAGGCAAAAAGTCTGATGAGGCACCGCTATGCTGAATTGTGCCTTTCATATTGTCATGGAATGAGGTGATGATACTTAGTAGCTTTGGTGGACATCCGATCTTTTCTAGTAGTCTGAAGAGACCATGTCTGCTGACTAGGTTAAAGGCTTTGGTGAGATCTATGAAAGCAATGTAGGGGGGCATCTGTTGTTCACGGCATTTCTCCTGTAGCTGGCAAAGGGAGATCAGCATGTCAATGGTGGATCTCTCTGCTCGAAAGCCACACTGTGCCTCAGGGTAGACACGCTCAGCCAGCTTCTGGAGCCTGTTCAAAGCGACTCGAGCGAAGACTTTCCCCACTATGCTGAGCAGGAAGATTCCACGGTAGTTGTTGCAGTCACCGCGGTCACCCTTGTTCTTATAGAGGGTGATGATATTGGCATCACGCATGTCCTGTGGTACTGCTCCCTCATCCCAGCACAGGCAAAGCAGTTCATGGAGTGCTGAGAGTATAGCAGGCTTGGCACTCTTGATTATTTCAGGGGTAATGCCATCCTTCCCAGGGGCTTTTCCACTGGCTAGAGAATCAATGGCATCACTGAGTTCCGATTTTGTTGGCTGTTCGTCCAGCTCATCCATGACTGGCAGAGACTGGGCTACATTGAGGGCGGTCTCAGTGACAACATTTTCCCTGGAGTATAGTTCTAGGCAGTGTTGCACCCAGCAGTCCATTTGTTTGCATTGGTCATGATCGTTTCCTCTGATTTAGACTTGGAGGGGGGGGGGGGGGGAGCGGTTGGGTGCGATCTTCTTGATGGTCCAAAGCTCTCTTAATGTCATCATATATTCCTCTGATGTTTCGGAGGCCAGCTGAATATGACTTTATAGGTGTTGCCAGTAGTCATTTGCACAGTGCCTGGCTGTTCTTTGTGCAACGCGTCTGGCTACTTTAAGTGCTACGGATGTTAACGTGCTGGGGGCTTTCTTGTAGTTCAACAGTACAATGCGCTTAGCGGCTATGACAGGTTCCACCTCTTCAAAGTGAGATTGAAGGTCAAAGGTAATAATCTCTGGATTATTACCTGAGCCACGTGCAAATTGGCATAGGGCAAATAAGATTAGAGAAATTAATACGTGGCTCAAAGACTGGTGTGGTAGAAGTGGGTTCCAGTTCAAAGAACAAAGAACAGTACAGCACAGGAACAGGCCATTCGGCCCTCCAAGCCTGCGCCGATCTTGATGCCTGCCGAAACTAACACCTTCTGCACTTCCGGGGCCCATATCCCTCTATTCCCTTCCTATTCATATATTTGTCAAGATGTCTCTTAAACGTCGCTATCGTATCTGCTTCCACCACCTCCCCTGGCAGCAAGTTCCAGGCACTCACCACCCTCTGTGTAAAAAAACTTGCCTCGCACATCCCCTCTAAACTTTGCCCCTCGCACCTTAAACCTATGTCCCCTAGTAACTGACTCTTCCACCCTGGGAAAAAGCTTCTGACTATCCACTCTGTCCATGCCGCTCATAACTTTGTAAACCTCTATAATGTCGTCCCTCCACCTCCATCGTTCCAGTGAAAACAATCCGAGTTTTTCCAACCTCTCCTCATAGCTAATGCCCTCCAGACCAGGCAACATTCTGGTAAACCTCCTCTGTACCCTCTCGTGGGGCACTGGCACCAGTACTGGGGAAAGTGGTGGCTGTACTGTTGCGACAGTCTACACCTGAACCGCGCTGGGGCCAGTGTTCTAGCGAGCCACATAACTACGGAAGTAGAGAGGATTTTATACTTAATAGTGGGGGCAAGGGATCAAATTTTGGAAGATGTAAATCAAGGAGTAGAGACAAGGCAAGAGAGAAAGGTATTAATATGGGAAATGATAAACAGACTGTGACAAGAAGGGACAAGAGCGTACAAATCTAAGAATAAATCAACAGATAAGGCTAGAGGATACAAAATAATAAAAGGACAAAACTAAAGGCTCTGTATCTGAATGCACATAGCATTGGAAACAAAACAGATGAACTGAGAGCATAAATAGAAATAAGTACGATCTGATAGCCATTACAGAGACATGGCTGCAGAACAACATAGATTGGGACCTGAATATTGAAGGGTATATGGCATTTAGGAAGGAAAGGAAGCTAGGAAAAGGTGGACGGGTAGCTCTGTTAATTAATGATGGTATTAGCGCAATAGAGAGGGATGACCTAAGTTCAGGAGATCAGGATGTTCGGGGAGAAATCAGAAATCATAAAGGCAAGAAGTCACTTGTGGGAATCGTGTACAGGCCACCTAACATTAACCACACTGTAGAACGGGGTAAAAAGGAATAAATTATGGCAGGTTGTCAGAAAGATACAGCGATAATTATGGAGGATTTTAACCTACATATAGACTGGAAAAATCAGATGAGCAGAGGCAGCCTAGATGAGGAGTATATAGAATGTTTTCAGACAATTTCTTGGAACAATATGTTCTGGAGCCAACCAGAGGGCAAGCTATACTAGACCTGATATTGTTCAATCAGATATGATTAATTAATGACCTCATAGTTAAGGCGCCCCTAGGTAGCAGCGATCATAATATGATTGAATTTTACATTCAGTTTAAGGGAGAGAAGAGTGGGTCCATGACTAGTATTTTAAACTTATGTTACGACCAGGTGAGAAATGTGTCCAGGCGTCTTTTGCTTGAACAAAGGAATTTGAACAAAGGAAATTATGAAGGTACGAGGGGCAAATTGGCTGAGGTGGATTGGAAAAATACATTAAAAGGTATGATGGTACATAGGCAATGGATATCCTTTTAAGAAATATTGCATAGTTTACAGCAACTATACATTCCTTCAAGGCACAAAACCCCCAAAAGTAAAGGCAGTCAACCATGAATAATGAAATTAAGGATTGTATAAGATTAAAAGAAAAGGCTTATAAAGTTGCCAGAAATAGTAGAAAACCTGAGGATTGGGAGGATTTTAGAATAAAGCAAAGGAGGATGAAGAAATTGATAAAGGGAGAATAGAATATGAAGTAAGCTAGCAAAAATATAAAAACGGACTGTAAAAGTTTCTACAGGTACGTAAAAAGGAAACGTTTGGCGAAGACAAATGTGGGTCCATTACAGGCAGAGTCAGGAGAATTTATAATGGGGAATAGAGAAATGGGAGAGAAGCTAAATAATTACTTTGTGTCTGTCTTCACTGAGGAAGATACAAGAAATCTCCCAGAATTAGAGATACAAGGGATTAAGGGGAATGAAGAATTGAAGGAAATTAGTATGAGTAAGAAGGTTGGATTGGAGAAATTAATGGGCTGAAGGTTGATAAGTCCCCAGGACCTGATATTCGACATCCCAGACTGTTGAAAGAGGTAGCTATGGAGATAGTGGATGCATTGGTGATCATCTTCCAAAATTCTATAGATTCTGGAGCAGTTCCTGCAGATTGGAAGGTCGGAAATGTCACTCCACTATTTAAGACAGGAGGGAGAGAGAAAATAGGGAATTACATACCTGTTAGCCTTACATCAGTCATTGGGAAAATGCGAGAATCTATTCTAAAGGATGTGATAAATGGACACTTGGCTAATAATGATCTGATTGGGCATAGTCAACATGGATTTATGAATGGGAAATCATCTTTGACGAGCCTTTGAGTTTTTTGATACCAACAGAACTGATAAAGGGGAGTCAGTGGGCGTGGTATATTTAGATTTTCAAAAGGACTTTGATAAAGTCCCCCACAGGAGGTTGGTTAGCAAAATTAAAGCACGTGGGAAAGGAGGTAATATACTGGCATGGATTAAGGATTGGTTAACAGGCAGAAAACAGAGTAGGAATAAACAGGTCATTCTCACATTGGCAGGCTGTGACTAGTGGGATACTGCAGGGATCAGTGCTTGGGCCCCAGATATTCACAATATATATCAATGATTTAGATGCAGGGACCAATTGTAATATTTCCAAGTTGGCAGATGACACAAAACTAGGTGGGAATGTGTGTTGTGAGGAAGATGCAAAGCGGCTTCAAGGAGATTTAGAAAGATATGGGGAGGTTTTTTTTATTCATTCATGGGATGTGGGCATCGCTGGCCAGGCCAGCATTTATTGCCCATCCCTAATTGCCCTTGAGAAGGTGTTGGTGAGCTGCCTTCTTGAACCGCTGCAGTCCATGTGGGGTAGGTACACCCACAGTGCTGTTAGGAAGGGAGTTCCAGGAATTTGACCCAGCGACAGTGAAGGAACGGCGATATAGTTCCAAGTCAGGATGCTGTGTGACTTGGAGGGGAACTTGCAGGTGGTGGTGTTCCCATGGATGTGTTGCCCTTGTCCTTCTAGTTGGTAGAGGTCACAGGTTTGGAAGATGCTGTCTAAGGAGCCTTGGTGCATTGCTGCAGTGCATCTTGTAGATGGTACACACTGCTGCCACTGTGTGTCGGTGGTGGAGGGAGTGAATGTTTGTGGATGGGGTGCCAATCAAGTGGGCTGCTTTGTCCTGGATGGTGTTGAGCTTCTTGAGTGTTGTTGGAGCTGCACCCATCCAGGCAAGTGGAGAGTATTCCATCACACTCCTGACTTGTGCCTTGTAGATGGTGGACAGGCTTTGGGGAGTCAGGAGGTGAGTTACTCGCCTCAGGATTCCTAGCCTCTGACCTGCTCTTGTAGCCACGTTATTTATATGGCCACTCCAGTTCAGTTTCTGGTCAATGGTAGCCCGTAGGATGTTGATAGTGGGGGATTCAGCGATGGTAATGCCGTTGATTGTCAAGGGGAGATGGTTAGATTCTCTCTTGTTGGAGATGGTCATTGCCTGGCACTTGTGTGGCACGATTGTTACTCGCCACTTATCAGCCCAAGCCTGGATATTGTCCAGGTCTTGCTGCATTTCTACACGGACTGCTTCAGTATCTGAGGAGTCACGAATGGTGCTGAACATTGTGCAATCATCAGTGAACATCCCCACTTCTGACCTTATGATTGAAGGAAGGTCATTGATGAAGCAGCTGAAGATGGTTGGGCCAAGGACACTACCCTGAGGAACACCTGCAGTGATGTCCTGGAGCTCAGATTATTGACCTCCAACAACCATCTTCCTTTGTGCTAGGTATGACTCCAGCCAGCAGAGGGTTTTCCCCCTGATTCCCATTGACCTCAGTTTTGCTAGGGCTCCTTGATGCCATACTCAGTCAAATGCTGCTTTGATGTCAAGGGCAGTTACTCTCACCTCACCTCTGGAGTTCAGCTCTTTTGTCCATGTTTGAACCAAGGCTGTAATGAGGTCAGGAGCTGAGTGGCCCTGGCGGAACCCAAACTGAGCGTCACTGAGCAGGTTGTTGCTCAGCAAGTGCCGCTTGATGGCACTGTTGATGACACCTTCCATCACTTTACTGATGATTGAGAGTAGGCTAATGGGGCGGTAGTTGGCTGGGTTGGATTTGTCCTGCTTTTTGTGTACAGGACATACCTGGACAATTTTCCAGATTGCAGGGTAGATGCCAGTGTTGTAGCTGTACTGGAACAGCTTGGCTAGGGGCGTGGCAGGTTCTGGAGCACAGGTCTTCAGTACTATTGCCGGAATATTGTCAGGGCCCATAGCTTTTGCAGTAGCCAGTGCCTTCAGTTGTTTCTTGATATCACGTGGAGTGAATCGAATTGGCTGAAGTCTGGCATCTGTGATGCTGGGGACTTCAGGAGGAGGCCGAGATGGATCATCAACTCGACACTTCTGGCTGAAGATTGTTGCAAATGCTTCAGCCTTATCTTTCACACTGATGTGCTGGGCTCCCCCATCATTGAGGATGGGGATATTTGTGGAGCCACCTCCTCCAGTTAGTTGTTTAATTGTCCACCACCATTCACGGCTGGATGTGGCAGGACGGCAGAGCTTTGATCTGATCCGTTGGTTATGGGATCGCTTAGCTCTAGCACATACTGCTTACGCAGTTTGGCATGCAAGTAGTCCTGGGTTGTAGCTTCACCAGGTTGACACCTCATTTTGAGGTATGCCTGATGCTGCTTTTGGCATGCCCTCCTGCACTCTTCATTGAACCAAGTCTCCTGGCTTGATGGTAATGGTAGAGTGGGGGATATGCCAGGCCATGAGGTTACAGATTGTGGTTGAGTACAATTCTGCTGCTGATGGCCCACAGCGCCTCATGGATGCCCAGTTTTGCATTGCTAGATCTGTTCGAAATCTATCCCATTCAGCACAGTGATAGTGCCACACAACACGATTGACGGTATCGTCAATGTGAAGGCGGGACTTTGTCTCCACAAGGACTGTGCGGTGGTCACTCCTACCAATACTGTCATGGACAGATGCATCTGCGGCAGGCAGATTGGTGAGGACGAGTTCAGGTATGTTCTTCCCTCGTGTTGGTTCCCCACCACCTGCCGCAGAACAAGTCTAGCAGCCATGTCCGTTAGGACTCTGCCAGCTTGGTCATTCGTGGTGCTACCGAGCCACTCTTGGTGATGGACATTGAAGTCCCCCACCCAGAGTACATTTTGTGCCCTTGCCACCCTCAGTGCTTCCTCCAAGTGGTGTTCAACATGGAAGAGTACTGAGTCATCAGCTGAGGGAGGGCAGTGGGTGGTAATCAGGAGGAGGTTACCTTGTCTATGCTTGACCTGATGCCATGAGACTTCATGGGGTCCGGAGTCGATGTTGAGGACTCCCAGGGCAACTCCCTCCCTACTGTATACCACTGTGCCACCACCTCTGCTGGGTCTGTCCTGCCGGTGGGACAGGACGTACCCGGGGATAGTGATTGCAGTGTCTGGGACATTGTCTGTAAGGTATGATTCCGTGAGTATGACTATGTCAGGCTGTTGCTTGACTAGTCTGTGGGACATCTCTCCCAGCTTTGGCACAAGCCCCCAGATGTTAGTAAGGAGGACTTTGCAGGGTCGACAGGGCTGGGTTTGCCGTTGTCATTTCCGGTGCCTAGGTCGATGCCGGGTGGTCGGTCCGGTTTCATTCCTTTTTATCGACTTTGTAGCGGTTAGGTACAACTGAGTGGCTTGCAAGGCCATTTCAGAGGGCATGTAAGAGTTAACTACATTGCTGTGGGTCTGGAGTCACGTGTAGGCCAGACCAGGTAAGGACATGAGATTTCCTTCCCTCAAGGACATTAGTGAACCAGATGGGTTTTTACAACAATCGACAATGGTTTCATGGCCATCATTAGACTAGTTTTAATTCCAGATTTATTAATTAAATTCAAATTCCACCTTCTGCTGTGGTGGGATTCGAACCCATGTCCCCAGAGGAATACCCTGGGTTGCTGGGTTACTAGTCCAGTGATAATACCACTACGCCACCGCCTACCCAAGAACGTGGCAGATAGAATATGATGTGGAAAAATGTGAGGTTATCCACTTTGGTAGGAGGAATAGATATGCAGAGTATTTCTTAAATGGTAAGAGATTAGAAAGTGTAGATGTACAAAGTCACTGAAAGCTAAAATGCAGGTGCAGCAAGCAATTAAGAAGGCTAATGGTATGTTAGCCTTTATCGCAAGAGGATTTGAGTACAGGAGTAGTGAAATCTTGCTTCAATTGTATTGAACCTTGGTTAGACTGCACCTGGAGTACTGTGTGCAGTTTTAGTCCCCTTACCTTAGAAGGACATTATTGCCATAGAGGGAGAGCAATGAAGGTTCACCAGACTTGTTCCTGGGATGGCGGGACTGTCCTATGAAGAGTGCTTGGGAAAACTGGGCCCGTATTCTCTAGAGTTTCAAAGAATGAGAGGTAATCTCATTGAATCCTACAAAATACTTAAAGGGATTGTCATGCAGATCCCCACCTGCCAAGAAAGAGGCATATTAATATTGTCACATGAACATTGATTTTTAACTGTTGCTGGAGCAAGTACTAGCGAATCTGCTTCCACCGGCCTATCAGGCAGTGTATTTTAGATGAACAACTTGGTGGCTGTGCCGTCAGCTGCTTAGGCCCCAAGGTCTGGAATTCCCTCCCTAAACCTCTCCACCTTTCTTTCTTCCTTTAAGACGCTCCTTAAAATCTACCTCTTTGACCAAGCTTTTGGTCATCTGCCCTAATATCTCCTTACATGGCTAGGTGCCAAATTTTGCTTTATAATGCTTCTGTGAAGCACCTTGAGATGTTTTATTTTGTTAAAGGTGCTATATCAATATAAATTGTCGTTCATCTGAAATGCACTGCCTGAAAGGCCAGTGGAAGCAGATTCTATAGTAACATTTAATAGGGAACTGGATAAATACTTGAAAGGGAGAAAATTGCAGGGTGATGGGGAAAGATCAGAGGGAGTGGGATTAATTGGATAGCTCTTTCAAGGAGCCGGAAAAGGCAAAAAGGGCTGAATGGCCTCCTTCTGTGCTGTAAGATTCTATGATCCATTTGAAATGAGTGCAGGAGGCCACTCTGGCCCTCATTAATGTTATACAGTACCTGCCTTTTCTGCATGTACACACGTCTTCACTGTACAGATACTTTCCTCCGACTGCCCCACACCAGAAGTCACATGGTGTATTACATCACAGCTCTTACACTGCTGGCATGATAACATAGCCACACCTCTTAAAAGTGTATCACAGCATCCCCCTTTTCCCAAACAGAAACATATTTCCCTCAAGTTGGTAAATGTTAACTATGTACAAATCAACAACAGTAATAGGAGATAAACATACATGGTACCAAGCAGTAGTAGAAATATGCGACTACATCAGTCATGGTAATGTAAGTGTGGTTTGATCAAATGGCCTGATTTAGAAACAGGATAACAGTTCTTGTAATCCGGAACAGATTCACATGGACTCGTCTCTATAGAAGTAGAATGTGTAGACTGTGCCCGAGACTTTGTCTTCGATCTCGTCTGGTTTGTGATAAATTTGGGATCATGGACTGTTCTGATCTCACTGCTATTCCTATGCAATGTAGCACCAGTAGAAGTAGCAACCTGGTACAAATGTCATTCTGGTCAAACCCTGGAGACTTGTGCAGTGCTCCATGTACCAGTTATAGGATTCTGTATCCTGACCTGTTATCCTACCATTAATCTGGGAAGCTCACTTCTAGCATAAGTATCATGTACCTCTTTCATCTTTCCCCGTTACTCCAAAAGAGCGTCCCTTACTTCAGGATAGATTATGTTCACTGGGGTGTGCTTTGTTTTGGGTGCCACTGCACTGGGCACAGTCTGAGCTGGAGATGCTGTAGAGTGGGCAGTAACAGGTTATATTTCTTCCTCAGTCTCTTTAGGTATCTTGAAACCACAAGATGGGCAAAAGTTGAAAAGAGCTTCTATCTTCGGACCACAGTATGGACAGAATTTAAAGATCATTCTGAGATTGCGGCCTTCCTCTCACTCGCTTGCTTCAGGGCCTTTCTGAGACGATGTCTGAGGCCTAGGGGGAGGCGGTGCTTGGTGTTGCCCAATGCCGTGTATCGTTACCAGGTTCAAATCCTTGCATGCCTGTAGTCCCAGCGAGAGCATGTCCAGTCGCTTGGATGATGTAAAAAAAGTTGGAATTTCCATTCAGATTGGTTGTATTTGCAATTAATCTTGATGGACCCTAAACACGGAATTGATGAACCATTGCATGCGGTCAGTTGGGTGTTCATCGGCGTCACCATGGCTCCTGGATACATATCATTCAGAATGCGTAGAGGTAAAATATTTGTGCTGGCACCTGTGTCCACCTTCTGACAGAGCACGTGTGCCCTCCTTTTTTGGACACAGAACATGAAAAGACACAAACGCCTCCAGTGGAGTAATTGGATCAGTGACATTGACAATACAAAATGACTGTTCCTCTCGCGCACTTGGACCTGGACTCTTGGCATCGTCATCAATAGTGTTGACATCATCCGCAACCTCACGGATATATCAGTTGTGATGTGAATTACGACTGTGAGGCTTGTCAGTGGTGTAAAGCTGTCTTACGGTCTGCCTGACTTTTGTCAGGACTCTTAGCAGCTACATCTGTCTTGACTTTCCGACACTGACGTTTCCAGTGACCCCAACACCACATGCTGTGCAGATGTCGTTAAATGCTGGGCGACCTTAGGCATGTATAAGAGCCCGCACCTTTTACACTGTTTCCAGGACTTGGAATGCTTACTCAATGCACCTATGACGTTTGCAGCACACTGGGATTGTAAACTCAGTTGACCCACAATGATAGACTCAAATTTTCGACCATCTTTGAGCAGGGCGTCCACAGTATACCCTTTGGGCTTCTCCAAGAGACCCCTCTGGAATGCCTCTATTGTTGTGAACGCAATCACTAGCTCAATGAAACAGTCTGCCAGTTCAGCCTTTGTGAAGTCACACTCGTGACCCTTAGCTCAACATCGACTAACAAACTGCTCAATGAACTCAGTCAGCTGCTGTCAAAAAGACATGAACTTGAGCCGATGGCCCCAAAAATTGAGTTCTACACTAAGTTGATCCTGTAATGTGGACCAGAATTTCACTGGATCCTTCTGCTCTTCTTCAGTAAGACACAGTGGCGCAGTGGTTAGCACCGCAGCCTCACAACTTCAGGGACCCAGGTTTGATTCTGGGTACCGCCTGTGCGGAGTTTGCAAGTTCTCCCTGTGACCGCGTGGGTTTTCGCTGGGTGCTCCGGTTTCGTCCCACAGCCAAAGACTTGCAGGTGATAGGTAAATTGGCTGTTGTAAATTGCCCCTATTTAGGTAGGCGGTAGGGAATATGGGATTACTGTAGGGTTAGTATAAATGGGTGGCTGTTGGTCGGCACAGGCTCGGTGGGCCGAAGGGCCTGTTTCAGTGCTGTATCTCTAAATAAAAATAAATAAATAGTGTTAAGGCAACGTAAGCCTTCATTGCCAGCAGTCATGCATATTCTCACTGCCTGCTTCACTGGATCAGCAACTGCTAAGTCATCGAAACATAGCTCGACTCTTTGCTCGAAAAGCTGAATTTCTGACAGCAGGCCAGTTGCTTTCCAGTTGATGGTAGGAAACTTTGCTGTCTTTCTTGTAATAACTCACTTCCAGTACTCTGCATGAAGTTAAAAGAAATCTCCTGCTGTACAGGCAGCCAGAAACGGGCAGTAAATGCCTGCAGTTCCACTTGTGACCAAGGAAGATGTGACGCAGTCTCCTGCTATACAGGCAGACAGAAATACTGTAGCAGTGCTTGGCTGCAGTTCCAATTGTAGGTGTGGCGCTGTTGCTTGATTCATGCGCTTTTGACTTGGCCCTGCCCACGAAGGGTGGTTTTGGTGTCAAAAATGTAGAAGACCTGAAACAGCAAAGGCGATTTTTTTTTTCTTGCAGTCCGTGCCTTAAATCTAGCCCTTTTCTCAGTTCAAAGCTGGATTGTGGACCTATTAATATTAAGGTTGGCCTGTTTTCGTGCTCAACCCGGTCACCCGCTATTGCTATGGCGCTAATCCATTTGACGCACCTCTCAGTCGGGGGTCCTTTTAATCTGTACAGTGTCCATCCAGCACAATCAGACATTTTCTGGTTGCTGCTGACGTGAAAAATCTGACCAAGTGGATATCAAGACTAACTGGAGTTTATAAAGCTCTGGTTAGGTCCCAACTGGAGTATTGCATCCAGTTCTGGTCACCACACTTTAGGAAGGATGTGTGAGGGTCCTTGAGAGGGTGCAGAGGAGATTTACCAGAATGGTTCCAAGGATGGTCGATTTTAGTTACAAGGTTAGATTGGAAAAGCTGGGGTTGTTCTCCTTAGAAGAAAGGAGATTGAAAGGAGATTTAATAGAAGTGTACAAGATTATGACAGGTTTAGATAAGTTAGACAAGGAAAACCGGTTCCCATAAACTAATAGTATAAGAACTAAGGGACACAGAATTGAGGTTTTGGGCAAGAGATGCAGGGAGAATGTGAGGAAGAACTTATTTACACAGCTGATGGTAATGACCTGGAACTCGCTGCCCACAAGGGTGGTGCAAGTGGAGACAATCAAGACTGCAAAAGGAAATTGGATGACCACATGAAGGAAATAGACTTGCAGGGCTATGGGGATCGAGCCAGGGCGTGGGACTGACTGGATAGTTCCGTGAGATCCGGCATGGATTCAATTAGCCAAATGGCCTCCTTAGAGGCATAGAGAGATACAGCACTGAAACAGGCCCTTCGGCCCACTGAGTCTGTGCCGACCATCAACCACCCATTTATACTAACCCTACATTAATCCCATTTCCCTCTCACATCCCCACCTTCCCTCAACTTTTCTACCACCTACCTACACTAGGGGCAATTTATAATAGCCAATTTATCTGTCAACCAGCAAGTCTTTGGCATGCGGAAGGAAACCCACGCTTCTGTGCTGTAAATGACTGAGTCTGTAACTGCCTGACCTTGCAGCCCCAATTGCACACAAGTTTATCCAACTGCCTACACTGCTGCTGTTGCATCAAGTAATGATGCAATATTCAGGTGATTGAAGTTTTGTAGAGTTGACAATGTCTGTGGCTAGCACTTCCTTGAAGGTGTGCAAGAGTACTCAAAACATTGAGATGTTGAAAATCCCACTGCTGCCACCATATTGTGTTTTCTTAAACCTCTGTGTTAGCTGCTGCTACATAGCCACACCTCTTAAAGGTGTACCACAACAGTGGGTGGGCTGCAACCTACTCTGGAGGGCAGGTGAGCAGTAAGGACAGGCACTAGTTGGTGCTAGAAAGCTGGCAGGCCTGTGAACTTGGGGTGGGTGAATAAACAGTTGAGCGGGGTAGCACTTTTGCACAGAAACAAGCAGGTGACCTGAGAGATATTCGAGTGGGAGGAGCAGGCAGTTGAGTCAGCAAGTGAGGCTGAGAAACACTGTGATGGGCGGCAAACCAAGTAACAACATCTTGTATTTATATCACACAAAAACAAGAAATGCTGGATTCACTCAGCAGGTCTGGCAGCATCTGTGGAAAGAGAAGCAGAGTTAACGTTTCGGGTCAGTGACCCTTCTTCGGAACTGACAAATATTAGAAAAGTCACAGATTATAAACAAGTGAGGTGGGGGTTGGGCAAGAGATAACAAAGGAGAAGGTGCAGATTGGACCAGACCACATAGCTGACCAAAAGGTCACGGAGCAAAGGCAAACAATATGTTAATGGTGTGTTTGTTCAGTTTGCTTACCCACTGTTTTTTTTCAGGTTGTTTTTCTTCAGGTTTGCACTTGCTGATGTTCAATATTCAGTATATTCACACCTAATCTGTACTAATGCTTTGTCTTTCAACACACCATTAACATATTGTTTGCCTTTGCTCCGTGACCTTTTGGTCAGCTATGTGGCACGGTCCAATCTGCACCTTCTCCTTTGTTATCTCTTGCCCAACCCCCACCTCACTTGTTTATAATCTGTGACTTTTCTAATATTTGTCAGTTCCAAAGAAGGGTCACTGACCCGAAACGTTAACTCTGCTTCTCTTTCCACAGATGCTGCCAGACCTGCTGAGTGAATCCAGCATTTCTTGTTTTTGTTTCAGATTTCCAGCATCCGCAGTATTTTGCTTTTATCTTGTATTTATATAGCGTCCTTAACATAGCAACACATCCCAAGGTGCTTCACCAGACCATTATCAGACAAAATTTGACACTGAACCACTTAAGGAGAAATTAGGGCAGATGAGCAAAAGCTTGGTCAGAGAGGTAGGTTTTGAGCATCTTCAAAGGTGGGAGAGGTGGAAAGGGAATCCCAGTGCTTAGGGCCTTGGCAGCTAAAGACACGGCTACCAATGGTGGACCGATTAACATTAGGGATGCTCGAGGTCAGAATTAGGGAAGTGCAGCTATTCTGGAGGGTTGAGAGGCTGGAGGAGATTACAGAGATAGGGAAGGGCAAGGCCAGGGAGTGATTTGTAAACAACAATGACATTTTTTTAAAAATTGAGGCGTTGCCGGGTCGGGAGCCGATGTAGGTCGGCGAGCACTGGGGGAGGATGGGCGAACAGGTCTTGGTGAGAATTAGGACTCAGGCAAGCAAACAACTAGATGGGCAAGACCTCGAGCAGATGGGTCAGCAGGCAGACTGGATTCAGCTATCGGGAACTTTTTGATGGTTCATTGAGCTTAAAGAGCAGATTTGGACTGGAATAAAATGATGGCAGTTTAACAAACGGGGACAAAAAAGGGAAAACACCACCAGCTGTAAAATGAAAGCGGGAGGCGTAAGAAAATGGAAGCAGATAGACACAAACGAAACCGATACTGATTGAAAGTAACAAGAGGAAAAGAAATGGTGCTGACGGCACCCTGGTCAATTACACTGGCGCGCAGAAATCCGTGGACGTTATTGGCAAGTTTAAAAAGTGTTTTGTTATTCTAAGGGGAAAGTTGACATGTAATAAATGTTAAGTTTCTGTTTCCTGATCTGCGTGGCACGGGATTTACTGGAAATGCGCTATGTAGGCGGAGTCCCCGCACAGATATTTAGGTGGGCTGGAGGTTAGAGAGCGGAAGAGGAGAACTGCAACATTGAACATAACAACAGTCAAGATTTTATTTCTAAAATGACCGAAATCGACAAAGAAAACCTGACGATTTGGAGTGCTTACATAACAAGAATCCTGCGTCCTACTTACATACAAGGATTCCTCAAAAATTTCTTATTGCCAGGTATGTGAGGTTATTGCGTTTGAATTTTAAACACCGAATGCTGCAGTTTCGTTATGCAGTATTGTTTGGCCGTTGCGATTTTAACCTGAATCTGCTAGTCGACAAACTCAACTGTCGGCGCAGCAGTTTTACCGTGGAGTCTCTGGGGAAAATGTAAAATTAGTGGGTGGTTCACCCGATTCCGTGGGTTTCCAGCCCGGCGCGTTAGGTTAAAATTCCTTCGTAATTAAATTGTGTTAGATTGAGGTGCGCACTGGATCATTTCAGTAAGTAAGTACATCGTATTTAATTTGTACATCTGTCACAGAAGCTGCCTTCAGTTCTGAAGAAGGATCACTGACCCGAAACGTTAACTCTGCTTCTCTCTCCACAGATGCTGCCAGACCTGCTGAGTATTTCCAGCATTTCTTGTTTTTATTTTAGGCTACAGTTAATGTCTGGGGCATTTTCTTGCGTTTAGACAATAGAAACCTAAAGGCAATGATGTCATTGCTATATGGGTCTGGTTGTCTTGTCACCTGGCACCTGAATTCTTATTTTTTTAAAACATACTGAGCTGAATTTTGTGGTCAGTGGCAAATTGACAGCACTCACCTCTGACCTCAAAGAAAGCTACTCACAAACATCTATCGATCTCGGTGGCGTGGATTTCTCCCTTTCCCTTACGGCAGGCTGACTAAAACTGGGAACTGAATATTAAAGGATAGTTGACATTTAGGAAGGACAGGCAAAAAGGAAAAGGAGGTGGGGTAATGCTGATGAGGGATGGGATGAGTGCATTAGATCGGAAAAACAAGATGTAGAATCTTTTTGGGTAGAGCTGAGAAATAGCAAAGGGCAACGGTATAAATCAGGAAATTAGAAGTGCATGTAGCAAGGGAAATGCATTAATCATGTGCGATTTCAATCTACATATAGATTGGGTAAATCTAATGAGCACCAATGCTGTGGAAGAATTATTCCTGGAATGTGTCCAAGATGGTTTATTGGAGCAATATGTTGAGGAACCAACTAGGGAACAGGCTATTTTGGATCTAGTATTATGTAATGAGAAAGGACTAATTAATAATCTGGTGGTAAAAGAACCTTTAGGGAAAAGTGGCCATAGTATGATAGAATTTTCCATTAAGTTTGAAAATTATGTAGTTCAATCGGAAACTAAGATCTTAAATCTAAACAAGGGCAATTGTGAAGATATGAGGAGCAGGTTGGCCGTGGTGGATTGGAAAAATACATTAAAAGGTTTGACTGTATATAGGCAATGACTGGTATTTAAATAGTTAATTCATGGTTTTCAAAAAACATATGAAATAGGAGCAGAAGTAGGCCATTTGGCCCCTCTAGCCTAGTCCGCCATTCAATAAGATCATGGCTGATCTGATTGTGTCTCGAATTCCACACTCCCATCTACCCCTGATAACCTTGCCTAACAAGAATCTATCTACCTCCACCTTAAAAATATTCAGTGACCCCGCCTCCATCACCTTCTGAGGCAGAGAGTTCCAAAGTCGCAGAACGCTCTGAGAAAAAAATTCTCCTTATCTTTGTCCTAAAAGGGCAACCCTAATTTAACATCAGTACCCCCTAGTTCTGGACTCACCCACAAGAGGAAACATCCTTTCCACATCCACCTTGTCAAGACCGTTCAGGATTTTATATACTTCAATCAAGTCTCCCTCATTCTTCTAAATTCCAGTGAAAACAAGCCCTGTCGATGCTATTATGTCACCCACTACACCATGAGCTCCTACCTCGTGCAATAATCTTGCATGTGGCACCTTGTCAAATGCCTTCTGGAAATCCAAGTACAGTACATCAATGGGCTCCCCTTTAACCACAGCGCAGGTTACTCCTTCAAATAACTCCAATAAATTGGTTAAACATGAATTCCCTTTCCAAAACCATGCTGACCATTCCCGATTACCTTGAGTTTTTCTTAGTGTCCAGCTATAGCCTCCTTAACCGATTCTAACACTTCCCCCACGACAGACGTAAAGCTAACTGGCCTATAGTTACCCATTTTCTGCCTCCCCCCCCCCCACCCCCCCGGCTTGAATAGAGGGGTTATATTTGCTTCTTTCCAGTCTGATGGAACCTTTCCAGAATCTAGCAAATTTTGAAAAATTAACACCAATGCATCTACTACCTCATTAGCCACCTATTTTAAGACCCTAGGATGAAGCCCAACAGGACCCGGGGACTTGTCAGCCCACAGCTCCATCAGTTTGCTGAGTACTGCTTCCCTGGTGATTGTAATTTCACCAAGTTTCTCTCTTCCTTCCACCACCTGATTTACAGTTATTACTGGAATGTTTTTTGTATCCTCTAGTGAAGCCAGAAGCAAAATATTTGTTAATTTCATCTGCCATTTCCTTATTATCTACTATTAACTCCCCATTCTCACTCTCTAGAGAACCAATTTTACTTTTTTTTTAAATACCTGTAGAAACTCTTTGCAATCTGTTTTTACATTTCTAGCTAGCTTCCTCTCATATTCTAATTTCTTTCTCCTGATTAACCTTTTAGTCATTCTCTGCCGTTCTTTATATTCTGACCAATCATCTGACCTGCTAATCATCTATGCGCAATTAAATATCTTTTCCTTAAGTTTTATGCCTTCCTTAACTTCTTTAGTTAACTATGGATGGTGGGTTCTCCCCTTGGAATTTTTCTTTATAGTATACTATAGTATACTTATCCTGAGTATTCTGACATATGCCCTTAAATGTCTGCAACTGCTTCTCTATTGATCTATCTCCTAGCCTTATAACCCAGTTCACTTCAGCTAGCTCAGCTTTCATCCCCTTATTTAAGTTTAAAATACTAGTCTTAGACTCACTCTTCTCTCAAAAGGAAAGAACAAAGAACAGTACAGCACAGGAACAGGCCATTTGGCTCTCTAAGCCTGCGCCGATCTTGATGCCTGTCTAAACTAAAACCTTCTGCACTTCTGGGGTCCGTATCCCTCTATTCCCATCCTATTCATGTATTTGTCAAGATGCCTCTTAAACGTCGCTATCATACCTGCTTCCACCACCTCCCCTGGCAGCAAGTTCCAGGCACTCAGCACCCTCTGTGTTTAAAAAAAAAAAACTTGCCTCGCACATCCCCTCTAAACTTTGCCCCTCGCACCTTAAACCTATGTCCCCTAGTAACTGACTCTTACACCCTGGGAAAAATCTTCTGACTATCCACTCTGTCCATGCCACTCATAACTTTTCATATCTCTCCTTCAAACTGGATGTAAAATTCAATCATATTGTGGTCCCTGTTACCTAGAGGTGCCTTTACATTGAGGTAATTAATTAATCCTGTCACGTTACACGTGACAAGTATAATATAACCTGCTCTCTAGTTGGTTCCAGAACCTGCTGCTCTCTATCATGAAAGCATTCTATGAACTCCTCATCCAGGCTACTTACTATTGCCTATCTGATTTTTCCCGTTTATATGTAAATTAAAATCACCCATGATTATTGCCATCCCTTTATCACTAGCACCCAATATTTCTTGTATACTTCATCCTACAATGTGGTTACTGTTAGGAGGCCTGTAGGCCACTCCCACTAGTGGCTTCTTACCCCTACTATTCCTTATCTCCACCCAAACCGACTCTACATCCTGATCTCCTGAACCAAGATCATCTCTAACTATTGCACCAATGCCATCCTTGATTAACAGTGCTACTCCTCCACCTTTACCTAGATCCCTATTCTTCTTGAAAGTCTTTTATCCCTCAATATTCAGACCCAATCCTTGTCATCCTGCAGCCACGTCTCCGTGATGGCTATCAGATCATATTTATTTACTTCAATGTGCGCTATCAGTTCGTCTGCTTTGTTATGAACAACACATGCATTTAGATACAGAGCCTTTAGTTTTGTCTTTTTGTTATTCTTCTAATCGTGACTGTTGGTGTGTTATTAGTTTTTTTTTCTCTCTGTCCCTTTCTGCCATTCTCTGCCCTTCATTTCCCATATTACTATTCTGCTTTCCTGCCATGACTGTACCACTTGGTTTGCTACATCTACCCAAACTTGATCCCTCACCCTCCTTGTTTAGTTTAAAGCCCTCTCTACTTTCCTAGTTATACGGTTTGCTGGAACGCTGGTCCCAGCACAGTTCAGGTGCAGATTGTCCCAGCAGTGCAGCCCCTACTTTCCCCAGTACTGGTGCCAGTGCCTCACAAACTGAAACCCACTTCTCCCACACCAGTCTTTGAGCCAAATATTCATTTCACTAATCTTATGTGCCCTCTGCCAATTGGCACGTGGCTCAGGTAATAATCCAGAGATGATTACTCTTGAGGTTCTGCTCTTCAATTTGGTGCCTAGCTCCTCATACTGTCTAAGCAGAACCTCTTTCCTCGTCCTACCTATGTCATTGGTACCTACATGGACCATGACAACTGGATCCTCCCCCTCCCACTCCAAGTTCCTGTCCAGCCCTGAGCAGATATCCTGAACCCTGGCAAGAGCCTTCTGGACTCACGCTCTTGGCTGCACAGAACAGTGTTAATCCCCCTCACTATACTACTCCCTACTACGACTACATTCCTTTTTGCTCCCCCCACTTGAATGGCCTCCTGTACCACAGTGCCATGTCCAGTCTGCTCATCCAACTTATAGACTTCGCTTTCGTCCACACAGGTTGAGAGCACCTCAAACCTGTTTAACAGTTGCAAAGCCTGAGGATCCTCCACTACTGTCTGCTCAGTCCCATTACCTGCTCACTCGTGGTCTCATCCTCCTGTCCCTCACTGCTGACCAAAGCAGATGACCCTGTTCTAAGAGATGTGACCGTCTTCCGGTACAAAATGTGCTGTTATTTCTCCCCCTCCCTTATGTTGTGCAATGTTTACAGTTCAGCTTCCAGATTAATAATCCTGATCCGGAATTCTATATTAAAAACAAAATACTGCGGATGCTGGAAATCGGAAATAAAAACAAGATTGTTTTTGTTGGGACTGCTGAGAGGCCCCATTTAAAGAAAAATAATGTTAAAACAAAGTGTTCTCGTCATCAATAAAATTGGCACGCATAAAACAGGAAAAACATTTGATTTGTCACCAGGTGCAAGAGATAAATCATACATTGGGATTATGTCTGAAGAAATAATTTGAGGGCCTTCAAAGTTGAGTTTGGACCTATGATTCCCAAAGTTATCCACTACTGAAGGTTTTCCTCACCATGTGGCTGAGTCTGTTGTAAGCTAATTGATTGAGATCGATTGCTGTGATTAGTCAAAAGCTCCATTGTTGTTGCATCATATGACTATCAGAATGGTAGAAGATGAACTAGATGGACTGAACACCTCTGTTCAATCTACAAACATGACCCTGAGCTGCCGGTTGCTTGGCATCATAATTCTCCATCCCACTCACTCTGAACTCTCTGTCCTTTGCCTCCGACACTGCTCCAATGAAGCTCAAGGAACAGCATCTCATCTTTTGGTTAGGCACTTTACAGCCTTCCAGATTCAACATCAGGTTCAACAATTTTAGATCATAACACTTATTCCTTTTTCTGGATAGCAGGTACTGGTAATAGTTCTGCTATTCCCATTTGCACCTCTTCGAGACCCATCTTTTGATTCTTTACTTGTCCCATTACCGTCTCCTTTTGCCTTGTACCATCATCCCTCTTGTCAATTAATTTCTCTTGCCTTCCACTCTATCACAGAGCTTCCTTTTTGCCCTTTTCCCCCTCCCCCCTTTCCCTGCCTCTGTACTTGCATAAAACCTGTTACATCTCCAACCTTTGCCAGTTCTGGCGAAGGGTCATCAACCTGACACGTTAACTCTGTTTCTCTCTCCATAGATGCTGCCTGACCTGCTGTGAGAGTTGCCAGCATTTTCTGCTTTTATTTCAGATTTCCAGCATCTGCAGAATTTTTGTTTTGTAGGTGGATCTTGGTCTTTTTTCATCCAACAATTTCAGAAAGCTCCATTGGCTTTGGGCCAATATTAATATCAGTATTGTTTTGCCATGTTATACTAGGTAATAGATCAGTTAATATAAAGGCAAAATACTGCAGATGTTGGAAATCTGAAATATAAACCAAAAATGCTGGCAACATTCAGTAGGTCAGGCAGCATCTTTAGGAAGAGAAACAGAGTTAATGCTTTAGGTTCTGATGAAGGGTCACCACAGATGCTGCTGTGTATTTTGCAGCATTTTCTGTTTATATAATAGATCAGATCACCTCCAGATTTGCAATGCTACATTCATGTAGATTATCCTTATTGTAGGTAAAGTAGTTAACTAACTTGTAATTTCTTTCTTCAGCCTTCAGAAAACCAGCTACCATTTAAACTGGGCAGAGGAGGGATGAACAAAGAGAAAGGAGTCCTGCCCTCCACCCTATCACAGACCTTTCCCTTTGTTCTTTTCTCCACTGACACCCTCCCTTGCCCCTGTTGTTTAATATCTGTTAAATCTCAAACTTCTTCCCAATTAATGGGTGTGGTAGCATAGTGACTGATAATCCAGAGTCACGAGTTCAATCCCCACTTCAGGTGGGGAATTTAGATTCAATGAATTAAATAAATCTGGAATAATAAAAATAAAATAATGGTGACCATGGAACAATTGGATTGTCATAAAACTCATCTGGTTCTAATGTTCTTTAGGGAAAGAAATCTGGCCCATATGTGACTCCAGACCCACAGAAATCTGGTTGACTCTTAACTGCTCTCTGAAATGGCCTTATAAACCTCTGTTTGTCAAGAAGGCAGCTCACCACCTCCTCTCGAAGGCAATCAGGGATAAGCAATAAATGAGAAAAATTCTGATGAAAGCTCTTCAACCTAAATATTAACTCTGTTTCCCTCTCCACAGAGATGCTGCCTTACCTGCTGTGAGTGTTGCCAGCATTTTCTGCTATTTCCGATTTCCAGCATCCACAGTGTTTTCTTTATGTATTTGAACCCTGTGTCTTTCTGTTCGTTTGCACTCTTCAGTGTCATTTCTTTAAACACAGGTTCCTCACACCTTGCTTTTCCTCTCAAAATACATTGTTTAACGCTCTCCTGTTTGGCTAACCTGCCCCTCCCATTTAATTCGCTATCCTGTGTGTCGCTTCCTCAAGTTCTCTCTGTTTATCAAACCTCCTACTTTTGACATTGTTAACAAAATTTGAGATTATGCTCCCTATATGCAAGTCCAAATACACAGAGGGAAAACAGTAGGCTTGGCACTGACCCCATCTAAGCAGAACCCTAACTCATTAGTTCTTGTCCGTCAACCAACTTTCTACCCAATCCTTCTCAATTTTCTTTCATTCCATACACATGCATTGTTCTAACCAGCATCTCCAGAGATACCTTTACCTGAACTGAAGTAATGCCAATGTCCTACTAGGGCAGTAAAGTAGAACAGTGATGGGGAGGAGGGGGATTTAAATGAATATGACAAGGTGGGAGGGGGTCGTGTAAAAAAAAAAGTCTCGGATGAAGACTCTGGCAAGGAAAGCAAGATTAATAAATTTGTTGTGACAGCAGAAGGTTTAAACAGTGCAAAAATATTATCAGAAGACAAGGAAAGAAAAGTCTTTCAGGTAACATTTAAAAAAACTTGTAGAAAAGGTGAGGATTTTTCTTTTAAATGAGATGAGCAAGAAAATAAGTAAGGGTTGATGATCCAACAACACATGAGTCAGGATTGAGCATTATGTATGTGAATGGGCAAAGTATTGAAGACAAAATTCGAGGATCAGAAGTATAATTATGGTGAATATGACATGGTTGCTAAAGAAAAAGCTCAAGTTTGAACAGGACGGGAGTTTTATATTCCTGGTCATGACATTTTCAGGAGAGATATGAAGAGCACAAAATGGGTTGGGCAGCAGCAGCAGTTTGTATCCCAGCAGCAGAACATGACAATGTCCTGAGAAGGGGTTGAATTAAGAGAGAACGCGTGTGGATAGAAGAAATAGGAAATTAAACAATACAATTGTCAATATGTGTTTACAGGACAACAAACAGTTAACTTGAAAGAGGTGGAGATTTTCAGACATTTAGAGACATATGCAAGAACAGAGCATTAATGTAGTGTATTGTTATGAAACAGTAGGTGCCACAAGATCAAACGGAGGCATGCTGGAAGGCAAGGCAAGGCCCAGGCTCAGCATCTCTCCACAATTGCCAGCAATGCTAGACTTTTATCACAAGGGATGATAGTTCAAACTGGGACAACTGAATGAAATGGATGCAGGAGCAGAAGGACCTGTTTTTTTAAAATTCATTCATGGGATGTGGGCATCGCTGGCCAGGCCAGCATTTATTGCCAATCCCTCATCCTAATTGCCCTTGAGAAGGTGGTGGTGAGCTGCCTTGTTGAACCCCTGCAGTCCATGTGGAGTAGGTACACCAAGAGAGTGCTGTTAGGAAGGGAATTTCAGAATTTTGACCCAACGACAGTAAAGGAACGGCGATATAGTTCCACATCAGGATGGTGTGTGACTTGGAGGGGAACTTGCAGGTGATGGTGTTCTCATTGAATCTGCTGCCCTTGTCCTTCTAGTTGGTAGAGGCCGTGGGTTTGGAAGGTGCTGTCTAAGGAGCCTTGGTGCGTTGCTGCAGTGCATCTTGTAGGTGGTACATGATGCTGCCACTGTGCACCAGTGGTGGAGGAAGTGAATGTTTGTGGATGGGGTGCCAATCAAGCGGACTGCTTTGTCCTGGATAGTATCGAGTTTCTTGAGTGTTGTTGAAGCTGCACCCATCCAGGCAAGTGGAGAGTAATCCATCACACTCCTGACTTGTGTCTTGTAGATGGTGGACAGGCTTTAGGGAGTCGGGAGGTGAGTTACTCGCCGCAGGATTCCTAGCCTCTGACCTACTTTGTAGCCACAGTATTTATATCGCTACTCCTGTTCAGTTTCTGGTCAATGGTAACCCCAGGATGTTGATAGTGGGGGATTCAGCGATCATAATGCATTGAATGTCAAGGGGAGATGGTTAGATTCTGTCTTGTTGGCAATGGTCATTGCCTGGCACTTGTTGGCACGAATGTTACTTGCCACTCATCAACTGGATATTGTCCAGGTCTTGCTGCATTTCTACACAGACTGCTTCAGTATTTGAGGAGTCACGAATGGTGATGAACATTGTGCAATCATCAGCGAACATCCCCACTTCTGACCTTATGATTGAAGGAAGGTCAATGATGAAGCAGCTGAAGATGGTTGGGCCTAGGACACTATCCTGAGGAACTCCTGCAGTGATGTCCTGGAGTTGAGATGATTGACCTCCAACAACCGCAACCATCTTGCTTTGCGCTAGGTATGACTCCAATCAGCGGAGAGTTTTCCCCTTGATTCCCAATGACTCCAGTTTTGCTAGGCTCCTTGATGCCATACTTGGTCAAATGCTGACTTGATGTCAAGGGCAGTCACTCTCACCTCACCTCTTGAGTTCAGCTCTTTTGTCCACATTTGAACCAAGACTGTAATGAGGTCAGGAGCTGAGTGGCCCTGATGTAACCCAAACTGAGCATCACTGAGCAGGTCATTGCTAAGAAAGTGCCACTTGATAGCACTGTTGACGACACCTTCCATCATTTTACTGATGATTGAGAGTAGACTGGGGCAGTAATTTGCCGGGTTGGATTTGTCCTGCCTTTTGTGTACAGGACATACCTGGGCAATTTTCCACATTGCAGGGTAGATGCCAGTGTTGTAGCTGTACTGGAACAGCTTGGCTAGGGGCATGGCAAGTTCTGGAGCGCAGGTCTTCAGTACTATTGCTGGAATGTTGTCAGGACCCATAGCCTTTGCAGTATCCAGTGCCTTCAGTCATTTCTTGGTATCACATGGAGTGAATCGAATTGGCTGAAGTCAGGCATCTGTGATGCTGGGGACTTCAGGAGGAGGCTTTTGGTTGTGGGATTGCTTAGCTCTATCTATTGCATGCTGCTTATGCTGTTTGGCATGCAGTTAGTTCTGGGTTGTAGCTTCACCAGGTTGACACCTCATTTTGAGGTATGCCTGGTGCTGCTCCTGGCATGCCCTCCTGCACTCATCATTGAACCAGGGTTATTAGGAACTGTAAGAATTCCAACGCATTTATTGACCAGTGAAGGTAGGTTTGCGGTAAACCTACCTTAACCTATAAGATTAGCCTTATCGGCAACCTCGTAAATAGGGCCCGAGCCATTTGTTCCCCATGCAAGCTTGATAGGGCAAATCAAAGACATCCTGCGTGACAATGGCTACCCTGATCAGATCATTTCTCATTGTATATCGCTCAAACTTATGAACGGGCCTCAGGCCGTCATTTTCAGCCCTGAAAAGTGCCAGTCTACCTCATATTACCCTGGAACAATAATGTAACCCAAAAGTTTGAGCAACAGGTGAAGCTAGCTAGCAAGGCGGCGCAGTGGTTAGCACCGCAGCCTCACAGCTCACAGCTCCAGAGTTTGCAAGTTCTCCCTGTGACCGCGTGGGTTTTCGCCGGGTGCTCCGGTTTCCTCCCACAGCCAAAGACTTGCAGGTTGATAGGTAAATTGGCCATTATAAATTTCCCCTAGTATAGGTAGGTTGTAGGGCAATTGTGGGGATGTGGTAGGAATATGGGATTCATGTAAGATTAGTATTAATGGGTGGTTGATGGTCCGCACAGACTCGGTGGGCCAAAGGGCCTGTTTCAGTGCTGTATCTCTAAATAAATAAACTAAATAAAAACTATGCAGTAGCAACACGTGTGGTGTTCGCCACTAACAGGATGCTGCCGTCAAGCCAAAAAGACGTCCTGCCTATCACTCAAATGAGTAATGTGATGTATGAATTTCAATAAAGATATGTAGGCCATACATCCCAAAAACTGGCAGATGGTACCAAATAACATGTCCGTTCAACTGTTCGCAACAGGCAAGGTATAGGCCGTACCCAACCAGCCCGTGCTTGCAAAATTCGAAACACTGTGTCCAACATTAAATGTGATTCCACGATTGGACAACATTTGCTAAATAATCCTCAGTGTGCTAAGAATTACGCTGACAACCAATTTAAGATTGTCTGTAGTGCTCGCAGTGTGGTGCATTTGCGCATACTGGAAGCTACATATATTAATACACAGGGCCCTGTTCTTTGCAGACAAAGAATATGTACAAACATACTTTTCAGCGAAACAAAATAAGTGACAGCCATTCACTGGTTCCTTCCTCAGGGCATTGCCTTGACCAATTAGAGTCAAGCTGCCTGGTTTAAATTTCAAACAAAGCTTGGCAGTTAACCATCAGCCACTGTTAACTCATGCATTCTCCATGGCAACGCCTCTAACAATCAGAGTTCACTCGCCAACGAGTCAGCACACTCTTGTTATACTGTATAAATTTGTTGTTTTCCCTTACATTTGTATTCTTGTGGTTGTCCTGATGAGTGCAAGATGAAAAGCTTCGACATAATGTCTCTATTTTCAGCAATACTCAAGTTTTGTACTACCAAACAACTATTGCTAGACCTGTTTGGAATCTGTCCCATTTACCAAGGTGGTAATCCCACACAACACGATGGAGGGTATCCTCAATGTGAAGTCGGGACTTTGGCTCTACAAGGACTGTGCGGTGGTCACTCCCACCAATACTGTCATGGACAGATGCATCTGCAGCAGGCAGATTGGTGAGGACGATGTCAGGTATGTTTTTCCCTTTTGTTAGTTCCCTCACCACCTGCCGCAGACCCAGTCACGCAGCTGTGTCCTTTAGGGCTCGGTCAGTAGTGGTTCTACCGAGCCACTCTTGGTAATGGACATTGAAGTCCCCCACCCAGAGTACATTCTGCACCCTTGTCACCGTCCCTGCTTCCTCCAAGTGGTGTTTAACATGGAGGAGTACTGACTCATCAGCTGAGGGGGTGGGGGGCGGCAGTAGGTGGTAATCAGCAGGAGGTTTCCTTGCCCCTGTTTGACCTGATGCCATGATACTTCATGGGGTCTGGAATCGATGTTGAGGACTCCTAGGGCAACTGCCAGGGCAACTCCCTCCTGACAGTATACCACTGTGCCTCCACCTCTGGATCTGTCCTGCCAGTGGGACAGGACATAACCGGGGATGGTGATGGCGGTGTCCGGGACATTGTCATACTCACGGAATCATACCTTCCAGACAATGTCAGGTTGTTGCATGACTAGTCTGTGGGACAGCTCTCCCAACTTTGGCACAAGCCCCCAGATGTTAGTAAGCAGGACTTTGCAGGGTCGACAAGGCTGGTTTTGCCGTCGTCGTTTCGGTGCCCAGGTTGATGCCGGGTGGTCGTCAGTTTAATTCCTTATTGACTTTGTGGTTAGATACAACCGAGTGGCTTGCTAGGCCATTTCAGAGGGCATTTAAGAGTCAACCACATTGCTGTGGGTCTGGAGTCACATGAAGATGGAAGGGCAGGTTGAATAGGCAGTTAGTTGTTCCTGCCAGCATGGACACGATGGGCCAAATGGCCTCCTCCTGTGTTGAATCATATAATGTTTACAGCACAGGAAGAGGCCACTTGGCCCATCGTATCTATTCCAGCTGAAAAATGAGCCACCCAGTTTAATCCCACCCACAGTGCTGTTAAGGAAGGGAGTTCCAGGATTTTGGCCCAGCGACAGTGAAGGAACGGCGATATAATTCCAAGTCATAATGGTGCGTGGCTTGTAGATGGCATACATTCACTTTCTGTTTGCTGTTGGAAGGTGGGGAACCACGAAGATTGACATGTTGGCTGATCAATGGGAGTATGGGGAGGTGGGGCAGTTGGATGTGGGATGTTATGTGATGGAACCTACAGGAGGATGTCCAACCAGAGTTGACAACACTTGCACATGGGCATTGTTTTCCTTCCTAGTCTGTATGCTTCATCTTTACTTCATGCTCGCACTTACATTGGCAACTTACTTCAATTTTGTTAATGATTTGCAATGTTCTCTCTCCCCAGTTGATACTGATATAATCCTGTCATTGGAAAAAACATCAGTCATAAAGTCTGCAGAGCTTTTTCTTGACTGTCTGGTAAAATTGGATGAAAAAGGATGGTACCGAGCATTTTTAGATGAACTAGCAGCAACAGGTGAGTGAGCGAATGCTGTGTGGAAGCTACAATTATATAATTCATACTGTTTTGTTCTCATCAAAGATCATTTCTAAAGTACATCACCATGTGGGTAAGTAAGATTCTTGGTGAATGTGCCATTAACTTTACTGGTTATTACTTTACCAATGCCTCAATGTTAAAGATGCGCAGTCTACTGAATTACTCATCAATGAACAGAGAGTTTGCAACATTTAAAGGGCAAGGCTATTTTGTCAGCTGGGGAGACATAAAGAAACATTTTGCATTATTTGGACCTCTGTACTTTGGTGTCAGCGGGATGGTGTTTTTTTTTCTTTCTTGGGATATGACTGTCACTAGCAAGGCCTGCATTTGTTGCCCATCTCTAATTGCCCTTGAGAAAGTGGTGTTGAGCCATCTTCTTGAACTGCTGCAGTCCATCTGGTGTAGGTACACCCACAGTGCTGTTGCGGAGGGAGTTCCAGGATTTTGACCCAGCGACTCTGAAGAAATGGCGATATAGTTCCAAGTCAGGATGTTGTGTGACTTGGAGGGGAACTCGCAGGTGGTGGTGTCCCATGCATTTGCTGCCCTTGTCCTTTTAGATGATAGAGGTTGCAGGTTTGGAAGGTGCTGTCGAAGGTAGGATGGACAGAGAGAATTGATCCTTTTGGGGGGAGGGAGTGATAGGGAATTTAAGTGAACAGTAGAAAATATTGGGGGATTCACTTGAAAAGTTTTGTTTCTTAGATGATACCTCCTTTTTGGTGGATTAGTGCATTGTTTGGAAAGACACTGAACCAATACAGACCATGATAAGGGGCTGGATTGTACCGAGCTCCCAAGGTTGGCCCCGTGGTGGGCGGGGGGCAGAAGATCGTTCCGGCAGAGGCGCACCACGGAGCCCGATGCTTGGAGGGCCGGGCCCGATCCTCCCCAGCGGAGGCGAGGCTCCGTGGCGGCACCTGCATTTAAATATGTAAATGAATACATGCAGTACCTGGGAGCTTACGGCTCCACCGCAATCTTCGGAGCTTGGAAATGCAGGCATGACACTGGTGGGGGGGGGAGGCGGGAGTTAAGATCTTTAGCACGGTGGGGGGGAACGGGATCAAATAATCGTCATGAGTGTAGGGAATGTTGGGAAGGGGTGAACTTTAAACTTTGTTCAGTATGGGAGTGGGTGGTCATATTTCAAAGGTAGGTGTTTTGGACCGAAAGGGCAAATACTTAATGTTATTGGTATTGGGAGTGGGAAAGGGGCGATAGAATTTTTATTGCAACAGTCGGGGTGGGGGTAGGGTTCTGACTTTAAAAACTTGAATTCACTGGCTGGCCTGACTGCCCTTTAAAAATAGCACCAGTTCCTGCACACAGGCAGTTGATGCCATTGCCAGTGTCGGACAGCCTGTCCCCTCCACGTGATTGGGGGCGGGGGTTGGGCGGGCCGACCCGGTTATTTATATGAGCCGCCGCGCGGTAGAGGTAGATTGCTATGGCTCAGCAGCGCGTGGCCCATGCGTGCGGGCTGCCATCCCAGCAGCGGGCTCTTAAAATGCAGCCCCAAGGAGTTTCAGACTGAGATGAGGAGAAACTTCTTCACTGGGATGTGTGAATTTTTGGAATTCTCTAACCCAGAGGGCTGTGGGTGCTTAATTATTGAGCATATTCAAGACTGAGATCGATTAGATTTTTGGACACTAAGGGAATCGAGGGATATAGGGATTGGGTGAAAAAGTTGGTTTGAGGTAGATGATCAGCCATGAACATACTGAATGGTGGAACAGGCTTGAGGGAGCAAATGGCCTACTCCTGCTCCTATTTCTTATGTCCTTATGTCGAAGGTCCCAAGCTTGATCCCTGAACTAATTGAGTTTTCAGGAAAGGTAACCAGAGATTTAAAATAGCAGGTTGGCAGATGGGGCACACACTTCCTCAGGAGCATCCTTATGACTCATGGGGGGTTTAAACTAACTTGGCAGGGGGATGGGATACAGAGGGGAGGTATAGTAGGAGGTGACACACAGTCAAATATGAAAGAGAAACTAAGTCAGTCTGGATGGCAGAGCAAATATAGACCTGTTAAGGCACAAGTGAAAAATGCATGGCTGGATTGTATCTATTTTATTGCAAGGAGTCTTACTAGTAAGGCAGATGAATTGAGGGCGATGATTAGCACATGGGATTATGATATTGCTATCACAGAGACATGGTTGAGGGAGGGGCAGGACTGGCAGTTCAATATTCCAGGGTATAGAATCTACAGGCAAGACAGAGGTGGGGGTAAAAGAGGAGGTGGTATTGCACTGTTGATCAAGGAGTCAATTACTGCAGTAAGTAGGGATGATATCTTAGAAGGTCGCTCAAATGAGGCCATATGGGTCGAACCGGGGGTAATCACTTGGCTGGGAGTGCACTACAGGCTTCCAAACAGTCAGGGAGAGATAGAGGAGCAAATATGTAGGCAAATCTCCGAGAGGTGTAAAAATAATAGTAGGGGATTTCAACTTCTTCAATATCAACTGGGATAGTCTTAGTGTAAAAGGCTTAAAGGAGATGGAATTCTTAAAATGCATACAGGAGAGCTTTTTGAGCTAGTACGTAGAAAGTCCTACAAGAGAAGGAGCAGTACTGGACCTAATACTAGGGAATGAAGCCGGACAAGTGGTAGAAGTGTCAGTGGGGGAGCATTTCGGGGATAGTGACCATAACTCTGTAAGATTTAAGGTAGTTATGGAAAAGGACAAAGATGGACCAGAAATTAAAGGTACTGAATTGGGGGAAGGCCGATTTCAATATGATAAAACAGGATCTGGCCAAAGTGGACTGGGAACAGCTACTTGTAGGAAAGTCTACATCAGACCAGTGGGAGTCATTCAAAGAGGAAATAGTGAGAACTCAGAGCCAACATGTACCCATTAAGGTGAAGGATAGGACCAACAGGTCCAGGGAACCCTGGATGTCAAGAGATATAGAGGATTGGATCAGGAAAAAAAAGGAGTCTTATGGCACATTCAGAGCACTGAAAACAGCAGAGGCACTACAGGAGTATAGAAAGTGTAGGGGGGTACTTAAAAAAAGTAATTAGGAGAGCGAAGAGGGGACATGAGAAAACACTGGCGGGCTCTAAGGTGTTTTATAAGTATATTAAGGGCGAGAGGATAACCAAGGAAAGAGTAGGGCCCATTAGGGACCAAAGTGGCAATCTGTGTGTGGAGCCGGAGGACATGGGTGAGGTTTTAACTGATTACTTTTCATTGGTGTTCACTATGGAGAAGGCCGATGTAGGTGTAGAGATCAGGGAGGGGGATTGTGATATATTTGAATATATTAGCCTTGAAAGGGAGGAAGTATTAGCTGTTTTAGCGGGTTAAAAGTGGATAAATTCCCAGGCCCAGATGAGATGTATCCCAGGCTGTTATGTGAGGCAAGAGAAGAGATAGCAGGGGCTCTGACACAAATTTTCAAATCCTCTCTGGCCACAGGAGAGGTATCAGAGGATTGGAGGACAGCGAATGTGGTACCATTAGTCAAGAAGGGTAGCAGGGATAAACCAGGTAAATACAGGCCGGTTAGTCTAACATTAGTGGTAGGGAAACTATTGGAAAAAAATCTGAGGGACAGGGTTAATCTCCACTTGGAGAGGCAGGAATTAATCAGGGATAGTCAGCATGGCTTTGTCGGGGGAGATCGTGTCTAACAAACTTGATTGAATTTTTTGAGGCGGTGACTAGATGTGTAGATGAGGGTAAAGCAATTGATGTAGCCCACATGGACTTCAGTAAGGCTTTTGATAAGGTCCCGCATGGGAGATTGGTTAAGAAGGTAAGAGCCCATGGGATCCAGGGCAATTTGGCAAAATGGATCCAAAATTGGCTTAGTGGTAGGAGGCAGAAGGTGATGGTCAAGGGTTGTTTTTGCGAGTGGAAGCCTGTGACCAGTGGTGTACCACAGGGATCGGTTCTGGGACCCTTGATGTTTGTAGTGTACATTAATGATTTAGACGTGAATATAGGAGGTGTGATCAGTAAATTCGCAGATGACACGAAAATTGGTAGTGTCGTAAATAGTGAGGAGGAAAGCCTTAGATTACAGGACGATATAGATGGGCTGGTAAGATGGGCGGAGCAGTGGCAAATGGAATTTAATCCTGAGAAGTATGAGGTAATGCATTTTGGGAGGACTAACAAGGCAAGGGAATATACAATGAATGGTAGGACCCGAGGAAGTACAGAGGGTCAGAGGGACCTTGGTGTACTTGTCCATAGATCACTGAAGGCAGCAGCACAGGTAGATAAGGCGGTTAGGAAGGCATATGAGATACTTGCCTTTATTAGCCAAGGCATAGAATATAAGAGCAGGGAGGTTATGATGGAGCTGTATAAAACGCAAGTTAGGCCACATCTGGAGTACTGTGTACAGTTCTGGGCACCACACTATAGGAAGGATGTGATTGCACTGGAGAGGGTGCAGAGGATATTCACCAGGATGTTGCCTGGGCTGGAGCATTTCAGCTATAAAGAGAGACTGAAAAGGCTAGGGTTGTTTTCCTTAGAGCAGAGAAGGCTGAGGGGGGACGTGATTGAAGTATACAAAATTATGAGGGGCATTGATAGGTTAGATAGGAAGAAACTTTTTCCCTTAGCGGAGGTGTCAATAACCAGGGGGCATAGATTTAAGGTAAGAGGCAGGAGCTTTAGAGGGAATTTGAGGAAAACATTTTTCACTGAGGGTAGTTGGAATCTGGAACGCACTGCCTGATGAGGTGGTAGAGGCAGGAACCCTCACAACATTTAAGAAGTATTTAGATGAGCACTTGAAACGCCATAGCATACAAGGCTACGGGCCAAATACTTGCTGGCTGGCACAGACACGATGGGCCGAAGGGCCTGTTTCTATGCTTTATATCCCTATGACTCTGTGACACAAGAATTCCCAGAGGACTAGAAGCCGAGCGTCTAATCAGTCTTTTCTATTTACCCTGTGCTCGCAACAACATGTATTTATATAGGACCTTTAATATAGTTATTAATGTATTGGAGATGAGGGATAAAAGACTGACTCGGGAGGGGTAGTTGGAGGCAGGAATGTATGTGATGAAACCTCCAGGAATATACCCCATGAGAATTGGCAACCTTCATTGGCTCGAAGATGTATAAAATTTGTAATGTTAATATTCTATATGTGTTATGTTTGTAGGTTACACTGGTCTGCAGAAAGCCATTGAAGATGCTGACTTTACTGAAATTGAACAACTGCAGGAGCCTAAAAAGCTACTGGACCGCATTTCGCAAACAATTGTTTCTAACATAAAACCATGTGAAGTTATTACTTTTATGCCATCGTGTCTCCTGCCCAGAGAACATGAAGAGATTAAACAGGTATTTCTTTCGGATTGAGGGATGTGGGGAAGCAGGTAGGGTTGCCAACCCTCCAGGATTGTCCTTGAGTCTCCAGGAATTAATGATAATCTGGAGATTGCTGCAAGCAAACCTGGAGGAAAAAATCAGAGGGGCATTTAAAAAAAAAAAAAGTGCCTTTTATAATTTTCTTTCAACACTTCAGTTTATCAGCCCTACAACTCTCCAAGATTTCTGTGGTCTTTCAGTTCTGGCACATCCCTGATTATAATCACTTCACCATTGGTGGCCACGCTTTCAGCTGCGTAGGTCCTAAACTCTGGAATTAACTCCCTGAACGTCTTTGACTATCTAAACCTCTCTCCTTTTAAGATGCTCCTTAAAGCCTACATCTTTCAACAATCTTTTTGTCATTTATCCTAATATCTCCTTATGTGGCTCAGCGTCAAATTTTATTTGATAATCACCACTGTGAAGCACCTTGGTATGTTTTTACTACATTAAAATAGAAACAGCAGAAGATCATTTAGCCCCTTGAGCCTGTTCTGCCATTCACTGAGATCATGGCTAATCTACCACCTTTGTGTAAAGAACTGTTTCCTAATTTCACTCCTGAAAAGTCTGGCTCCAATTTTTAGACTATGCCCCAGTGCTAAACCTCCCAACCAGTGGAAATAGTTCCTCTCTATCTACTCTATCTTAATATCCTGAAAACTTGGACCAAATCGCCCCTTCACCTTCTAAATTCCAGGGAATGCAACCATAGTTTGTGTAATCTTGCCTTGTAATTTAACCCTCGGGATTCCAGATATCATTCTCCAAAGCCAATATATCCTTCCTATGGTGTGGTGCCCAGAACTGCTCACAGTACTCCAGGTGTGGTCTAACCAGGGCTTTGTATAGCTGAAGCATGACTTCAACTAACTTTTATTCTTGTGCTCTCTATATAAAGGTCAGCATCCCTTTCGACCTTTTGATTGTTTTCTGTAACTGTTCATTACATTTTAATGATCTATGTACCTGGACCCCCAAGTCTCTTTGGACCTCCACAGTTTCTAGCTTTTTACTATTTAGAAAGTACCTTGTTCTGTCCTGTTTAGATCCAAATTGGATGACCTCATATTTGCCTACAGTGAAATTTATTTGCCACAGTTTTGCCCATTCATTTAATCTATTTTTAATTCTGTAGCTCCATCTACATGGCTTACAATGCCGCCTTCCTTTGTGGCTTCGGCATGTTTGGATATGTGGTTTTCTATCCTTGCGGGTCACCAGTAGTCACATCCTGTCAATTTGAGTACCTGCACGTTATCCCTACACTTTGTCTCCTGCCGCTCAGCCAGTTTTGTAACCAGGTCAAGAATTTGCCTTCAATTCCATTGGTTTCAACTTTAGCTAACTCTTTCTTATGAGGGACTTTATCAAATGCTTTCTGGAAGTCCTTATAAATAACATCCACAGACATTCCCCTGTCCACTACTTCAGTCACCTCTTCAAAAAAAACATCAAACTGATTCATGAGGAGTGACCTACCCTTTACAAATTCATGCAGGTTCTCTCTGATCAGTTGAAAATTTTTGACATGTTTAGTCCTCCGATCCTTAAGTATAGACTCTTGCAAATTCCCGACAACAGATGATAGGTTAACTGGTCTATAATTTCCTGGTTTCCCTCTCTCTCTCCCCTTTCTTAAATAGCAGAATGTTATGTGCAATTTTCCAATCTAAAAGAACAATTCCCAAATTGAAAGAACTTTGGAAGAATATAGAGTATCTGCTATGTTCTCATCTATTTCCTTTAAATCCCTGGAATGGAAACCATCTGCTGCTGGGGATTAAAGGCACGATTTTATTTATATATATATATATATACACACAAGTTATTGTTGTTATGGAAGAATGGTCTAGATGGGTCAAAAGGGCAGATTTACCAATGACACTAAAGTGGGAAGTATAGCAAATTCTGTTAACTATGAAAGACAGCAGGAGGGTTATGCATAGGTGAGCAGGAAGTGCATTGGTGATTGATAAAGTTCTGTATTGAACGATGTGAAGCAATGCATTTTGAAAGTAATAGAGGAAGGAAATCCCCTTTAAATGAAATAGAAAGACCTTGATGTGCAGATTTAAAAGTCATTAAAGGTGGCAGCAGAAATAGAGAAGGTAATAAAAAAAAAACACAAATGGCCCCACCCCTCCCGCTCACTGTAACCTCCACCAGTCCTACGACTCTTATAACACCCACTCTAAGCAATGAGACAAATACGAAGAAGACTGACTTTTAATCAAATTTTTGCGTAGGTCTCTGAACGTGAAGGTTCTACAGCTGGAGCAATGAAACTACTCGATTGTTTACAAAGGTCAGATAAAAAACACTTTTTCAAGGAATTTCAAGTAGCTTTGGAAAGGTGCAACTATAATGCAGTGACCAGCCTCTTATCTGCAGATGCAGGTAAATGCAAAAATAGTTGATACATTATAAATCATTGTCATATGCTAAAAGGAAATAATGTAAACAATACATAATATTGGAATGTAAACTTTGTTTTATAAATTCCCTTAAGTATATTATACATTGATATAACTTAGGGCTTTAACATGATTAAAGGAGTTGATGGGGTAAATAGAGAGAAACAGTTTCATGTTGGGGAAGAGGCCAGAACAAGGGGGCATAACCTTTCATTTGAGCGAGGCCGTTCAGGGGTGATGTCGGGAAGCACTTCTTCAAGGGTAGTGGAAACCTAGACATCTATTTCCACCCCCCCCCACCCCCCCCCCACCAAAAACCAAAAAAAGGCTGTTGAGGCTGGGGGTCAGTTGAAATTTCAAAACTGCAATTGATTTTTGTTAGGTAAGGATATTCAAAGTTACAGAATCAGGGCAGTTATTATACAGTTCAGCCTAAAGGCCTGCTCAGGTCACAAAAAAAAAACCCGACCCGAACCCAACGGAACCACGTCGGACCCGAGCCCATCCCGGCCCGAGTCCCTCCATTTTTCCCTTGCGCCCGACCCGACCACCAGAATGTTCCCTTTACTTATCTTCCGACTGCCAATCTGCAGGAAGCTGCAGCATGAGCGTGAAGATGTCATAGAGACACTCACTGCGCAGACTCAGAGTTTCCTTCTTTGACGTCCCGGGCTCGCAGCTTTTACTTTTAACACTTACCTTCAATTCTTGCTGTGTATGTCTGACACGGACCCGGCCCAGCCTGGCCCGACCCAAGCAAGAAAGCTGGACCTGGAATAGTGACCCGACCCCGACGCATGTCGTCGGGTCCCATCGGGTTCGGGACGAGTAACAGGCCTTTAGTTCAACCATGATCTAATTGAATGGCCTCTTCCTGTTCTCATGTTCCTAATTCACTTTAAAATGCACTTAAAACATTGCACAGATTGCATATCGATATGCACAAACTATATGTCCCTCCCCACTATATTATCAGATTCTTTGGAATGGATTGCCACTCTGACAGTAACCAGGGGTGACATTACCAGCGACTATTAGTCCAAGTGTTAATGTGGTGATAGCAGTGAAAGTAACGCCAATGGCAAGTTTCAGATTTCAGTGCCCAGCACAGCTAGTAATACAGTATGAACAAACCTAGAGGAAAAAAAGTCAAAGGGCTTGGGTTGGCTTAAATACTAATTTTCTCCAAGGCAGCTGGGAAATTTAAAGTCAATTAAATTAATCAAATAAAACGGGAATAAAAATCTAGTATCAGTAATGGTGGCCATGTAACTACCAAATCATCATAAAATTCCATCTGGTTCACTTTAGAGAAGGAAATCTGCCCTCCTTATCCGGTCTGGCCTATATGTGACTCCAGACTCACAGCAATGTGGGGTTTTTGCGATTGACAGTAGGGTTCCACAGAGCTCAGTACTGGGTCACTTGCTTTTTGTGGTATATATTAATTATTTGGATGTAAATGTAGGCAGAATGATCAAGAAGTTTACAGACAGCACAAAAATTGGCCGCCTGGTTGAGAGCAAGGAGGATAGCTGTGGACTGCAGGAAGATATCAATGGACAGGTGGGCAGAAAAGTGGCAAATGGAATTCAACCCGGAGAAGTGTGAGGTGATGCATTTGGGAAGGTCAAACCAGGCAAAGGAATACACGAGTAATGGGGAAATACTGAGAAGTGTACAGGAAGTGTATGCCCACAGATCCCTGAAGGTAGCAGGACAGGTCGATAAGGTGGTTAAGAAGGCACATGGAATCCTTTCCTTTATTAGCCAAGGTATAGAATACAAGAGCAGGGAGGTTCTGCTGGAACTGTATAAATCATTGGTTGGGCCACAACTTGAGTACTGTGTGCAGTTCTGGTCACCTCATTGCAGAAAGGATGTAGTTGCACTAGAGAGGGTACAGAGGAGATTTACAACGATGTTGCCAGGACTGGAAGAATGCAGCTGAGGGGAGATTTGATTGAGATGTACAAAATTGTGATGGGCCTGGATAGAGTGGCGGTAAAGGGCCTATTTACTCTAGCAGACAGTTCTGTGACTAGGGTGCATAAGTTTAAAGTGATTGGTAGAAGGATTAGAGGAGAGATGAGGAAACAGCTTTGCACCCAGAGGGTGGAGGGGTCTGGAACTCACTGCCTGAAAGGGTGGTAGAGGCAAAAAAACTCATATCATTTAAAAGGTGCCTGGATGTGCACCTGAAGTGCCGTAACCTATAGGGCTACGGACCAAATGCCGGAAGGTGGGATTAGGCTGGGTGGCACTACTTTTTTTTTGGCCGGCACAGACACGATGGGCCAAGCAGCCTCTTTCTGTGCCATAAATTTTCTGTGACTCTTAACTGCCTTCTGAAATGGCCTAGCAAGCCACACTCAGTTGTATTCAAGAAGGTGACTCACCAGCACCTTCTCATAGAGCAATTAGGGATGGGCAATAAAAGCTGGGCCTTTCAGGTGACACCCACCGCCTGTAAATAAAAAATGAATTCAACCATATTAATCACATTTCTCCCTTCCTTTAGAAAGGAATTCCCCAAGCGCAAAGAAAAGATTAGCACTGAGCCAAGGGAAGAAGAGATATTAAGACGGGTTGACAACAGCTTGATTGAAGAGTTGGGTTTTAAGGAGGGCCTGAAATGAGGAGGGACAGGTTGAAAATGGAGAAAAGAAGCCAGGGTTACCATGAATCTCCAGTATAATCTTGGAATGAATGCAGTTTTGACAGAAGAGATTTGGGCCTATCATCATTTGATGTGTTCAGCCAGATCTGTTGTTGAAAGGCTAAACTGGTTGTGCAGCAAATATGTTCAATTCTGTACTTCTTGGACTTGAGGGAATGGAGATGGGGCTGTACCAGGGACAACGAGCACGGCTGGAGAGGTTAGTAATGTTACTGGGCATTAACAGTGCAGGTGAGACAACAGTTGAGCAAATTGACTGCTATAGAGGTATCGTGACAAATGGAGGCCAATGACGAGTGGTTGAGAGATTGAAAGTGCAGCTGTAAATGACTTGAGGGGAGAGTTTCATCCAAGGCTGAATGCAGAGGAAGGGGGCAGGGAGGGAATGGGTAAGGAGGAATACAAGGAAGTAGGTCTTTTGATGGCCTTGTCAGTGATCTAGACACGGAGAGTTCACAGGAGATGTTGAGAGGGTGGGAAGAGTTTAAATAGAAGAAGAGGTTTAAGGAGGACAGGAGGGTCTTGAATTCAAAGGGAGGAGGAGAGGAGTTTTGATGGAGAATGAAATGGATCAGGAGTCGCCCAGCACAGAGGCTAAGAGAGGAATGCAGAGGAAGGATATCTTGGAGAGGAACTGGGGGGTGAGTTTATGCTGGTAATCATTTTGGATTTTAAAGTATAGGCGAGAGGGATGAAACAAGGTGAGGTGCTCAAAGAAGGAGAAAGTACCAGATGCATACCAGGAATGACCTTCAGATGTGATTTGTTTACTAGGGCCAAACCACCACTGCCATGCCTAATGTGGAATGTACAGCCAGGTGGGGAGCTTTGGTAAGGGCCAAGGTGTTGTCATCTAAAACATGCCTGGAACTGTAAAATGGTTGTGTAACTCTTAAATCTTTTCCATAGGTGAGGTAAACACAGATGGGGAGAACAGCAGCAACTCTTTAAGCTCATACATGGAAGTCCAGTATTCAGAGGAGCCGGAAAGTTGGAACACTTGTCATGCAGCAGTCAACAGTACAGGTAAGCATGAACTGTGCTCCTACTCTGGTGGCGATACACTGGTGGTTTAGTTTGCTGTCCAGTGAAGCCCACCCAACACACCACCCCGCTCCTCCCAAGCACAACAGTCAGATCCTCATGTTGTTCCTGATGCTCATCAGTGAGTAAAGGGAGTGGGGCTTTCCACAAAAAACAATCCAATACCAGGAGAAAGTCAACTGAGGGTATGATGAAAAGATGGGCGAATGGAGTCTGGGCCTATTGAACCCTTCTCCTGCTTGTTAATGTAAATAGGACTTGAGTTTTTCTGGTCATTGGCAAAAGAACCAGAGGCGAGATGAGGAGAATTCTTTTACATGGCAAGTTATGATCTGGACTGCACTGACTGAAAGGGTGGAAGCAGTAGCTTTCAAAAGGGAACTGGATAAATACTTGATGGAGAAAACTTTTAGGGCTATGGGGGAAAGAGCAGGGGAGAAGTCGGACGAATTGGATATCTCTTTCAAAGAGCCAGCACAGGAACAATGGGCTGAATGGCGTACTCTGTCTTATCACTGAGTTTCCTAGGCCTCGAGGCTAAAGTATTATCAAGGAACCCATGTACCTTCGCCAATATCATTGTTAATTTATCAAATATACAGGCTGCTTCTATCAATCTGACATGCTTGGTAAGTGAAATGAGAAGACTTTTATGTTGTCTGATGCAACAGAAATGAGATGCGTGGAGTTCAGTGAGAAAGGGGCAGAATTGTTGGACTAAATGACCTTTTCCTGTTCCCTGACCAAAAGTCAATTCCAGAGGCGATATGATAAATTGATTAAACTACGTGTCAGCATAGCAACGACATGGCAGTAAGTTTATTTCCTTTACGAGTTTGACTTTCTCATGATTGATTGAGCGACTACCCTGTAATGCAGTTGCAGCTAGCTGTTAGACTACATGATAACATACGAATACTTTTACTGTATCATGTGAGTAATGCTGCTTAAGAACATATCTAGGGTCAGGAGGAGGCCATTTAGCCCCTAAAGTCTGTTGTATTGCCATTCAATGAGATCTAACTCTTTCCCCACCTTTGCCCCATATACCTTAACACCTTTGGTTAACAAAAATATATCAATCTCAGATTTAAAATTAACAATTGATCTCTCATCAATTGCCATTTGTGGAAGTGAGTTCCAAACTTCTACACCCTTTTGTGTGTGGAAGTGTTTCCTAATTTCACTCGAGAGGTCTGGCTCTAATTTTTAGATTGTGCTTCCAAGGCTGAGGGCTCCCCAACCTGTGGAAATAGTTTCTCCTAATCTGTTCCCCATAATAACTTAAACTTCAATCAATCATCCTTAACCTTCTAAATTCCAGGCAATACAACCCTAGTTTATGTAATCTCTCCTCACAATTTAACTCTTGGAGTCCAGGTATCATTCTGGTAAATCAGCTCTCCAAGGCCAGTATATCTTTTCTAAGGTGTGATGCCCAGAACAGGCTGCAGTACTCCAGGTGTGGTCTAACCAGGGCTTTATACAGTGGAAGCATTACTTCTACCCCTTGTGTTCTACTCTTGTAGATATGAAGGCCAGCATTCCATTAGCCTTTTTTAAAATCATTTTCTGTATGCAAATGACAGGACAGGAAAAGATCTATCGGTGCATCCAGCCTGTCTCGTACTGTTGTGATGTCTTGTGCACCACAATATAGACACTTCACACCCCACTTGAAGTCATGAGTACAAAAACAAAAAAGTTATGGTGAACTTTTTTATAAAACACTGGTTCGGCCTCAACTGGAGTATTGTGTCTAATTCTGGGCACCACACATTAGGAAGGATATGAAGGCATTGGAGATGGTGCAGATATGATTTACGAGAATGGTTCCAGGGACGAGGGACTTCAGTTACATGGATATATTGGAGAAGAGAGGGTTGAGAGGAGATTTGAAAGAGGTGCTCAAAATCATGGGTCTGGACAGAGTAGATAGGGAGAAACTGTTCTCATTGGCGGCAGGGTCGAGAACCACAGGACACCGACTTAAGGGCAAAAGAACCATATGTGACTTGAGGAAGAAGCCTATTACGCAGCGAATGGTTAGGGTCTGGAATGCACTGCCTGAGAGTGCGGTGAAGGCAGATTCAGTTGTGGCTCTAAAAAGGGAATTGGCTAATTATTTGGAGAAAATATTCGCAGGGCTACAGGGACAGTTAGGGGTGTGGATCTAGCTGAGTAGCTACTACAGAGAACTGGCATGGAAATGATGGGCTGAATGGCCTCCTGTGCTATAACCATTCTACAATTCTATGAGATCGCCTGGGATAGCCCACAAGAAACTACATAGAAACCCAGGCCAATTTAGGGGAAAATAATCTGGAAAATTCCTCTCTGTCAGCTCTTTAGGTGATCAAAACTCGTCCAGGAGGCCACTCTGGTCTTGATTAATGTTACCAGATACCTATCTGTAATTGGATTATGGACCAGGTGTAAATGACTTGACTGCCTTCATTGGAGACATCGGGTAATATTGTCAAACTGAATTAGCGCTGTTTGGTAAATGACCGACTGACTGTATCTCCACAATTATTAATCTAAACTGTTAAACTATTTTTATGTTTCGTTTCCATAGAAAAGTTCCGACAAAACTCGATTGTCGTCAAGAATCTAGAATTGAGAGCCTATCAGCATGAGCTGGCAGAAGCTGCAGTCGGAGGAGACAACACAATCATTTGCGCTCCTACAGGTACAGCTAGGAAATGAATGACCTTTGTCTGTTTCTCTGGCCTCTGGCCTCTTGTAGATCCCCGATTTTCTTCGCTCCACCACTGGTGACCATGCCTTCAGCTGCCTGGGCCCTTAGCTCTGGAATTCCCTCCCTAAACCTCTCTGCCTCTCTACCTCTCCTCTTTTAAGATGCTCCTTAAAACCTACCTCTCTGACCAAGTTTTTGGTCCTCGTCCTGATATCTCATTATGTGGCTTGGTGTCAAATTTTGTTTGATGAACACCTTGGGATGTTTTACTACATTAAGAGCACTATGTAAATGTAAGTTCCTATTCTTTGCAATCACAAGACGTTTTTATACGTATTGCAAACAATTCTAAACCTTAAATGTGTTTGCCAGAATTTCAATAATAACCCACCCTTCATTTTTACTTAGGTTATTTCATGCAATGCTGTCAATGATTATGTATATTGAAAACATGATTGGACTCAATTTCATGTTTGTGAAGAAAAGTTATACATTTCTTAAAATGGTTTATTTTCTCCCTGTGATGTAACAAGACACTTGTTGCCAAGCAGATGAATGGATGACGCACTCTTAAACCTTTGCCAATAGTTTCTTAAACCATAAGCTTTTCTTTTAAATTCTTGGGATGTGGGCATCATTGGCATTTATTGCCCAATTCCTAGTTGCCCCTGAGAAAGTGGTGCAATTGAGTGGCTTTCTCGGCCACAATGGTGTGGGACTTGAGCTAAACCGGGTAGGGATATCAAAGAGAGACTTGCATTTCTGTAGCACCTTTCACGCCCTCAGGATGTCGCAAAGCCAATGGAGTACCTTTGAAGTGTAGTCACTGTTGTAGGAAATGTGGCAGCCAATTTGTGCACAGGCTCCCACAAACAACAATGACATCACTCCTGAGCCAGTTGGGTTTTTATGGCAATCCAGTAGTTTCATAGTCACTTTTACTGACAGCTTCCAATTTCTTTTGAAATTCACAAGCCGTTATGGTGGGGTTTGAACTCAAATTCTCTGAATTACTAGTCCAGGCCTCTAGATTACTAGTCCAGTAATGTAACCACTGCAACATCGGATCCACGTGGAATTGCTTAATGCCTTTTCCTCTATCTTGGAGAAGTACCTGCCTCAGTGACCTATTGGTCATGAGAGAATCACTGGCACCATCCCAATACCCAAATCATTCATTAGAGCGGCAGCACACTCTGCCACTGCATTTTTAGTTATAGCTGTTGCCTGTGACCTATAGGGGACCCTATTAAAGAAACAAAAGAATAATGCACTGTGAGAAAGTTTAGCTCTGCTGAGATGAATGTCGTTATTGTCAAATGAATGTCTTCTCTTGTTTCTGTCCCAAAATGGCAAACCAAGGGTGTGGAAAAACCATTGTCGCCCTCCACATTAGTGAGCGTCACCTCACAGAAACGCTTGAGGGGGAGAACCGGAAAGTTGTCTTTATGGCTACTACAGTTCCTGTCTATGAACAGCAATATGACTTGTTCAAGAAACACTTCCAGAAAACCAGGTATGCCCAGAAATGGCAACACCTCAGTCCTTTTGTAGATGCAAGTTTAGTTGCAATATTTCACTATTGTTTCAGCTTTTCTTTTTAGCAGTGGGTCAACCTCCAGTTATGTCGACATAGCATTACACAGACTATACAGCACAGAAACAAGCTATTTGGCCCAACTAGTCTGTGCTGATGTTCATACTCCACATGAGTCTCCTCCTATTCAATCTACCTGATCTCAGCCTTTCAGCATAGTCCCTATTCGCTCATGTACTTGTCTAGTTTCCTTTTTGAAAGCATCTCAGCTGTTTCCTTTAACCGCCTCCTGTGATATCAAGTTTCACGTTCTCATCACTTTCTAAGTGATGAAGTTACCCTGTTGGGTTTAATGCTATCTTGCATTTGTGGCCCCTAGTTTTGGATTCTCCCACAAGTGGAAACATTCTCTCCACATCTACTTTGTAAGAACATAGGAACAGGAGGAGGCCATTCAGCCCCTCAAGCCTATTTTGCCATTCAATGAGATCATATCTGATCTGTGACCTAACTCCATATACCCCACCTTTTCCCATACCCCTTATACCTTTAGTTAACAAAAACTACCAATCTCAGCTTTAAAATTAACAATTGATCAAGCAACAATTGCCATTTGCTGAAGAGAGTTCCAAACTTCTACCACTCTGAGTGTAGAAGTGTTAATTTCTTAAAGGTCTGCTTCTAACTTTTAGACTATGTCCCCAGTTCGTAGATTCCCCAACCAGCGGAAATAGTTTCTCTCTATCTACCCTCTCTGTTCCTCTTAATAACTTGAAAACTTCGATCAAATCACAACTTAACCTTCTAAATTCCAGGAAATGCAACCCTGGTTTGTGTAATCTCACCTCGGAGTCCTGGTATCATTCTGGTAAATCTGCACTGCATTCCTTCCAAGCCAATACATCCTTCCAAAGGTGTGCTACCCAGAACTGCTCCCAGTACTGCAGGTGTGGTCTAACCAGGGCTTTGTATAGCTGAAGCATGACTTCTACCTCCCTTGTATTCTGGTCCTCTAGATATAAAGACCAGCCTTTTTGATTATTTTCTGTACCTGTTCATGAAATTTTAATGATCTCTGTACCTGGATCCACAAGTTTCTTTAGACCTCCCCTGTTTCTAGTTTTTCACCATTTAGAAAGTACTCTATTCTGTCTTTTTTAGAACCAAAGTGGATGACCTCACAATTGCCTATAGTGAAATCCATTTGCTACAGTTTTGTCCATTCACTTAATCTACGAGGATCTCTGTAATTTTAGGCTGCGTTTGCTGACAATGCAACCACTAGGTGGCTCAAATGTAGCTCACCACTGCAACGTTTCAGGCAGCTGCCAGGATTAAAGATGGCACTGCTCAATTTATCACAGAAAATCAAAAGAAACCCAAAAATCCATGCAATGGCTGCCATCGCCGCCTCCATCCCACTTCCAACAGTCCCCCACTCCCTCCTGCCATTGAACTTCTCTCTATCAGTCCCTCCTGCGCCTGTATTCTCACCAGTGGCTCCCTGCTGGCTTCCCTTAGCCAGTCACTACAGCTTCGCCAGTTCCACCCCTCTGTCAGCTGGTCGCTCCACACCTTGCCACTGCTTCCCCCTGCTCTCTGGCAGCTCTCTGCCCCACCCACCCACCCCCCCCCCCCCCCCCCTCCGCTCTCCAGCCGCTTCCCGCCCCCCGGCTCTCTGGCTGCTCGCTCCCCACTTCACCATCTCTCCCCCACCCCCCCCCCCCCCCCCCCCCACACGCTGCTCTCCAGCCGCTCACTCCCCACTTCCCCCTCCTCTCACCCCACTCTCTGGCTATTCGCTCCCTGCCCGCCCCCCCCCCACCCCTCCAGACACTAGCTCCTGCCATGCCACTTCCCTCCTCTCGGCCACTTGCTCCCACGTTTGATCGTTACCCACCGTGCCGCCCGAAGAAGCACGGCGGGCCACAAGGCATGACGGAGCAACCTAGGAGCACGTGGCCTAGAGAAGGGAAGCGGCATGGCCTAGAGCTAGCGGCTGGAGGGGTGGGGGGAAGCAGGGAGCGAGCGGGCGGAGCTCAGGGCAGGGCGAGGGGAAGCGGGATGTGAGCGGCCAGAGAGTGGGAGGGAGGGAGCGAGTGGCTGAGGGGGGTAGCAGCTGGTGGGGGTGTGGGGGGGGGAAGGGGGAGAAAGCGTCGGAGGCCTGGAGCATGTTGCTAGGAGGAAGAGCAAGTAGTTGAGTTGGGGGGAGCGAGTGGCAGGGATCGTTTTCCCGCGCATGCCAATTGGCAAGGGCTGAGATGGTAGGCTGCGCATGTGCAGCATCTCCCTGAGAGCAGGAGACCATTTGCACATGTGCCCAGCTTGGAACGTTCTGATGACGTCGGCGGGCCGCTGCGTTTTGTCAGGAGTCACTTCGGTAATTTTATGCTTCCATCTACAATGCTATTTGTCTTTGTGTCATTGGCAAAATTGGATACGTGGCGTTCTATCCCATCATCAAAGTCATTAGTAAATAGTTGAGGTCCCAACACCGATCCTTGCGGGACACCAATAGTCACATCCTGCCAATTAGAGTACCTGCCCATTATTATTATTCTCTGTCTCCTGCCACTCCGACAGTTCCCCTTGTCCTCACTTTCCACCCCATCAGCCTCCACATCCAAAGGATCATCCTCCGCCATTTCCGCCACCTCCAGCGTGATGCCACTACCAAAAGCATCTTCCTCTCCCTTCCCCTGTCAGTATTCCGAAGGGATCGTTCCCTCCGTGTCACCCTGGTCCACTCCTCCATTACCCCCACCACCTCGTCCCCGTCCCATGGCACCTTCACTGCAATCTCACGAGGTGTAATACCTGCCCATTTACCTCCTCTCTCCTCACTATCCCAGGCCCCAAACACTCCTTTCACGTGAAGCAGCAATTTACTTGTACTTCTTGCAGTTTAGTATACTGTATTCACTGCTCACAATGTGGTCTCCTCTACATTGGGGAGACCAAACACAGACTGGGTGACCACGTTGCGGAACACCTCCGCTCAGTCCGCAAGCAGGACCCTGAGCTTCCGGTTGCTTGCCATTTCAACACTCCCCCCTGCTCTCATGCTCACATCTCTGTCCTGGGATTGCTGCAGTGTTCCAGTGAACATCAACGCAAGCTCGAGGAACAGCATCTCATTTACCGATTAGGCACACTACAGCCTGCCGGACTGAACATTGAGTTCAATAATTTCAGAGCATGACGGGCCCCCCATTTTGCTTTTATTTTGTTGTTTTTTTCTTTTTCCTTTTCTTATATATTTTTTTGTGTTTATTTTATTTCATCTTAGTTTGTTCAGTTTGTTTACCCACTTTTTTCATGTTTGTACTTGCGGCTGTTCAATTTTCAGTCTGCTAACACCCTTTCTGTACTAATGCTTTGTCTTTCAACACACCATTAACATATCTTTGCTCCATGATCTTCTGGTCAGCTATTCTGTGACCTTGTCCTATCTACACCACCTCCTTTGTTATCTCTTGCCCCACCCCTGCTTTACTTGCTTATAACCTTTTACATTTCTAATATTTGCCAGTTCTGAAGAAGGGTCACTGACCTGAAACGTTAACTCTGCTTCTCTCTCCACAGATGCTGCCAGACCTGCTGAATGTTTCCAGCATTTCTTGTTTCTATTCTGCCAGTTTCCTAACTGGGCTAGTAATTTGGCTTCAATTCCATGGTCTTCAACTTTAGCTAACAGTCTCTTATGAGAGACTTTATCAAATGCCTTCTGGATAAATAACATCTATCAACCTTCCCCTGTCCACTACTTCAGCCACCTCTTCAAAAAGTTCAATCAGGTTCATCAGGCATGACCTACACTTTCTAAATCATGCTGCCATTTTCTGATCAGCTGAAAATTTTCAAGTTAACCCATTCATACAGTTATAAACCTCTACCAGGCCATCTCTTTAAGTCATCTTTTATCTAAAGGAAAAAAAGCCCCAATCTGTTCAATATTTTCTGATAGCTGTAATCTGTCAGTTCTCTCACCATCCTTCGTAAATATTTTGTGCAATTTTTCTGTGCTTCTCTGTACTTTCTATAGTTCAGAGACCAGAACTCTTAAGTGCAGCCTGACCAGGATCCTGTACAAGTTTAACATAACTTGTGGGGCGGCACAGTGGTTAGCACCGCAGCCTCACAGCTCCAGCGACCTGGGTTCAGTTCTGGGTACTGCCTGTGTGGAGTTTGCAAGTTCTCCCTGTGTCTGCGTGGGTTTCCTCCGGGTGCTCCGGTTTCCTCCCACATGCCAAAGACTTGCAGGTTGATAGGTAAATTGGCCATTATAAATTGCCCCTAGTATAGGTAGGTGGTAGGGAAATATAGGGACAGGGGGGGATGTGGTAGGAATATGGAATTAGTATAGGATTAGTATAAATGGGTGGTTGATGGTCGGCACAGACTCGGTGGGCCGAAGGGCCTGTTTCAGTGCTGTATCTCTAAACTAAACTAAACTATAACTTTGTTACCCAAAATGTTAATTGTAAGTTTTATTCTTTTAACTGTATTTGAATCTAATTTTAGTCAGTTTATATTTAGATTCTTGATGAGCAAGGGGGTGGAAGGTTATCGGCGGTAGGTGGGAATGTGGAGTAATCAGTTCAGCCATGAACTTATTGAATGGCGGAGCAGGCTCAAAGGGCCGAGTGGCCTACTCCTGCTGCTAATTCATATGTTCGTATTAGATCCTTCTAGTTTTCAACATTGTTATTTTCCTCGCTAACTTCCTCCTGACTCTAAGTGTTTTCTAAGTGTTAGCCAGAAACTAGACTAAGCTTCCACCAGTGAGCATGTGGAGTGGGGTCACGATGATTCTGAAGGAATCGGGAATTAAAATCTCGATCAGCGGAGAAATGAATATGCATTTGTTCAGTAGATAGCTTATCTACTCCTGTTGAGTCTGAGCCAGAAGGTTGTCAGTTCTAGTCCCGCTCCAGAGACTTGAGCGCAACAGTCCAGGCGGACACTCCCAGTGCAGTACCGAGGGAGCGCTGCACTTCAGAGAAGGCATCTTTTGGATGAGATGTTAAACCGAGGCCCCGTCTGCCGTCCCAGGTGAATGTAAAAGATCCCATGGCCACTGTTTCAAAGAAGGGCAGGGGAGTTATCAACATCACTAAAACGGATTATCTGATCATTATCCCATTGCTGATTGTGGAAGCGTGCTGTCTGCAAATTGGCTGCTGTTGTTTCCCATAGTACAATAGTGACTACACTTCAAAAAGTGCTTAATTGGCTCTAAAGCGCTTTGGGACATCTTGAGGTTGTGAAAGGTGCTATATAAATGCAAGTCTTGTTTTACTAGGTGGCTGCCTCTATATAAATGTCTACATTTATAGCCATGAGGGGTGTTCACTGTTTAATTTCTGTGTCAGACTAATTTCCATCTATCCTTATGTTCCAGTTTCCAGGTGTGTGGACTGTATGGTGATAAAGCAGACAGTTCTCCAGTGGAGATGTTGGTCAAGATGAATGATATCATAGTCTTAACACCACAGATTCTGCTGAACTGTCTCAAAGATGGACGAATCGCATCTTTCTCTGTCTTCACCCTGCTGATTTTTGATGAATGCCACAACACAGCTAAAAATCACCCATACAATGTTTTAATGAAGCAATACTTGGATGTTAAACTGGGCACAAGGGCAAGCACTTTACCTCAGGTTAAACTTCCAGCATTTTACCATTTTTGTTTTTACTACTGATTTCCATACGGGGTGCTTGGCTTTATAAATGGAGGTGTAGAGTATAAAAATGAGGAGGTTATGCTAAACCTTTACTAAAATGCTGGTTAGGCCACAGCTGCAGTATTGTGTCCAATTCTGAGCACCACACTTTTTAGGAAGGATGTCAAGGCCTTAGTGAGGTTACAAAGCAGAATTACCAGAATGGCACCAGGGATGAGGGATTTTAGTTACATGGGAAAACTGGAGAAGCTGGGATGTTTCTCTTTAGAGCAGAGAAGGTTAAGGGAAGATTTGATGGAGGTATTTAAAATCTTGAATCTAGAGTAAATAAAGAGGAACTGTTTCCAGTGGCAGCAGGGTCAGTATCCAGAGGACACAGATCTAAGATGATTGGCAAAAGAACCAGAGGCGGAATGAGGGGAAAAAAATTACTCAGCAAGTTGTTATGATCTGGAATGTGCTGCCTGAAAGGGCGGTGGAAGCAGATATAATAGTAACTTTCAAAAGGGAATTGGATAAACACTTGAGAAGGCAAAATTTGCAGGGAAATGGGGAAAGATTACGGGGAAGTGGGCCTCAATGGCCCTTTCAAAGAGCCAGCAGCAGCACAATGGGCCAAATGGCCACCTTCTGTACTGCATCATTCTCAGATTCTATGAGTCCAGCTTCCGCAGAATTCTACGATAGTCTTAGTGTTAATTCACTGTCAGTTGTTTTCCAGGAATGCCCACCTTGAAGAGATTCGGTTCCTTTAGTCCCAATGGGATTTCCTTTGTCTCTTTTACGCTGTTAGAACCATAGAAAAATTACGGCACAGTAGGAGACCATTCAGCCCATCGTGTCTGCACTGGCTGAAAAAAAACTTGCTGCCCAATCTAGTCCCACCTTCCAGCACCTGGTCCGTAGCCATGCAGGTTACAGTACCTCAGGTGCATGTCAAGGTACCTTTTAAATGGGTTGAGGGTTCCTGCCTCCAACACCCTTCCTGGCAGTGAATTCTAAACACCCACTACTGTTCACCTTCATTATTTCCTACTTCCCTTCTCATGTTTGCTGCTGTTGCCACTTATATGTCCTCTGGACCCATCTTTCATTTATTTGCTCTTCCCATTATCACTGTCTTTATAAATGTGCTAAACCTTTAGAAATCACTGGTTAGGCCTCAGCTGGAGAGTTGTGTCCAATTCTGGGCACCACATTTTAGGAAGGATGTCGAGGCCTTGGGGAAGGTGCCGAGGACATTTACTAGAACGGTACCAGGGATGAGGGACTCAGTTATGCGGAGAGACTGGAGAAGCTGGGATTATTCTCCTTAGAGCAGAGAAGGCTAATGGATTATTTAATGGGAGAATTACTTTCAGTAGCAAGTTGTGATCTGGATTGCACTCCCTGAAGGAGTGGTGAAATCAGATTCAGGAATAAATTTCAAAAGGTAATTGGATAAAGGGAGAAGTGGAGAAAATTTGTCATTTAATGCACACCATCATAGACCTTCCTTCACTTTTGTTCTTTGCTCTCCTCCCTCTCTTGCCCTGGCTCATAAACTATTAAATCTCTAACTCCTTCCAGTTCTGATGAAAGGTCATCGACCTGAAACGTTAACTCTGTAGAGAGGGAAACAGAGTTTAAATTTCATTCCTGTCTGTTTCTGCCACTGCTTCAAACTAAAACAGTTAAAGATTTTCATCTAAGTGCAGCAGTCATGCTATCTGGACCCCTTTCTGAAAATTAAATGATTGCAAGGACTTATTTTTCAAAGCCAATACTCCAGTGAATGAGTGGTCAATCTATGGAAGGAGCCGATGTGAGCAGTCAGTATTGGTTCATTCAAATGAAAGTTAGATTTCTTGTGGAAAATAATATTTTGGGATATGGTGCATGTGTAATTTGAGACATGGCATGTGCTGAGTCTAATGTGCTTGGGAGCAACAGGTGACTTTGGACCTATGTCCCAAAGCGCTCCACCAGTGGAGGTTTTCCTCACCCCATGTCTGGGTCTGTTGTAGACTCATTTAATAAAGATTAATTGATGAGTAGTCAGCAACTCCAGTATCATTGTAGTATGTGACTACCAGGATGGTAGACGGCAAAGTAGATAGACTTGGGTCTATTTTTGTCTAACAGTTCCTATATTCCTGATTAATCTTTAAAAACATTTTATCTATTATTTATTTAAATTTCTCTTAGAGCCCTTCTCTCCTAAAGGTAGCATCTAGTACATTCCAGCTGCTCTTATGGTCTGCGGAGGGACCTCAATGATTTTTTTCCCTTCCCAGCCAGTAACACTAAGGTGGGTTAGCAACTAACTTGGGACAGGCCGAGAATTGAAGTGGAGGTATGGCTGAGGGCCACACTAGTTCTTTTGTTCACCTGCTGAATTATGAGGGAGAAGATATCTTTTCCCTGTTTCTGTTCTCAACAACAACAATCAGAATAGGAAGAAATACTCAGCCTGACAATGTGATGGCATAACGTGCAAACATGCGAGCATGCTCATGCAAATTCACTCACACGTGAGCACACCTATATTCACATTCACGCACATTCACATGCACACATTCCCATACACTCGCGCGTACGTGCATGTACGTGTGTATGTATGTATATATATATATATATATATATATACACACACACACATACATGTGAGATGGCTAGAATCCTGAAGCACCTTGGCTTAATGACTTATCTACTAATAATTTAACTCACAGCTGAGTTCCATATCTCCTTTTCTCCACTTGCCACAGCATCGTCGTCAATGCTGAGTGTCAGACTAAGTTGCGATTGAGTTGTTTCCAATGCCTCTGTTGTCTTCACGGAAGTAAGAAACTTGTGAACAGTGAAAACTTTTAATGCTCAGTATTTGCACACTGCACTATCTCGGAGCCAATGGATCCAAGAACATCAGCCAGTTTATCAAAATGCTTCTCATCCATTATATAGAATGCCAATGTACTGAACTACCTCCTCTCAGTAGCTCTGGGCCTGATAACTGTGAATAGTTCATGTGGGGACAAAAAAAAAACCTGTTAAAGCAATTGTAAGATGTTTGGGGAGGGAAAAAAAGGGAAATATTAGACTTGCCCTTGATCACACCTCTCTATAATATGAAAAATTACTTTTCTCTCTTTTTGATTCTCAATAGATCGTTGGATTGACAGCGTCACTTGGCGTTGGTGATGCCAGCTCGATCAAAGATGCGGTGAATTATGTTGTCCAAATTTGTGCCAATCTTGATGCAGAAAGCATAACAACTGTGAAAAAGAATTTGGCGGAACTGGACCAGTATGTTTTTGTTTCGGCGAAACGTAAGATTTTTAACTGCATGAGTATTCATCAGCTTAAAAGATTGAAGTTTTCATTCTGCCCAGCACCTAATGATGATCCTAAATTTGGTAGAAATGGATTTATTCATGTCATGTATTCATTAGGTCTTTAAAGATTATAAAGGGGTTTGATAGGGTAGATGTAAGTTGGGGGTGGGAGTCCAGAACTAGGGGCCATAAATATATGATGATCACTAACAATGGGCGGCACAGTGGTGCAGTGGTTAGCACCGCAGCCTCACAGCTCCAACGACCCGGGTTCAGTTCTGGGTACTGCCTGCGCGGAGTTTGCAAGTTCTCCCTGTGACTGCATGGGTTTCTGCCGGATGCTCCGGTTTCCTCCCATAGCCAAAGACTTGCAGATTGATAGGTAAATTGGCCATTGTAAATTGCCCCTAGTGTAGGTAGGTGGTAGGAGAATGGTGGGGATGTGGTAGGGAATATGGGATTAATGTAGGATTAGTATAAATGGGTGGTTGTTGATCGGCACAGACTCGGTGGGCCGAAGGGCCTGTTTCAGTATCTCTCTATGTCCAATGTTCCCTCTAATTTCCCTTTTCTGTGCACAGCCCATTTGTTGCGCTGCGCAGATTGATATGCGTTACACATGCACTCATCTTAAAGGGAACACTACTTGTTCATAGTTGCGCAGTTTAGAGGGAACATTGATCACTAATAAGTCCAATAGGGAGTTCATGAAAAACACCTTTACCCAGAGAGTAGTAAGCATGTGGAACTCGCTACCACATGGAGTGGTTGAGGTAAATAGTATAGATATGTTAAAGGGAAGCTAGATATGCACAAAGAAGGATATGCTGTTAAGGTGAGATGAAGAGGGGTGGGAGAATGTTTGTTTTTTTTTAGTTTAGAGATACAGCACTGAAACAGGCCCTTCAGCCCACCAAGTCTGTGCCGACCATCAACCACCCATTTATACTAATCCTACACTAATCCCATATTCCTACCACATCCCCACCTGTCCCTATATTTCCCTACCACCTACCTATACTAGGGGCAATTTATAATGGCCAATTTACCTACCAACCTGCAAGTCTTTTGGCTTGTGGGAGGAAACCGGAGCACCCGGAGAAAACCCACGCAGACACAGGGAGAACTTGCAAACTCCACACAGGCAGTACCCAGAATTGAACCCGGGTCACTGGAGCTGTGAGGCTGCAGTGCTAACCACTGCGCCACTGTGCCGCCCTGTGTGGAACATAAACACTGGTATGGACCATTTGGGCTGAATGGCCTGTTTCTGTGCTATAAAATTTAAGTAATTCTGTCACTTCCAAATCTGACTCTCATTAATGTTACTCACCTTTTTTTAAATGGGAATAAATAGCTGGCCCCAATTGTAGCAGACTAATGGTTCCTCCTATTCAAATACTATCACATCACGTTGAGATTTCCATTGCACTTGCGGCAATGTTAAGTCATCGGTGCAGAATCAGCTCTGAGGAAATTCCAAGCCTTTAATGTTGTTCTTTCACAAGCTATTAGTGACAGAGTTAGAGCTGGCAATCAGGGCACACCACCACAGTTCCCAGAAACTGCTGCTGATGAAAGTGTGCAATGAGTAAGTGGAAAGCTTCTGACATAGAGAGATCACGGAAATGGGAATAATCATGTATTTTGTGCAGATAAAGGGAGGCACAGTGGCGCAGTGATTAGTACCGCAGCCTCACAGCTCCAGCGACCCGGGTTAAATTCTGGGTACTGCCTATGTGGAGTTTGCAAGTTCTCCCTGTGACCGCGTGGGTTTCCGCCGGGTGCTCCGGTTTCCTCCCACAGCCAAAGACTTGCAGGTCGATAAGTAAATTGGCCATTGTAAATTGCCCCTAGTGTTGGTAGGTGGTAGGGGATTGAGGGAAGGTGGGGATGTGGTAGAAATATGGGATTAATGTAGGATTAGTATAAATGGGTGGCTGATGGTCGGCACAGACTCGGTGGGCCGAAGGGCCTGTTTCAGTGCAGTATCTCTAAATAAATAAATAAATAAAATAAAGCAGATCAGAACAGGGGCGAAATAAAAGATTGATGCTGGATTCTGCATTGCTTGACTTTTAGCTGTAAGATAATGACAACCTGAGATGTATTGCCTAAACTTTTTTTTTGTTGTTGTTCCTTGGCAGATACTCGAGAAGCTGCCAAACGTTTGAAGGATCCGTTTGCGGACATTATCTCTGAAATGATGGCTCAAGTGGAGGCTATGGCGAAGAGCATTTTCAACATTGGTAAACTGCAATGCTCATTGAAAGGAATATTTTTACATTTGCAAAGAGTGTTTTGACCGGCTAGTGATCTAGATTTAAAGATTTATTTTCATTAATTGTAGTACATTTTGAAATGCACATACGTGTCATTACACATGGTGAATGGAGGAAATCTGTTATTGCATTATGAATTGTGCCATTCTGCACCTGTCGTGATTGATCGTTTTGCCATTTTTGGGGTAGCTTTTAAAGATGCATCGCGCCCGAATCTCAGGTTCCGCTGATCAGAGGAGGTGTTGCTTTTAGCAAAGCGATGAAGCTTCTCTCAGTGTTTATTTTGTCTTTGCAGATAATCTTTCACACATCCAGAATCGAAACCACGGGACACAGAAGTACGAGCAGTGGATTATTGAAGTGCAGAAAAAGTGCAAAGTTCTCCAAATGGATGACGTGGAAGAGGAAAGGCGGATTTGTCGGGCACTTTTCACTTACACCGAGCACTTGCGGGTGAGGAAGGCTAGTATGTACTGCTATCACAAGCCTGCCCATCAGTAGGGTTTTCTGTGTGTGCTTGTGATCGGTTTCTAGCTTTTTCATTTCAGACTCAACCATTTGCAGAGCTTAAACTCAGGGACAATTTGCTTTTCTGTGCATTGCAATATTTTAATCTAATTTTAAAATTTAAACTAAACATCCAATATGCACTGAAATGTTTGCATATATAGTTCATCATCTGTTCATTTCATCAGCTCTGATTTTATATTGTTCTACAGGCCAATTCTTCTTCTGCCTTCAGCTGTCGAGACTCTGAGCTCTGGAATTCCTCCCTAAACCCCTCTGCCTCTCTCTCCTCCTATGACACTCCTTAAAACCTACCCCTTTTGACCAAGCTTTTGGTCATCTGCCCTAATATCTCGTTAAGTGGCTTAGTGTTAAATTCTGTGCAATAATCCCTCCTATGAAGCGCCTTGGGATATTTTACTATGTTAAAAGGGTTATCTAAATGCAAGTTGTTATTGTTCATTTATTACAATCTATTCCTTGTCATATAATTTCAAAATATACAGCACTTTCTTATTCATCTCTTGATGACCATACAATGAATTCCGCATTTACTTTGATAGTTTTATTGAAAATATTCTCCTTTTATTAGTTTAATTATAACCTCTCCTCGCCCTTAGAAATACAACGACGCTCTGATTATCAATGATGATGCTCGCACCAAAGATGCAGTAGATTATCTGGAGCAGTTTTTTAATAATGTGAAGAGAGGCAGCTATGATAAGACGGAACAGGTGCTTACAGCAATGTTCGAAGGTAACATTTTGTTGTGCTTTAGTTATTGATCAAGCTTTGTATTTTTCATGTTCATAAAGCTTTAAGAGAAGTCTTATTTTTGGTCTTTATGTTTTGGCTGGGGAAGGTGGACTATCAGGTTTTGTTGGTATTAACCCTAAAAGCAGCCTTGATTTTAAAATTCTTACCCTTGTTTTCAAATCCCTCCATGGCCTCGCTCCTCCCTATCTCTGCAACTTCCTCCAACCCTCTGAGATCTCTGCACTGCTCTTGTCTCTGATTTTAATCACTCCCCGACTGGCGATTGTGCCTTCAGCTGCCTAGGCCCTAAGTGCTGTAATTCACCTCCCAAAGATCTCTGCCTCCCTTAAGACACCTACCTCTTTCCTGCCCTAATATCTCTTTATGTGGCTCTTGGTCAAATTTTGTTTGATAACGCTCCTGTGAAGCACCTTGGGACTTTTAACTACATTTAAAGATGTTATATAAATGCAAGTTGTTGATGAAAGTTTACGTGTGCGTGACACTGTCCATTGTTATATTTTGCTGCATCAAGTGAATCCCATTTTTTGCTTTGTGTCCTTAGAGAAGAAACAGCAACTGCTGGAAATTGACGCCAATCCGACTAATGAGAATCCCAAGCTTAGTGTAATGAAGAATATTCTGAACGAGGAATACAAGCACAATCCAAAGACCAAAACTATCCTGTTTGTCAGAACTAGAGCACTTGCAGATGTAAGCTACCTGTTTAGTAGTATTCATAAGAATACATTTATTATCGGAGCAAGTTTTAACAGCACTGTCAGTTAAATGAATTGGAGGCGAGGCGGGACCTACAGCAAACAGAGTCCATTTAAACAGGAGTGCATACTACGGCAAACAAAGCTGATAACCAAAACTACAGAAAAGTCTCCTCATAAAAGCAGGATTGTTTCTCTGGGCAAAATGCAGTCAGTGGAGGATAGTTACATAACACAAATTATATGTGTAAAATCAATCCCAGTCACTTACAACAATGTGGTCTCCAGGCGTGATTGGCAGGGGAAATTATGCAATCATCTCCATTCTTAGGATTTGTGGTGTCATTATTTGCAACCTTTATCAATCAGCAGATTCAGCTGGAAAAACCAGTTTCGCCAGAATAAGTTCTACAGTCATGTTTCTCCTGAAAATCCTTGCAGAATGAGCTATTTTCTTGGTTTCCTTTTTCCTTTCCAAAATCTGCTGTTTAATTATCAAACAGCAACGAATCTCTTACCAGTTTGTAGATCTTGCTCGCTTATCTCTGTAACTGTCCATGTTGTTTATTGTCAGTTACTACAATTCTAATCTTACAAAGATAAAAGCAAAATACCGTGGATACTGGAATCTAATATAAAAACAAAGGACTGGAAATGCTCAGCTAGTCTGGCAGCATCTGTGGAGAGAGAAACAGAGTTAATGTTTCAGGTTTATGACCGAAAGGTCAATTATGATGAAAGAGTTCAGATGAAAGGTCACAGACCTGAAATGTTAACTTTGTTTCTCTTTCCATAGATGCTGCCCGACATGCTGAGTATTTCCAGTACTTTCTGTTTCTATAATCTTACGAAGGCTCCATTTAGTCTTGGCTAACACACATGTTTTCTCTCTTGGCATTATGGACAATATAGAATAAAATCATAGAATAGTAGAGCATCGGTGGAGGCCATTTGGCCCATCAGGTCTATGCACAACAACTCCAACTTTTCCAGCCTCTCCAAATTAATGTAATCCCTCATTCCTGGACAACTCTGGTAAATGTCCTCTACAAAGCTTTCACATCCTTCCTAAACTGTGGTGCCAAGAGTACGCATCCTGACCTCAGTCAAGTTACCAACTGTGTTCTTTACCAAGAAAGTGAGGGTTTCATTCAAGTCCATTATTTTAGTCATCTTTAGAACGAATAGCAAAAATCCAAAATCCTTCAACAGATTAGTCTAAAGACTGCAGTATTCCCTTACGCCCTCCATTTTGACCATACTTCTTCTGGAATGTATGCCCAAGCTTTCTGGCACCATCCAGTACTTCTTGATTCACTTAGCCTTCTCTTCAGCTCTCTTCAGTTTTGTCCTTTGCTTCTGGACTTAGTCCATCACTCACATTTTGTACTAAAGAAATTAGGCTACTCAATTACCATGGGTGGAACTCTCAACACCTTGGAGGTGGGTGGCGGGGGCAAGTGAAACAGGAGGTAGTGGATTCACCGCACATTATGACATCCCTCCCACTGCCCCCACTCCCAGCCCAAGTTGAAAGCTCCACCTATGTGGAGAGGAATTGAGGTGGTGGGGGTGATGGGCAAAATTCAATAAAAGGGTATTGAAGTAACAAATTCCCTCAATAATTGTATTATTTTTGTTGGGCAAGGTTATGGAACCAAGGCAGGTAGATGGAGTTGCGATAGAGATCAGCCATGGTCTATTTGAATGGTGGAACAGATTCAAGGAATTAAATGGCCTACTCCAGTAGAAAGTAACTGTTTTCTTAAATATCTGAATTTTTAAAAAAAACTTACATTTTGCTGTATCTGATTTTCAAGTGAAATTCATCCAAATTAGGTTCTGGTATTTGGGGAGGATAGTCTTTACTTGAGGCACATTTATACTAATGTAAAAGTGTACATTATTTTCCTCTTTTATATACACAGGCATTGAGAAAGTGGTTACTAGAGAGTCAGGCGCTGGCATTCTTACAACCTGAAATGTTGTTGGGAAGATCCAAGAGCACTGGTAATAATCTCTTATGTGAAATTATTATAGCCTTTTAACATGATAAAATTACACTCAATACTAAGAAGTTGAAATTTAAGTATGAGATGTTAAAAATATGAAGGGTTTTAATGAGAGTAAATACAGAGAAACTTTCCACTGACCGGAGGGTCAGTCACCAGAGTTTCAAGATAATTTCAAAAAGAACCAGAGGGGCGATGAGAGGAATTTTTTTCAAAACACAAGTTGTTATGATCTGGAATGCGATGCCTGAAAGGGCAGTGGAAGCAGATTCTATAGTAACTTTCGAAAGGGAATTGGATATATACTTAAAAAGGAAAACATTTCAGGGCTATGCAGAAAGAGCAGGGGAATGAGACTAATTGAATACTTGTTTGAAAGAGCTGGCACAGACATGATGGGCTGAATTGGCTTCTCCGGTGCTGTATGATTGTGTGTTTGAAGTGTGGTCACCAAGTACTCTCACATTTTCTGAAATCAAGCACATTTGATTGCTGCACAAAAAGAGGCATTTTTAATCTATACCCAGTAGTTTAAAAATTATTATAAGTAAAAGGCAAATATACAATGCAAAGGTCTAGCGGCAAAATACCTCTTGGTATTTTAATTCCACACTCTCTCTTTCTTTCTGAATATAGGAACAGCGTGAGCAATTCAGCCCCTCGAGCATGTTCCATCATTCAATTATAGAAAGACTTTAATTTATTGTCATGCTCAAGCAAGGAGAAATTATGAACTATATAATAAACTTATGAAACAACCCCAAAACAGACACTTTTTCTACAAAACAAAATAGAGTTGAGAGATCAGGTGACCTTATCCTGTAATGCTAATACACATGGAAACTGCAAGACCATGAGCCAATCTTCATGTCTGGACAAGCCTTGGAGAAGGCATTAAAATGTAAATGACCCATTCTATGTTAATGGCTACTTCTCTCCAACGAATTGGGTTAACAATGGCATTGCAGACTTGGTGACTCCAAATTCAAACTCAAGAGAATGGGTGTGAAAAACTCCACTTTATTAAGATGGAATGAAGATGAGTGACACCCAGACCCCATTGTCTAACAATGGCCTCATCATCAGACACCATTTATGAAAACTGAGAGAGAGGAACAATGGTCACATGACAGAAACTGGGATGGGGTGAATTTTATGCTCTCCCCTCCGGGTTCGGATGCGGCGAGAACATATAATCCGGTTGGGTGGGGGAATCCTGCCATTTTACTGCCTCCCCCAAAATTAGGTCTGGAGCGGGAAGGCCAGCAAGCAGCCTTCCTGCCCTGCCGTCAATTGAGGCCCTTAACTGGACAATTAAAGGCCCCACCTTGCTGCTGCCACAGGCAGCCCTGTCACCACACGGGAGACACGTCAGGAAAAACAGTGCAGACTACTTGCCGGTTCTGGGTGGGGAGTGGGCTTCGCTCATTTAAAAGGCACAGCGCCTGAACGAGGGTGATGGTCGAGGGTTGTTTTTGCCATTGGAAGCCTGTGACCATTGGTGTATCGCAGGGATCGGTGCTGGGACCCTTGATGTTTGTAGTGTACATTAATGATTTAGACGTGAATATAGGAGGTATGATCAGTAAATTCACAGATGACATGAAAATTGGTGGTGTCGTAAATAGTGAGGATGAAAGCCTTAGATTACAGGACGATATAGATGGGCTGGTAAGATGGGCAGTGCAGTGGCAAATGGAATTTAATCCTGAGAAGTGTGAGGTGTTGCATTTTGGGAGGACTATCAAGGCAAGGGAATATACAATGGATGGTAGGACCCTAGGAAGTACAGAGGGTCAGAGGGACTTTGGCATACTTGTCCATAGATCACTGAAGGTAGCAGCACAGGTAGATAAGGTGCTTCAGAAGGCATATGGGATACTTGCCTTTATTAGCCGAGGCACAGAATATAAGATCAGGGAGGTTATGATGGAGGTATATAAAACGCTAGTTAGGCCACAGCTGGAGTACTGTGTACAGTTCTGGGCACCACACTATAGGAAAGATGTGATTGCACTGGAGAGGGTGCAGAGGATATTCACTCGGATGTTGCCTGGGCTGCAGCATTTCAGCTATGAAGAGAGAGTGGATAGACTAGGGTTGTTTTCCTTCGAGCAGAGAAGGCTGAGGGGCGACCTGATTGAGGTATACAAAATTATGAGGGACACTGATAGGATAGATAGGAAGAAACTTTTTCCTTTAGCGATGGGATCAATAACCAGGGGGCAGGAGGTTTAGAGGGGATTTGAGGGAAAAAAACTTCACCCAGAGGGTGGTTGGAATCTGGAACACACTACCTGAAGGGTTGGTAGAGGCAGAAACCCTCACAACATTTAAGAAGTATTTAGATGTGCACTTGAAACGCAATAGCATACAAGGCTACGGGCCAAGTGCTGGAAAATGGGATTAGAATAGATAGGTGCTTGATGGCTGGCACTGACACGATGGGCTGAAGGGCCTGTTTCTGTGCTGTATGACTGTATGATTCAGGGGATAAAGCATTTTTTTTTAAACTGTCTTCAGTCATTTGAGAGGTGAAAAAGGGAAAACATCCCTATCAACTCCCTGTGACCGCGTGGGTTTTCGCCGGGTGCTCCGGTTTCCTCCCACCGCCAAAGACTTGCAGGTGATAGGTAAATTGGCCATTGTAAATTGCCCCTGGTGTAGGTAGGTGGTAGGGAATATGGGATTACTGTAGGGTTAGTATAAATGGGTGGTTCTTGGTCGGCACAGACTCGGTGGGCCGAAGGGCCTGTTTCAGTGCTGTATCTCTAAATATAAAAAAATAAAAAATAAATAAACTCCCACCTGTCTGCAACATCATATAGCACTTTTCACAACTTCAGAATGCCCCAAAGTGCTTTATAGCGAAAGGAGTACTTTCTGAAGTGTAGTCACTGTTGTAATGTAGCAAACGTGGCAACCAATTTGCACACAGAAAGCTCTCACAAACAGCAATGTGATGATGACTAGACTGTTTTAGTCACTTGAGCAAATGCAATTAATTAGGGAACCAGCACAGATTTGTGAAGGGAAAATTGTGTTTAACTAACCTGCTGGAGTTTTTGATGAGGTAACAGTGAGGGTTGATGAGGGTAATGCTGTTGATGTGGTGTACATGAACTTCCAAAAAGCATTTGATAACGTGCCACACAGACTTGTGAGCAAAGTTCTAGCTCATGGAATAAAAGGGACAGTAGCAACATTATTATGAAATTGGCTGAGTGATAGAAAACAGAGTGGTGGTTAATGAAGATTTTTCAGACTAGAGGCAGTTTTGTAGTGGAGTTCCCCAAGGGTCGGTGTTAGGACCTTTGCTGTTCCTGAAATATATTAATGACCTAGACCTTGGTGTACGGGGCACAATTTCAAAATCTGCAGATGATGCAAAACTTGGAAATGTTGTGAACTGTGAGGAGGTTACTGCAGAACTTCAAAAGGATAAAGACAGGTTGGTGGAATGGGCACACAAGTGGCAGGTGGAATTTAATGCAGAGAAGTGTGAAGTGATTCATTTTGGTAGGAAGAATGGGGAGAGACATTATAAAATAAAGACTGCAATTCTAAAGGGAGTGCAAGAGCAGAGGGACCTGGATGTAAATGTGCAGGTGGGAGGACAGGTTGAGAGACTGGTTAACAGAGCATTCAGCGTCCTAGGTTTCATTAATAGGGTCATAGAGTCTAAAAGCAAAGAAGTTATAAAAACAAAATACTGCAGATGCTGGAAATCTGAAATAAAAACAAAGTGCTGGAAATTCTCAGCAGTTCAGGCAGCATTTGTGGAGAGAGAAGCAGAGTTAACATTTCAGGTCTGTGACCTTTCATCAGAACTGGCAAAGGTTTGAAAAGAGTTAGGTTTTAAACAAGTGAAGTGGGGGAAGGGGGGTGCGGTGTTGGTGGGGAAGAGAACAAAAGGGAAGGTTTTTGATAGGGCAGAGGGCTGGAGAGATTAAATAGCAAAGCTGGCCTGGGACAAAGGCAAAGAGTGTGTTAATGCTTGTGGTGAAAGACAAAGCATTAGTCAAGAGAGAGTGTTAATAGCAGAATAATGAGCAGCTCTGTTCACATGAAAAACAGGCACATGGTGAAAAAATAAAATTAAAAAAGGCCAGTCATCCTCAAATTATTGAACTCATTATTCTGTTATTAACACTCTCTAGTTCTGATGAACGGTCACTGACATGAAACGTTAACTTCTCTCTCCACGGATGCTGCCTGACTTGCTGAGTATTTCCAGCACTTTGTTTTTATAGCAAGCAAGTTATGTTAAACTTGTATAGAACATATATATTGGGCGGCACAGTGGTGCTGTGGTTAGCACCGCAGCCTCACAGCTCCAGTGACCCAGGTTCAGTTCTGGGTACTGCCTGTGCAGAATTTGCAAGTTCTCCCTGTGACTGCGTGGATTTCTGCCGGGTGCTCCGGTTTCCTCCCACATGCCAAAGACTTGCAGGTTGTTAGGTAAATTGGCAATTGTAAATTGCCCCTAGTGTGTGTAGGTGGTAGGAGAATGGTAGGGAATATGGAATTAATGTAGGATTAGTATAAATGGGTGGTTGTTGGTCAGCACAAACTCGGTGGGCCGAAGGGCCTGTTTCTGTGCTATATCTGAGTTTGAAAAAGAAATCACTGGTTCAGCCTCACCTGGAGTAGTGTGTCCCATTCTGGGCTCCACATTTTAGGAAGATGTGAAGGCATTGGAGAGAGTGCAGAAAAGGTTCATGAGAAAGACTCCAGGGAAGAGGAACTTCAGTTATGTGGACAGATTGGAGAAGTTAGACTCTTTTCTTTGGAGAGAAGGTTGAGAGGAGATTTGATAGAGGTATTCAAAATCATGAGGGGTCTGGATAGGATGGATAGGGAAAATCTGTTCCCAGGAGGAGGGATCGAGGACAAGAGGCCACAGATTTAAGGTAATTGGCAAAAGAAGCAAAAGCGACAAGGAAAAGCTTTTTCACGCAGCGAGTGGTTGGGATCTCGAATGCACTGCCTGAGATGTGGCAGAGGCAGGTTCAATCGTGGAATTCAAGAGGGAATTGGATTGTTATCTGAAAAGGAAGAATGTGCACAGCTATGGGGAAAAGCCCGGGGAGTGACACTAGGTAAATTGCTTTTTCGGAGAACCGGCGCAGAAACAACAGGCTGAACGGCTTCTTTCTGTGCAATAACGATCCGTGATTCTGTTTCCGCACTTGCACAGCTTTGAAATCTGCATGAACAACCTGTAAATGTAATATCTGAAACAATGAGGAGCCATAGCCACATAGTTTGAATCTGAGGGAACATTCTGTTGAAGGTGACTTGTATACACTAGCTTGTATATGGGTTAGAAAAATTGACTTAATATAAATCTTTATTACAATGTACAATAATAACAACTTGTATTCATGTACAGCTCTTGACATAGTAAAATGCCCCAAGGCGCTGCTTCTTAGGAGCATGAGCAAACACCATTTGACACCAAACCACATAAGGCAATATTAGGGTAAATGACCAAAAGCCTGTTCATGGAGGTAGGTTTTAAGGAGCGTCTTAAGTGGACATAGAGATATATAGAGGTGTGAGGTTTAGCGAGGGAATTCCAGAGTTTAGGGCCCAGACAGCAAAAGACACAGCTGCCAGTGGTGGAGTGAGGAAAGTTGTGATGCGCATGAGGCCAGAATTGGAGGAGCACAGAGATCTCTGAGGGTTGTAGGAGATAGAGATGGTGAATTATTGGAAATGTTTCATTTTCTTTTACCTTGTGTTAAGTTAATAAGCACTTTAGCAATGCATATATTGTTTTACAGGAATGACTCTACCCTCACAAAAAGAAGTGCTGACTTCATTTAAAGACGATACTGGAAGCAGAATCCTTGTGGCAACATCTGTTGCTGACGAAGGAATTGACATTGCACAGTGTAACCTTGTACTGTTGTACGAGTATGTGGGTAATGTTATAAAGATGATCCAAACAAGAGGTAAAGTCATTAACGAATAAGATATGATTAACTAATCAATCCTATATATGTCCCCTGTTATTTTGTAACAAGCGATGTATCACTTCAGTACTGTTTCGGTCTGGTTAACAAGAGTCTAAATGCTAAGCAGTTTCGGGAGCGCAATAACACGGAAATAAATGGAATGAGAATGAGGGATGACTCTTGGGACAGGCAGCGATCTGTTCTGAGGTGGTGGGGATGAAAATGTAACCCTTTTCCAATCATGGTCTCTTGGCAGCAATACTCTTTAAGCATGTTTCCTAACAGGGGTGATGCAATTCAACTTACCCGCAGTTGTCCCTCTGCAGAATTCAGCACATTTGCACCTTGCAACGTTCAATCTGGACGCTAAACAAAGACTGATTAAATCTACCTAACAGATTGGATCTGTTTCAAGTTGGTACCTACTGCTCCCATTCGTGCTGGTATGAATGAAATCAATGTTGGTTTCTGTTGCTGTCCCAGCTCTCTGTTTTACTGGTAGGACAGAGGGAAGTGCTGTTTGATGTCTGGGCAAGAATTCGTCTTTTTCCTTATTTCGGGACAATCAGTTACAAACAAAGTATTTACAGTACAGTAACAAGCCATTTGGCTTAATCAGTCCATGACTGTGCTTATGTTCCACATGAGCAGCCTCCTCCCACCCCTCTCCATCTCAGCCCATCAACATATCCTTCTGTTCCTTTGTCCCTCATGTGTTTATCTAGTTTCCCCTTGAATGCATCTGTACTATTCCCCTGGAAGCAAGTTCCACATTCTCACCACCCTCTGGGTTAAATAAGTTTCTTCTGAATTCCCTATTGGATTTTTTTGTGATCATAAATTTATGGCCCCTAGTTCTGTTCTCATCTGCAAGTGGAAGGAAGCATCCTCTCTATGTCTGCCCTATCATACCTTTTCATAATCTTGAAGACCTCCATCAGTTCACCCCTCGGACTACTCTGTTCTAGAGAACAGAGCCCCAGCCTGATCCATCTTTCCTGATGGTATAATCCCTCAGGTCCAGTATTATTCTAGTAAATCAGCTTTACACATTCTTCGGTGCCTCTATATCCATTTTATAATATGGAGACCAGAACTGTTCACAGTACTCCCAATGTGTCCAACCAAGGTTCGATGCAAGTTTAGCATAACCCCTCTACTTTTCAATTCTGTCCCTCTAGCATTGAACCCCAGTGCTTTTGTTTGCTTTTTATAGGGCCTTATTAACCTGCCTGGGCAGACTGAATTACTACTCACGACAAAAGTGTCAAAACCTCAATTTTATATGATGATGTTTGCACTGATATGAATCTAAGTGTTCTTAGTGTGCAATGATGTTACTGTTCCAGTTGGAATTGACATTTCATTAGGCAAAGCATTGGGCAATTTTGGGTTTCATAGAACAGTTTTCCCTTTCAGCAGTTTTGCTGTAATCACCAGCCATGGGAAGCCCATTTTTGAAAATCCCTCTTTTGCAGAGCAACCTAACCCTAGGACTAACAGTGAACCTACTCACTGTGAATCTTCTTCCTGATTTAACTGTTGTCCCACACGACCTTAACCACTGGATACTGACTTAATTGGGTTTTACAGACTACTGCAATTAATTGAGATATGAATTATTGCTGAAAATAGAGACATATTGTCGAAGCTTTTCATCTTGCACTCATCAGGACAATCCGCAAGGTACCAATGTAAGGGAAAACAGCTTTATGCTGATGAGAAGAGAGTGCTGATTGGTTGGCACATGAACTCTGATTGTAGAGGCGTTGCCATAGAGAATGCACTTGTTTACAGTGACTGACAGTTAACTGCCAAGCTTTGTTTGAAATTTAATCCAGGCAACTTGACTCTGAGGTCAAGGCATGGCCCTGAGGTATGAACCAGCAAATGGCTTATTTTGTTTAGCTGAAACAGGCGCAATGTTTGTACATGTTCTTTCTATCTGCAAAGAACAAAGCCCTGTTTAATATATGTCGCTTCCAGTCTGCACAAATGCACCACACTGATGATAAATCGGTTGTCACTGTAATTCTTAGCACACTGAGGATTATTTAGCAAATGTTGTCCAATCGCAGAATCACATCTAATGTTGGACACTGTTTTCCGTTTTGCAAGCACAGGCTGATTGGGAACGGCCTGTACCTTGCCCGTTGCGAACAGCGGAAGGGACATGTTGTTTGATGCGATCCGCCAGTCTTTGGGACATGCTGTCTATATACATAGAATCACACTGGCATTGAAATTCATATATCACATTACTCATTTGTGTGATAGGCAGGACGTCTTTTTGGCTTGACAGCAGCATTCTGTTAGTGGTGAACACCACACGTGTTGCTACTGCATAGTAGCAGAGTGAAACAGCTAGCTTCACCTGTTGCTCAAATCTTTGGGATGCATTACCTTTCCAGGGTAATTTGAGGTAGACTGGGCACTTTTCAGGACTGGAAATGACGGCCTCATAAGTTTGCGTGATATGCAATGAGAAATGATCAGATCAGGATAGCCGTTGTCACTCAGGATGTCTTTGATTCACCCTATTTCAGCATCGAGCTTGCATGGCTTGGACAACATTTGCTTAATAATTCTTGTTGTTTTCCCTTACATTGGTATTCTTGCAGATTGTCCTGCTAAGTGCAAGACGAAAAGCTTTGACAACATGTCTCTATTATCAGCAATACGCAAGATATGTATTACAAAAGTTTACAAACAGTAAAAGTATAATTTTAACACAATGGGAACTCTTGTCATTACCAGGATGCCCATTTGACCCCTCCAGACCATTCTTCATAACAACTACTTAACTTTAAAAGCACTATATAAATGTATGAAATGTTCCAAGGACCTTCACAGGAGCATTATCAAACAAAATTTGACACTGAGCCACATAAGGAGAATTAGGACAGGTGTCCAAAAGTTTGGTCAAAGAGGTAGATTTTAAGGAGTGCCTTAAAATAGGGAAGAGAGGATTGAAGGCAATTGGATTTAGGGTCAGAATTCCAGAGCTTATGATGTGGACAGCTGAAGGCACAGTTGCCAACGGTGGAGCGATTAGAATCGAGGATGCGCAAGAGGCCAGACTGGAGGAATGCAAAGATCTCGAAGAGTTGCAGGACTGAAGGAAGTTACAAAAATAGGGAGGGGCAAAGCTATGTAGGGATTTGAAAATGAGTTTGAGAATTTTGAACTTGTGGCGTTGCCGGACCACGAGCCAAGCACAGGGTTGATTGGTCAATGGAACTTGGTGCAAATTAGGAAATGGGCAGCAGAGTTTTGAACGAGCTCAAGTTTAGAATCATAGAAAGTTTAAGGGACAGAAAGAGGCCACTTGGCCCATCATGTCTGTGCTGGCTGAAAAATTATCCATCCATTCTAATCCCACCTTCCAGCATTTGGTCCGTAGCCCTGCAGATTACAACCCTTGAGGAGATATCCAGACTCATTTTGAATGTGCCTCAACTACCCTTTCAGGCAGTGATCTCCAGACCATCACCACCCTCTGGGCGAAAACGTTTTTCCTCATCTCCCTTCTAATCTTTCTACCAATCACTTTAAATCTATGCCCCCTCGTCACTGACCCCTCTGCTAAGGGGAAGAGGCCCTTCACCTCCACTCTATCCAGGTCCCTCAAAATTTTGTACATTTCAATCAGCTCTCCCCTCAGCCTTCTCTGTTCCAAGGAGAACAACCCCAGTCTTTCCTGATAGCTGCATTTTTCCAGTCCTGGCAAGATCCTCGTAAATCGCCTCTGTACCCTCTCTAGTACAATTACATCTTTTCTGTAATGAGGTGACCAGAACTGCACACAGTACTCAAGTTGTGGCCTAACCAATGAGTTATACAGTTCCAGCACAACCTCCCACAAACTTCTGGATCATGCCCCCCTACATTTACATCCAAATTGTTAATATATACCACAAAAGCAAGGGAGCCAGTACTGAGTCCTGCGGAACGCCACTGGAAACAGCCCTCCAGTTGCAAAAATACCCGTCAACAATTATCCTTTGTTTCCTGCCACTGAGCCAATTTTGTATCCACCTTGCTGCATTTCCCTGGATCTCATGGAATTTTTTTTTTAAACGAGTCTGCCATGTCAAAAACCTTGGTAAAGTCCATGAAGATCACATCAACGGCACTACCTCATCTATTTTCCTTGTTACTTCTTCAAAAAATTCGATCAAGTTGGTCCATTCACTCCTGCGTGGTGCCTTGTAGATGGTGGACAGGCTTTGAGGAGTCAGGAGGTGAGTTACTCGACGCAGGATTTCTAGCCTCTGACCTGCTCTTGTAGCCACGGTATTTATATGGCTACTCCAGTTCAGTTTCTGGGCAACGGTAACCCCCAGGATGTTGATAGTGCGGGATTCAGTGATCATAATGCCATTGAATGTCAAGGGGAGATGATTAGATTCTCTCTTGTTGGAGATGGTCATTGTCTGGCACTTGTGTGGTGCGAATGTTACTTGCCACTTATCAGCCCAAGCCTGGATACTGTCCAGGTCTTGCTGCATTTCTACACGGACTGCTTCAGTATCTGAGGAGACATGAATGGTGCTAAACATTGTGAAATGCTCAGCAAACATCCCCACTTTTGACCTTATGATTGAAGGAAGGTCATTGTTGAAGTCGCAAAAGATGGTTTGGCCTAGGCCACTACCCTGAGAAACTCCTGCAGTGATATCCTGGAGCTGAGATGATTGACCTCCAAAAACCACAACCATCTTCCTTTGTGCTCGGTATGACTCCAATCTGCAGAGAGATTTCCCCCGATTCCCATTGATTCCAGTTTTGCTAGGGCTGCTTGATGCCATACTCGGTCAAATGCTGCCTTGATGTCAAGGGCAGTCACTCTCACCAAAAGAGTTCAGCTCTTTTGTCCACGTTTGAACCAAGGCTATAATAAGGTCAGGAGCTGAGTGGCCATGGCAAAACCGCAACTGAGCGTCAGTGGACAGGTTATTGCTAAGCAAGTCGCTTGATAGCACTGTCGACGCCACCTTCCATCTCTTTACTGATGATAGAGAGTAGACAGATGGGGCGGTAATTGGCGGGGTTGGATTTGTCCTGCTTTTTGTGTACAGGACATAGTTGGGCAATTTTCCATATTGCCGGGTAGATGCCAGTGTTGCAGTATCCAGTGCCTTCAGTCGTTTCTTGATATCACACGGAGTGAATCGAATGAGCTGAAGTCTGGCATCTGTGCTGCTGGGGACTTCAGGAGGAGGCATCACCTCGTTACTCCTGGCTGAAGATTGTTGCAAATGCTTATGTGCTGGGCTCCCCCATCATTGAAGATGGGGATATTTGTGGAGCCACCACCTCCAGTTAGTTGTTAAATTATCCACCACCATTCACGACTGGATGTGGCAGAACTGCAGAGCTTAGACCTGATCCATTGGTTATGGGATCTCTTCACTCTGTCTATTGCATGTTGCTTATGCTGTTTGGCATGCAAGTAGTCCTGTGTTGTAGCTTCACCAGGTTGATACCTCATTTTGAGGTATGCCTGGTGCTGCTCCTGACATGCCCTCCTGCACTCTTCACCAGGGTTTGTTCCCCCAGCTTGATGGTAATGGTAGAGTGGGGAATATGCCAAGGCATGAGGTTGCAGATTGTGGTTGAGTACAATTTTGCTGCTGCTGATGGTCCACAGCACCTCATGAATGCCCAGTTTTGCACTGCTAGATCTATTCGAAATCTATCCCATTTACCGTGGTGCTAGTGCCACACAACACGATGGAGGGTATCCTCAATCTGAAGACAGGACTTTGTCTCCATGAGGACTGTGGTGGTCACTCCTACCAATACTCCTGTCATGGACAGATGCACCTGCGGCAGGCAGATTGGTGAGGACGAGGTCAAGCATATTGTTCCCTCTTGTTGGTTCCCTCACCACCTGCTGCAGCCCCAGTCTGGCAGCTATGTCCTTTAGGGCTCGGTCAGTAATGGTGCTACCGAGCCACTGTTGGTGATGGACATTGAAGTTCCCCACCCATACTACATTCTGTGCCCTTGCCACCCTCAGTGCTTCCTCCAAGTGCTGTTCAACATTGAGGAGTACTGATTCATCAGCTGAGGTGGGGGTGTTGGTGGGAGAGCTGGGGAGCGGTAGGTGGTAATCAGCAGGAGGTTTCCTTGCCCATGTTTGACCTGACGTCATGAGACTTCATGGGGTCTGGAATCAATGTTGAGGACTCCCAGGGCAACCCTCCCGACTGTATACCGCTGTGCCACCACCTCTGCTCAGTCTGTCCTGCCTTTGGGACAGGACATACCCGGGGATGGTGATGGCAGCATCTGGGACATTGTCTGTAAGGTATGATTCAGCGAGTATGACTATATCAGGCTGTTGCTTGACTTGTCTGTGGGACAGCACTCTCAACTTTGGTACAAGCCCCCAGATTTCAGTCAGGAGGGGTTTGCCGTTGTCATGGCCGATGCCAGCTGGAGATCAGATGGTGACTTTTGATCTCTGAACCACTCCCAATTAAAATGAGAAAATTCAACATTTGTGACAATGGCCTTAAGCATGCAAAAACAAATTTAGCCAAATACAACTGAAAAGTCTGCTTGGCTCAGTGATGGCATGCCTCTCTCTGAAGCTCTGTGCACCTGTTAAGATGGGCACCCAAGATCCCACTGCTGTCACTCACAGACGTACTCTGTGTCCTGGTCAGTACTTTTCTCCCCCTTCAACCAATTCCACCATAAGTGGAATCATGCTGTGCGCAAATTAGCCACTATGCAAAGTGACTGCACTTCAAAAGTAATTTGTTGGTTGTGAAGCTCACTAAAGAAATTCTCACTTTCCTTCATAACTTAAGTTTCCTCAGGCTGGGTCTATTTTCTCGAAGGCTTCGGGGGGTGACCTAGTAGAGGTCTTTAAAATTATGAAGGATAAATGTAGTGAAGCTATTTCTACGTGTGTGAGAGACCATGTCTCGGGCCCATAAATGTAAGATAGTCACTAATAAATCCAGTAAGGGGTTCAACAGTAACTTCTTTAACTAAAGAGCAGTGAGAATGTGTAACTCGCTACCACATGGAATAGTTGAGGCAAATAGCATTGATGCATTTAAGGGGAAGCTAGATAAATGCACAAGGGAGAAAGGAATAGGATATGCAGGTAGGGTTAGATGAAGAATGGTGGTAGGACGTATGTTTGAAGCATAAATACTGGCATAGACCTGTTGGGCCAAATGGCCCTGTTCCGTGCTGCAAATACTATACTGTGGAGAGCTTAGTGATACACTAGATATAGGATGCCTGTGGAATTTAACTTGCTAGCAATGGAAAAAGCGTGGAGATGCTACTCTGCAGTTGCTAATTCTTACTTCCATGCAGTTGAGCAGTATGTCAGCTGCTTTGCATCTTCATTCAATGACAGTTATCAACGGGACATGAAGGACTTTGGACAACCAGTCTGGTATACCTACCAACCTTCATTAATATCTATTCACAGTATGGACATGATGCATTAAACGTTTTCTATTAACCTGTAAAAGGCAAATTGTGTTGACAGTTGACATTTTTATTTTGGTTCGCTTTGTGGTGAATCTGAAATGACAGTTCTGTTCATTCCTGTTAAGAACGCCATGTAAACGCAAGTTGTTGTTGTTACAGGCCGTGGAAGAGCACAAAACAGCAAGTGTATTCTTATTACCGACAAGAAAGAACAGATTGAAAAAGAAAAGATCAATTACTTACACGAGATGATGATGTATGAAGCTATTTCTCAAGTGCAACAGTTGAACCAGGCAACGTTGGCCGAGAAGGTAATAATGAAAGCTGCTTATAGGCTTTCGGAATATAATTCTTGGTTGAACTGGAATATTCTGTTTCACCTAGATCTCCTGCGCAGACACCCTCAGTAAGAAAAGTGGTGTGTTTCACTGCTGTGTTTTCAAGATTTAAATTGCACTGTACCTGTTACTGCAGGCTTCAAGTATACTACATGGAATTATGTAGAATATACAGTACAGAAACAGGCTATTCTGCCTGCTCAGTTCACCCTGACGTTTATGCTCCACTCAAGCCTCATCCCAAATTTCTTCATCTAACTATCAGCATAACCCTCACGCTACAGCCTGCCGGACTGAACACAGAGTTCAATAATTTCAGAGCATAACTGGCCCCCTTATGTTAGTTTGTTTCTACTGTGCCTACCCACTGATTTTTTTCATGTTTGGGCCAGGACTGTTCATTTTTCTGTCAATTAACACCTTCTCTGCACTAATGCTTTGTCTTTCAGCACACTATTAACATACCATTTACCTTTGCTCCAAGACCCTCTGGTCAGTTATTCTCTGTGACCTTGTCTGATCAACACCTTCTTTATTATCTCTTGCCCCACCCCTGCTTTATTTGCTTAAAACCTTTTACGTTTCTAATATTTACCAGTTCTGATGAAGGGTCACTGATCTGAAACGTTAACTCTGTTTCTCTCTCCACAGATGCTGCTAGACCTGCTGAGTATTTCCAGCATCTGCAGTATTTTGCTTTTATTTTAACATAACCCTGTCTTAGCTGATGGCTGGTTATAATTTTGAAATTACAAGCCAACAGAAAAGTATGATTGATGAACTATCCTTGAAGCTGCTGGTTCTCAACTAATATTTAAATTGGATAATGTATTTGTGAACCTGGCTTAAATTTACACAGACTGTTAACTGGGGGAAACATTCCTACAAAATGCTTATTTGCTGGACCTCCTAATGGTTAAATGGATATATGCATTGGACATTGTGCTACTGAACCATAAGCCATTGGAGGATACGAGGTTCAATCTCCAGTGTGTGCAGAGTAAACACATCTTAGCTGGAATGACAGTGGCTGCATTGTAATAGACCAGAAGAAGATAGAAATCAGTCAGGCACTCGGCGCTAGCTCTATCCAAATGCTTGAGGATGGGAATCTTATTTCAAGCAAATTATTTCCTCAATCCCATGATTTTGTACTTTTTGTAAACTTTACTTTCTAATCCCCAGTGCCTGTCCACCATCTACAAATCAGGAGTGTGATGGAATACTCTCTAGTTGCCTGGATGGTTGCAGCTCCAGCACTCAAGAAGCTCGACACCATCCAGGACAAAGCAGCCTGCTTGATTGGCACCCCATCCACAAACATCCACTCCCTTCACTGCCGACGTATAGCAGCGGCAGTGTATACCATCTACAAGATGTACTGCAGCTACTCACCAAGGCTCCTTCGACAGCACCTTCCAAACCCATGGCCTGTACCATCTAGAAGGACAAGGGCAGCAAATGCATGGGAACACCACCGCCTGCAAGTTCCCCTCCAAGCCACACACCATCCTGACTTGGAACTACATCGCTGTTCCTTCACTGTCACGGTCAAAATCCTGGAACTCCCTTCCTAATAGCACAGTTGATGTATCTACATTCCAAGGACTGTAGCAGTTCAAGAAGGCAGCTCACCACCACCTTCTCAAGAGTAATTAGGGATGGGCAAAAAGTGCTGGCCTAGCCAGCGATGCTCACAACCCACGAACAAATATATATATTTAAAAATCGGGGTGATTTCAGGAAGCACTTTTTCACAAAAAGGGTAGTGGAAATCTGGAGCTCTTTCCACCTCCCCCCAATTAAAACAGTTGTTGAGGCCGCAGTCAACTGAAAATGAGATTGATAAATTTGATAGACAAGAGTGTTACAGAACCAAGGTGGGTAGATGGAGTTAAAGACACAGATCAGCCATGATCTAATTGATTGATTCAACAGGCTCAAAGCTGAATGGCTTCCTCCTGTTCTTATGTTAGAGGCTTTTTTTTTAAGACTTTTAAAAAAAAATCAAAGAGCAGAGAATCCCAACAGTGTACTGGCTGTAATTTACCTAATATTAGAATCAGCAACAGTTGGGAATGGTGATGCATGACTATTTCTCCTCCTGGAATGAGAAGTGATTTGAGTAGAAAGGGTCTACATTCTCTAGAGTTTAGAAGAATGAGAGGTAATCTCATTGAAATGTTTAGTTTAGTTTAGTTTAGAGATACAGCACTGAAACAGGCCCTTCGGCCCACCGAGTCTGTGCCGACCATCAACCACCCATTTATATACTAATCCTACACTAATTCCATATTCCTACCACATCCCCACCTATCCCTATCACCTACCTATACTAGGGGCAATTTATAATGGCCAATTTACCTATCAACCCGCAAGTCTTTGGCATGTGGGAGGAAACCGGAGCACCCGGAGGAAACCCACGCAGACACAGGGAGAACTTGCAAACTCCACACAGGCAGTACCCAGAATTGAACCCGGGTCGCTGGAGCTGTGAGGCTGCGGTGCTAACCACTGCGCCACTGTGCCGCCCTAATGTATAGCATTTTTAAGAGGGCTTGACAGGGTAGATGCTGACAGGCTGTTTTCCCTAGCTGGAGTGACTAGAACAAGGGGTCACAGTCTCGGGAGAAATTCCTTCAGAGGAGGAAGAATTTTTGTAATGCTCAATCATGGATATATTCAAGACTGAGATCAATAGATTTTTGGGTACTAAGGGAATCCACGGATATAGGAATAGAGTGGGAAAGTACAGGTGATGCAGAGGCTCAGCCATGATTTTATTGAATGGCAGAGCAGCCACAAGGGGCATATGGCTTACTTATGCTCCTATTTCTTATGTTCACATACTTTTATTGTGGTTCTCTAATTGTATCACCATTCTTGAAAGTGAGATGTGATGAGCTATTTGGGACTTGAGCCAAACACAAATCATTTTAACTTGCTTATCCAACTGCAAATAGTTGGAAAAAATGCTGTAAGTAATTTATCCTACCTAACAATACAGTAATGTGGGTGTTTCAGCAGCAGAGATATTTGAAAGTTGCTGATTAGGCAAAGGTACAACTTACTTTAAACTGTACAATTCTCTTCTCCAAGATTAATATAATTCAAGTAGATGCCAAGAAAATGAGGGAACGGATGGTCAGTGCTGCAAGTACAGAGAAACCAGATGTCAGTTACAAGCTACTTTGTGGAAAGTGCAAAGTTTATGCATGCAACTCTGACGACATAAGAATCATAGAGGTAAGTCCAGAATCCAGTAATCTACCACTGACTATCAACGTATTGAAATTGTTCTACATTAAAAATCCCCACCAAGTGCATCCACATTTACACAATCTGTAATGCTCAGAAGAATCCTCCGCCATCTAGATCTTAGCTGTTAATTTTGGTTTCATAATTTTTGAAAAATACTTGTTACTAGCTGAGTGGGCAGATCCACTTCAAAGATTCAATGTTGGAACTAATTTTGGATAGTTGCAGAGCGCTGTTACCTAGAAATATAGGGGGACAGAATTTTACCTCATTTACCTCAAACTACCCCTTTAGCACTTAGCTAATGAGAACATTCACAGTTATATTGTGCAGCCCTGTTGGGTGTTGGGAGCATTTGTGACTCAACACAAATGATGAAAGAGCGATGGCCTTTTTAAGAACCATCATCTCAGCATCAGAGCAGAGATCTCAACTATCTCTAATGACTGGAAAAGCTGAGCCCAAGTTGTAGAACAGTGTTTGAGCAGCTTTAAGGAGATTCCTTGAATAGCTGAATAGTATGAACAACAACCACTGCAGCTGCAACTAGTTTGAGGAAGCAAGCATTATGCTGTGGTACTTGGCACTCCATGAAGAGATACCACTCTCTGCTGTACTGTTGCCTGGGAACAAGAACATTCTTTCAAGACAGTGTCAAGTACAGTACGTATGAACATCGTTGGAGGAGTGTGGTGGAAAGAGAGTAGATTTAACCTGATTCACCAGGTGGGAAATCCATGGGATCAGATCCATGGAATGCATCAATTAAACCAGTATATTTTATTTCCCACACCAGCTATTTTGTCATCTCTGAATGAGATTGCCAATTTTATCCCAATGTCTGCTATGAAATTAGTTCAGAGTATCTAAAGACATTTCACATAGGAAAATTACAGACAGCAGACATCTACCATTACAGATTGGATTGGATTGTAAACCCAGACCCTTGGTTGAATACAAAGCTTCTGAACTTAGTAAACCACCCAATCTCCCAGCAGAGATGTGTTTAATACAAATAGCGAATTGCAGTTTCTCAGAATCCAGGATTGATGCAAGCTTACTACGACTGTAAACGTTAGCGAGAGACCTTGGCGAGGGTGCAAAAAAGATTAACCAGGGATGAGAGACGGTGAAGTTCTTAGAACAGAGAAGATTTGATAAAGGGGTTCAAGATCACGAACAGTTTTGCTGGAGGAAAGAAGAAAAAACTGTTTCCACTGGCAGAAGAGTTGGTAACCAGAGGACACAGATTTAAGGTGATTGCCAAAAGAAGCAGTGAGGAAACATTTGTTTTAAATACAGCAAGTTGCTGTGATCTGGAATGTACAATCTGAAAGGATGGTGGAAGCAGATTCAATAGTTGCTTTCAAAAAGGAATAGGATAAATACCTGAAGAGAAAAAAAAATTACAGGGCGATGTGAAAAGAGTAGGACCAAAGAGCCAGCACAGGCATGATAGGCTGAATGCCCCCCCCCCAATGTTGTATCATTCTATGATTCAATCATTTACCAATAACCCATAGCATTCAAAAAATTCCTCTGTTCAATCCTTAGCAAAAAGTTATTGAAATGCAATGATTTTCATATTCATAGAATCTTTCCACTAGTATATTGTCCCACATATCCCTCAAGATTTAGCACCTTTCACGAACTCAGGACGTTCCAACCAATGAAGCACTTTTGTAATGTGGGGTAACACGCAGTCAGTCATTTGCACACAGCAAGATCCCACAACCAGCAATGTGAGAACAATAAATTTGTTTTATTGATGTTGATGAGGGGTTAAATGTTGTCTAGGACACTCGTGTTTACCACAATGAAGGGCTAATGTAATAAAGTGGAGTTACTTGATTCTATGGTGTTATTCATAAACTCTCCATCTTTCTTTTAGGAATCACATCACGCAGTTATTGACAACTCCTTCAAGGAGCGCTATTCAACTCAGCCTCACAAGAAGCCAAAAAAGTATGGCAGTTTTCAGAAAAATGAAAAACTGTATTGCAAAGACTGTGGGCACGACTGGGGAATCACTGCAACCTACAGGGTGTTTACTGATCTCCCAATAATTAAAATTGAGAGCTTTGTTCTTAAGAATGTCAAGACATCCATTCTAACCCAAGTGAATAAGTGGAAGGACACCCCATTTTCAATCAAGCTCTTTGATGGTGCAGAACTTTGCCAATAAATAAAGTGAAAAAAGTCCCTTAAATACCAATTTCCTTAGTTGATGACATTCTACAGTAGAAACAGATAATCTGGAACTACATAGCAGCCTTAACAGTTCGGTTGTAAGACCCTTCCTCAGAACAGTTCTGCTATTTTAATTGAACACTTTTGGCATTAGCAATCTTTTGTTCTTTTTTAACCACTGATTTTAAAATGGAATTTGGATATTCAACCCCAAAGATATAGTAATATACTTCTTTCAAAATCACCCTACAAGCATCAATTCCTTTCTCCAGGACAACGCATCAACAAACACATCAGAATATGTTGGACGTGCAGGAATTAGGATGCTGTTCAGAAATTTTGTCCAAGTCTTGTTAAACACGGTTTATTGGTTATCAATAGAGATGTTTCCGCAGACAAAAATTAGGGGTCATAAATATAAACGGTAGTCACTAATATATCTAGTAAGAATTTCCTTACCCAGAAACAGATTGGAATGTGAAACTTTCTACCACATGGTGTAGTTGAGGCAATTAAGGGGAAGCTAAATAAACATGAGGGAAAAAGGAAATAGAGGATATGCTGATAGTTTGAGATGATGTAGGGCAGGAAGTGGCTCATTTGGCACAAACACAAGATGGGCCTGTTTCTGTGCTGTACCTTGTATGTAAAGTAGTTCAGTGCTTCAAGTTTTAGCAAATACTGTTGACATACATTAGTGACCACTATGTACATAAACCTACTGTGCTATTTCATTCAATAAATACAACTTACAAACTGCATTAATCATCAAATCACTGTGTTGTAGCTTTGTGAAAATAATAGACATGGACTAAGCACAAGGGATGTTAGGAATATTATAGCCCTATATGGCAGGTTGCAGAGAATGGCCATCTCTTACCCTTTGAACCAGTGCAACCCAATTTCATAGACTGTTAAACTCAGAGCTCAGCTCATTTCTGTCAAAGACTATCCATTGATTACAAGAGCTGCTGAAACTCAAGATAGACCTCCAAGTTCATGCCAACAACATACAAAGAACAGTACAGCACAGGAACAGGCCATTTGGCCCTCCAAGCCTGCGACGATCTTGATGCCTGCCGAAACTAATACCTTCTGCACTTCCGGGGCCCATATCCCTCTATTCCCTTCCTATTCATATATTTGTCAAGATGTCTCTTAAACGTCGCTATCGTATCTGCTTCCACCACCTCCCATGGCAGCAAGTTCCAGGCACTCACCACCCTCTGTGTAAAAGAACTTGCCTCGCACATCCCCTCTAAACTTTGCCCCTCTTACCTTAAACCTATGTCCCCAAGTAACTGACTCTTCCACCCTGGGGAAAAGCTTCTGACTATCCACTCTGTCCATGCCGCTCATAACTTTGTAAACCTCTATCATGTCGCCCCTCCACCTCCGTCATTCCAGTGAATACAATCCGAGTTTATCCAACCTCTCCTCATAGCCAATGCCCTCCAGACCAGGCAACATCCTGGTAAACCTCCTCTGTACACTCTCCAAAGCCTCCACGTCCTTCTGGTAGTGTGGCGACCAGAATTGCACGCAATATTCTAAGTGTGGCCGAACTAAGGTTATGTACAGCTGCAACATGACTTGCCAATTTTTATACTCTATGCCCCCGACTGATGAAGGCAAGCATGCCGTATGCCTTCTTGACTACCTTATCCACCTGCGTTGCCACTTTCAGTGACCTGTGGACCCAGATCTCTCTGCCTGTCAATACTCCTAAGGGTTCTGCCATTTACTGTATACCTCGCACCTGCATTAGACCTTCCAAAATGCATTACCTCACATTTGTCCGGATTAAACTCCATCTGCCATTTCTCTGCCCAAGTCTCCAACCGATCTATATCCCGTTGTATCCTCCAACAATCCTCATCATTATCCGCAACTCCACCAACCTTTGTGTCATCCACAAACTTACTAATCAGACCAGCTACATTTTTCTCCAAATCATTTATATATACTACAAACAGCAAAGGTCCCAGCACTGATCCCTGCGGAACACCACTAGTCACATCCCTCCATTCAGAAAAACACCCATCCACTGTTACGCTCTGTTACTGCTAAGCAACAATCATCAATCCAAAAATCAAGGGAATACACTATTTCTCTACCAGTGGAACTCTCCATCCTCCAGACAGTAACATTGTTTGGAATTTTGTCCCTCGTCAGGGGTTCAAATCCAGAGCTGGCTGTCACCTTTCAAATAAGGATTTCTGGAGGATGCAACTGCTTAGAGGAAATTTGTGACTATAAATGCAAGTTCATTCTTTCACATTGTTGAGTGCCCCAATACAACTGCTCCGAGTCGTTCAATGCTCCAGGTAGCTTGCTGGATAAAAGTTACAAAATACTAAATACTTGCCTCAGCTGTACCTATAAAATGAATGGACAGAAAATCCTGCAGATCCTGCTGCCCTCTACCCCCAAATTATTGACATACACTCTTCATGCACAAGACTTCATCCCAGCAGCATAAATTTGTAAAGCTTACTCTATGGGCTAAGTTACCAGAGAGGCTACTGCTACTGAGGCTACTGTTTACTATAAACAGATTTAAAAGATGCATCTTTGGAGAAAAAACTGATGAATATCTTAACTCGTACAAAGTCCTGTTCACCATCACTCCTGTGCTTGCTAAAATCTACATTAGCTCCTGGTTAAGCAACACCTGACTTTAAAATTCTTATCCTTGGTTTCAAATCCCTCCATGGACTAATACCAAACCACCTCCCCACCCCCAAATATCTCCTCTAGCCCGACAACCCTCCAAGATCTCAATGTTCTTCCAATTCTGGCCTCTCACACATCCCTGATTTTCATCATTCCACCATTGGCAGCAGTGCCTTCAGCTACCTAGGCCCAGCTCTGGAATTCTGTCCCTAAACCTCTTTGCCTCTCTATTATAATAAAAGCAAAATACTGCGGATGCTGGAAATCTGAAATGAAAACAAGAAATGCTGGAAATACTCAGCAGGTCTGGCAGCATCTGTGAAGAGAGAAGCAGAGTTAACGTTTCAGGTCAGTGCCGCTCTACCGGTTTCCCCTCTTTGTGACGCTCCTTAAAATTTACCTTTTTGACCAAGCTTTTGGTCACCTGTCCTAATATCTCCTTATGCAGCGTGATGCCGAATTTTGTCTGATGGTGTTCCTGTGAAGCACCTGAGATATTTTACTACAGTAACGGTGCTCTAGAAATGCAGTTTTTGTTGTTTATTGGTGCGAAGATTGGACTGAGCAATCAAAGAGGATGGACTTAAGCCAATCGCCTTTATGTTCCTCTTCTACTTTTTTTTTTAAAGCTTGTTCTCAGCACATGAACACTGACATACTGAATGTTTTCCAGTAATTTTTTTTTTGAACAACTAAGCTGGTTACAAGGCTACTTCAGAGAACATTAAGAGTCAACCACATAATTCAGACTGAAGTCACAGACTAGACAGGACAGGCTCTCATCCCTGAAGCATATTAGTGAAATAGTTGGGTTATGATAAACCTGCAGCTTTCACGGTTATTTTTCATGGTGTTAGCCCACATTTATGGAATTCAATTTCACATTAGGGCGGCACAGTGGCGCAGTGGTTAGCCTCACAGCTCCAGGGACCCAGGTTCAATTCTGGGTACTGCCTGTGACTGCGTGGGTTTTCGCCGGGTGCTCCGGTTTCCTCCCACAGGCAAAGACTTGCAGGTTGATAGGTAAATTGGCCATTGTAAATTGCCCCTGGTGTAGGTAGGTGGTAGGGAATATAGGATTACTGTAGGGTTAGTATAAATGGGTGGTTGTTGGTCGGCACAGACTCGGTGGGCCGAAGGGCCTGTTTCAGTGCTGTATCTCTAAATAATAAAAAAACAACATTGTGCCCTTTGAACTAATATCCTCTGGCTTACCGTCATGTCATATAAGAACAACATGACCATATTCAGATCCTAGACCCAAAGCTAAAAAATAAAATGATCTGAGCAGTAGTACCCAACAGTCTTAATCTCCAAACTTTTCCACTTGCCAAAATAAAAAAAAGTTGGCTATCAGTATTAATAGAATTCATCCCACGATGTAATTCATAACTTAATTCAGCAAACACAAAAAACAAATTTTTTGGAAACATAAGTAAACCATTTGTTTTCACGGAAGCACTGCAAATCATACAAAAAATGTTAAACGAAAAATGCTGACAAGGTTTTCATGTATTTCATGTTTAATGATATTGCAAAGATGTGTGGCTTTCAAAAATAGATTTCATTATTATAGCTGAACCAGACAATACAGCTTACAAATGTTTTGAGAAGTAATTTCAAGGATTTGTAGTTAAAAATTAGTTTGAGAATGGGCATTACAAAGATACTGATAAAATTTTTATCTATTATAAAATCCAGTGAGAACAATTTCTCTGTTCCAACTAAACAGGAATAATACAGGATTATATCAAAATTTGCTTTTGATAATTAGCGCTTTAAATCTGTGCGTTTTCTGACATGATCAAACTCTTATCACCTTCACCCCACCCAATCCCAAACAGTGTCCAGCTAATTTGATATCATCTTTCTGATCATATAGTTTAGGATACCACCATGGCAGAAATAGGCGAGTTCTACATCAGTATCAAATCTCATGGTAGCTTGGAAGGACTTGCTGGTGTCAAGCTAGGATATAAAAAAAAAATTCTGTTCAAATATTTGTACATGTATTCACGCAAAACATTTAGTGGGAGGAAAAAAAAGTTCAAGCACAGCCCAAACATGGACATTTTCCCCATTTACTTGGTGTCTGAAGTTCAATCATATTTTCCAAAACAAGTTAGAGTAAATACAAATGCAAAGGAGGTGAGTTTACTTACTCTTTAAATGGTCAACACAGTCAATCCCAAGCAATGCACGAATACAAACTATAAACTGTGCCACTAAAAAGTGGATAAAATAGAATTATAGCTTTTCAAAAACATGAATGAAGAAACTTTTTTTTAAAACGCATGTTGCTGTGATCTGGAATACTCTGCCTGAAAGGGTGGTGGAAGCAGATTCAATAACATTCAAAAGGGAATTGGCTAAGTACTTAGAAGGGGAGAAAAATTACAGGCTATAGGAAAAGAGCAGGGGACTAGGATTGATTGGATAGCTCTACCAAAGAGGTAGAGCACAGGTATGATGGGCCAAATGGCCTCCTGTGCTGGATCATTCTATAACTTGCAGAAATGCTGATTCAGGACCAATGAATTTAGGAGGCCACGGTCGTATCATTCCAATTTTTTATTTTTAAGGTTAAAATATTACGTCCTGTTTTGGGTGGCCTGCTGTAGGAAGGATACTGGGAGTGTAAAAAGAGCATCTGGCAGCAGCACCAGCAGGTGAGGTGCCTACAGCGTGGGCGAGTCAGAAAAAACAGTGTAGTCCTAAAATTAATGGATTTCATAGGAACAAGAGTAGGCCATTCAACTTCTCGAGCCTGTTTGAACGTGAAGCGAGTATAACTCCATCCACCTGCCTTGGCTCCCTATTTCCCCATCAACTCTGGCTTATGCAAAACTGCTCAAGTCCATGGACATATTTCAAAATACTGTGCTCAAAATCCAGGGGCCACATACATGTCAAGTGCATGCCAGTCTGGTCCAAAAGGAATCAGGTTGTTTTTCTAAACATTATGTACAGGGTTTTGGTGGTGTGCTCTCACAATAATAGAAAACAAGAATTTACCTTGATTTCCACATTCATCCTGGGCTTCAGCACGTCAGGAATGGAGATGGTATAGCGCTCGCGACCTGTAAGTCCTAAACTATCAGCAGTCTGTCCTGGCAGATACTCAAGGGGAATTATCCCCATCCCTACGAGGTTGCTGCGGTGAATGCGTTCATAGCTCTCAGCAAGGACAGCTTTGATTCCCTGGTAAGAGGATCGTGACTGGGTTACACAATTCCTTCAATTTACAGCATGTAGTTCAAAAACATAACTCTTTAAAAGCAATTAAAACATGACATCAGGGCACTGTCAGCTGAGTTTCCATATGTAGTGACGCACAGAATCTAGTGAAGACAAATCACTCAAGTCCATTCAGGGACAAATGGGATAGAGTTTTCGCTTTGGGCACCATTGGCAAACGGGCCACAAACTGCGCTTGAAATTGTGCTAGTTTTCCAAAGTGAAGTTATGGTTCAAGTGTCCGTTCAACCGTAATTTGCATATCAGCAAACGTAAAATCTTCCATGAACCAATGCAATTGGGCAGAACTGTATGCATTTAAGAATGGTAACCTAGTGCAATTTTATTAATGCAAATGAAAATGGGTTTATCAATAAAACATAAGCATTTTAATAAGTGTTCAGTCCACCATCGAGTAACCTGATTTTCAATCAAATTTTTAAAAACTATAGTGAACCATTTATTAGTTACACAGGCATACAGTGGTCAAATTTCTTAAGTATTTAGTATTTAAAAACTTTTAAAAAGATGCCTAGTAATGCCTTTGTGCATTAATTTGAAGAGCCTCCTTGAACAGTCACAAATCAGCAGAAACTCACCATCCTTATTAATTCGATCTGGGGGCAAGGCCCAGTTTCCAGTGCTGCTTTTAAACTAGTGCTAAAGATTGCAGTAACCCTATCTATGCTGACCACTTCTATTCTGAGACCTTTGCAAAATGGCTAACCATACACAGATATTGATAAGGTCTGATATGGTCAAAACTCACATGTAACTTCCACATGTGTAAAATCCACATGTAACTTAGGGGCATCATTTGATTCTTTCATGCAAAACGTTATCCCTGTGATCTTTCTGGCCAAAACATGCAAGAAACAGTGCAATCAGCTGCTCACAAATTTGTATTTTGTCTAGAGCTACTAAAGGGAAATTGCTGGGAGAATGGAACTCAGCTGAAGACAAGACTGTTACTCAGTGTTCATCATCGAGGATTAAGATTTGCAGCTGCCTCAATGCTCAAAGTTCAAACAGTGCAGGTTATTCTCCTGTTTTAAAATACTCATCCTGGTTTTCAAATCCCTCCATTGTTTCACCCCTCCCCATCTCTGTAACCTCCTACAGCCCAACAGCCTTCCCAGATATCTGCACTCCTCCAATTCTGACCTCCTGTGCATTCCCAATTTTAAGCGCTCCATCAGCAGCCGTGATTTTGGCTGCCTAGGCTCTACGCTCTAAAATCCCCTCCCTAAATTTCTCCACCTCTCTAACCCCTCTCCCCCATTCAGATACTTCTTAAAATCTACCTCTCATACCAAGCATTTGGCCATTTGCCCCATTATCTCAGTAGCTTAGGCAGCATCTGTAGAGAGAGATTAACAGAGTTAACATTTCAGGTCAATGACCTTTCATCAGAACTGGGCCATCAACTCAAAATTTAATACAAATGCAAAATACTGTGGATGCTGGAAATCCGAAATAAAAACAGTTCTGTTTTAACTGTAGTAACAGTTTTCTATTAGAGCCAAAATGTAACTATTTCTTTCGCCACAGAAGCTGCCTTACCTGATGAGTGTTTTACAGCATTTTCTGTTTTTAACTCCAGAAGCCACTGTGGATTGATCCTGCCAGTATAATTATCCAAATAGATTCTGAAGTTTGACAGAAGTTGATATAGAATGCACTGACTGAACAGACAGTGGAAATAGATTCAGTAGTAACTTTTGAAAGGGAATTGGATAAATACTTGAAAAGGAAGCATTTGCTGGGCTATGGGGAAAGAGTGGGGGGGGGGTGGGGGGAAATGAATTGAACAGCTCTTTCAAAGAGCCGACATAGGCATGATGGGCTGAATGGCCTCTTTCTGTGCTGTATCATTCTATGATTCAGTTATAGTACTGCGAGTTAATTATTCTTTACTAATGGCTACAATCAGGGATTGGACATATTCTTCCCTGTTCAAACAACTCACCTGCAAATATGGACCCTTGGCTGCCCAGTCTCTTGAACTGCCCGATCCGTATTCTTTACCAGCCAAAATAATCAGAGGATGAGCATGTCGTTGGTAACATTCTGCAGCATCGTACACATCGAGCTGCCACCAATGAAGAAACATGTGCAATTTAGATTTTTTTTTAAAGCTGAGACTTCGTACTGTAACAAATTATATTCAATTCAGTATATACCCAGTTAGAGTTCAACTTAAATATCTTTAGTTACTGAATAAAACCAATTAGCTTTTCAGAAGTTAGGAGGGTATGTTAGCAGCATGCTGAAAAGAGAGGTTACTTTCTTTTTAAATACATGCCAAATCAGTCTCATTGTTATGGGGAGGCGTATGATTAAATGTATTCTTCAGGTGACCTTTATACCACTCAAATGCAAAAGCTATACAGTGCACTGTAGGCTCAAGGACAGAAGGGTTCAAAGGGATCACTGATGGACCATTTAATGAAAACATCAGCTATCTCTAATTACTAATGCCAAGGCAATAGTCTATTTACTTTCATGTTTAATAAAACAGAATGCCTCTGCTCAATATTTCACAAGACCTGAATGAAAACAAAAACTTATTAGAGGGCTACAAGGTGATCCCATATCTTAGCATGCGCCAGCTCACTGGGGCTCAATACATGGCAACTCTGTGGCTTGGCGATAAGAAACATTTGATCTCTCACTTACTGTTTCTGCAGTGGGGAAGTGAATAGTCTGCGGTCCTTGCTTGTTGAGGAATTTATTGAACAACCGAATGTTTGCAAATGTCCCTCTTGCCATGACTGCATCATTACCTCGACGGGATCCATAGGAGTTGAACTGTCGAGGAGTTAAACTAAAAGGAAATGTAAAAAAAAAAATGAAGGTTCAATGCCAAGCATGTTTTTCAAAATTAGTCACAACTGTATAATACCAGAAATTCAGCACAGTTCTACTGTTATCAGTATTGGGTTCCTAACATTTCCTTTCATCTTTTCCCCATCCTCAGTTTCTCTCTTCATTCAACTACAAACTGTTTAAACCAAATCATGCTGCATTTAAAACATTTCAAATAATTTCCAAAACCACCTTAGTAATACTGTGGAAATACTGCTTTTAAGCCACCAATTAACCAGATGTTTTACAACATCAGGCCAGTTCTGAGATTTCTCTGAACCTACAGGTACCAAGTCCAGTGCTGGTTAATGCCATCTAATTGAGGCACCAGTATACTGTTCCTACTACAAGATACCAACTCAAACATTTAATCCTGACGTGATAACCATAAGTGATGGTGAATAAGTTGCAAGCCTTGGCCTTTACTTCAAGTATTTTGCAACACTATCTTAAGTGGATATTATTGTTTTGTAGCCAATAAGGACTACTTTTCTCCTCCAGATTTTACTATTCTATTAGACATTCTCCCCTTTCTCACCAAGCTCTCCCCACCTTGCCTGCTGGGGGCAAAGCTCACCAACCTCCCTCCTGTCCTGCTCAATGCTGCCCACCACAGCCCGCCTGAACTCTGCCGCTGGATCAGCAATCATTCCTTCTCCACATTTCCCTCCAGAATGTCTATTCTCACTCACAAACACAAACGTTTTCTAAGAATCACAGATTGATATACCACAGAAAGTGCTGTTTGACCCATTGTGCTTGTGTCGCCCCTTTGAAGAACTATCCAATTAGTCCCACTCCCCTGCTCTTTCCCCACAGGCCAGCAATTCTATCCCCTTCAAGTATTAATACAAATCCCTTCTGAGTTACGAATGAATCTGCTTCCACCATCCTTTCAGGCAGCGCATTCTAGATCATAACAACATGCTGTTGCTTAAAAATAAATTGTCCTCATGTCACCTCTGGTTCTGTTGACAATTACCTTAATTCTGTGTCCTCTGGTTACTGACCCATCTGCCACTGGGAACAGTTTGATTTATTTACTCTATCAAAACCCTTCAAGATTTTGAACACCTCCATCAATATACCTTCTCAAATTAATCACCTCTGCTCTAAGGAGAAAATCCCAGTTTCTACAGTCTCTCCATTTGTGGATAATTGTGTTGATATGCTGGCTTTGGTTTAAACTTGGCTGAAGTGTCGTGTGTCCTTGTTGTTTCCGAAGACTCCCTGGCCTGGCAGTACTTTCCACCTGTTTTTCCTAATCCCTATAGTGGTGGCATAGCCCATAATCTCCAATCACACCTTGGCCTTCCCATTACTCTCCCAGCACTCTGTCCTCTTTCAAACATCTCACCAAGTTCCACCTCACATTTAAAATCTTTGTTGTTCACAGACCCAGCCCAGTTTTTTCCAAAGACATCCTTGCTCAGCCTCTGCACTGAATGACAATCCTTGGTAGCTTTAATCTCCACCTGGCTCCCCTTGCATCATCTTCTGAGTTTACTGCTCTTCTGTCTGCCCTAAACCTCATCCTCCATATAAATTCTCATATCAAACTCACCACCTCACCTGTCCTCTGTACTCCAGTGTCAAAGGAAAACAGAATCATAGAAATTGACAGCACAGAAGGCCATTCGACCCATCGTGTCCACACCAGCTAACAAGGAGCCATCCAGCCTAATCCCACTTTCCAGCTCTTGGTCTGTAGCCATGTAGGTTACAGCACTTCAAGTGTACATCCTAGTACTTTTAAATATTATGAGAGTTTCTGCCTCTACCACTCTTTCAGGCAATGAGTTCCAGATCCCCACCACCGTCTGAGTGAAAACATTTCCTCTCAAATCCCCTCTAAACCTCCTACCCTAAATCTATGCCCCCTGGTTATGGACCTCTCAACCAAGGGGAATAAGGCCTTCCTATCCACTCTATCTAGACCCCCTCATAATTTTATACTTCAATTAGGTCTCCCCTCAGCCTCCTCTGTTCCAAAGAAAACAAGCCTAGCCTATCCAATCTCTTCTCATAACTAAAAATCTCCAGTCCAGGCAGTATCCTCGTAAATCGTCTCTGTACCCTCTCAAATACAATCACATCTTTCCGACAGTGTGGTAACCAAAACTGCACACAGCACTCAGCTGTGGCCTAACTGATGTTTTATGCAATTCCAGCATAACCTCCTAGCTCTTATATTCTATGCCTCGGCTAGTAAAGCAAAGTATCCCGTAAGCCTTCTTAACCACCTTATCCACCAGTCCAGCCACATTCAGGGATCTGTGGACATGCACTCCAAGGTCCCTTTATTCCTCTACATTTCCCAGTATCCTACCACTTATCGTGTATTGCCTGTTCTGATGAAAGGTCACAGACTTGAAACGTTAATCCTGCTTCTCTCTCCACAGATGCTGCCTGACTTACTGAGTATTTTTTCCAGCATTTTCTGTTTTTATTTCAGATTTCCAGTATCTTCAGAATTTTGCTTTTATTATATTGTGTATTTCCTTGTCTGGTTAGCCTTCCCCAAATGCAATATTTCACAGTTCAATCACGGACATGGTCACCTTCACCTCCATCCTTGTATTTCCCACCACCCACATCTCACTGCCCCCTTCCAATCCCACTTCCTTCTGCATTCATCTCTGGAAAAAAAACTCATCCAAATTTCTTACAACTGCACTTTGAAACTCCCAACTGGCTAGCTTTTGGCCTGCCATTCAACACACCACCTCTGCAGTTGACTATTTGCTCAAGCACCACCTTTGATTCCCTTACTCCAGCAAAACTGTCACCATCTCCCACCTGTTAGTCCCCTTGTACAACCTCCATCTTCAGTCTCGCAAGCAGCACACAACTGGTTTGGTCATCGATTGCCATGTATCTCCACTTAACTCTCCCCTGCCAAAGCAGCCCACTACTCAGGATCATTTTCTCTACTATATCTACCTCTTTAAATCCTTTTCCCCCTTGCTCTCTCCATCCTCATCTCTAATTACAAGAAGCTCATAGACTTCTTCCTCGCCAAGGTCATGATCAACCATTCAGCTGCCTCTGCTGCTCTCCCCTTTCCTATATAACCATAACTCCCTCAAAGACCCTCTTACTCACCCTGAACTCCGGTCTTTCTCCAATTTCTTTCCCATAATGTCCTCTTCAGGCCCATTGTGCCACTGAAACCCACTTCCTACTCCCTTCACCCCATTCCCACTAAACTGCTGACCAGCCAACTTCCTTTGCTGGCCTCACAAATGGTTCACTCTACGCAGGGACTGTTCCCTTCTCTTTCAAAACCATCGCCAATATCCCCAAAAATTCACCCCGTCCCACCCAAGAAAAAAAACCCAGCAGCATCTTTGCCCTTGCAAACCACTGCTTCTTTTCCATCTCCCTGAATGTTTTACTGCCTCCAAGATATGTGCTCATTTCTCTCTCAACTCTCTCTTTGAAACCTCGCAATCAGGTTTGTGCACATCTCACAATCCCAAAACTGCCCTAATTACAAACAATATTCTTTGTGACAACTATGATGCATTTTATCTATTCATCTTCTCTGCACTTTGACCAAACCATCCTCTCCTGTACAAATTGGCTCCGCCCTTACCTCTCCAAGGCCAGAGGCATTTCCCATCCCGCACAATCTCAGGAGTCCACCATGCATCTATCCCTGGTCCCTTCCGCTTCCTCATCTGCAGACTGCACCTTGGCAACATTATCGATAGACGAGGGGTCGTCCTCTACATTTACACTGATGACATCCAGCTCTACCTCTGCACCACCTCTCATGAACCCTCCACTGCCTCTGTACTGTCAGACGACCTGTCTGACTTCCAGTCTTGGATGAGCTGCAGTTTCCTCCAGTTAAATACTGGAAAGAAAGCCATCATCTTTGGGTCCTGCCATCCATACCACCTTCTTGCTATTTTCAAGCTTGCTTCTTGCAATGTTCTCCTGCCAATGTCCCATTTTCCATGTGCTTCTGCTCATCCAAAACTCTGTTACCTGTATCCTATCCCACACCATGTACTGCTGCATCATCTGTCTTCAATGACCCACTTTGGCTACCAATCCCACAATATCGCAAATTTAAAATTCTCATGTTAAAACTCCTCCATAATCTTCCCCCACTCCCACATCCAACGATCTCTAACTTCCTTCTGCACTACACGTCCACACAAATTTGACTCCAGCCTTTTGTAAAACACTCCTCCACCCTTCTCCCCAACGATGACAACCAAGCTTTCAGGTGCTTAGGCCCCCGCTTTCTGAAATTCCCTTCCAATTCGCCCTGCATCTCCCTTCACCTGTCAGACCCTCTTTAAAATCCAACTCTTTAACCAAACTTTTGCTCACCTCTCCTAATATGACTCTCTATCCATCTTTTCCCCTTACACATTCAAATCTATCCATACAAAAGTGCAACATAAGAAACAGGAGCAGGAGAAGGCTTTATAGCACCGTGAGATTGCTCTATCATCCAAAAAGATTATGGTTAATCATCTACTTCAACTCCACTTTCCTGTCCTATCCCTATATCCTTGATTCACATAGTATCCAAAAATCTCAAACATGAATATACTCATCCACTGAGCATCCACAGCCTTCAAGGGTAGAGAATTCCAAAGATTCACAACCCTCTGAGTGAAGAAATTTCTCCTCATCTCAGTCCTAAATGGCTGACCCCTTATACTGAGACTGTAACCCCTAATTCTAGATTCTCCAGCCAGGGAAAAGAGTCTTGCAGCATCTACCCTACCAAGTCTTATAAGAATTTAATACATTTCAATGCAATCATCTCTCACTCTTCTAAACTCCAGGGAATATAAGCCCAATCTAATCAATCTCTGCCCATCGGACAATCCTCTCATCCCAGGAAGGAATGAATCTTCATTGCACCCCATCTGAGGCAAGTATATCTTTCCATAGGTAAGGAGACCAAAACTGTACTTTAAAGAAGCTTTATCGCTTGTGAAATAAAGTTTAAAAATGCAACAGTTACATGCACAGATCACAAGCTAGATATCAGATTTCCATTATAAACAATTTGCAGTGAATTTGCAGCAGGAGACAATGTGAATACGGATATTAAAAGAACTTTTAAGGCTCAAGCTCACCCTCGATCAGTTAAATACCGTGCGGCTGGGCTGTTTCTCGCAATATTGCCTGCTGGAGAGATATGATCAGTTGTCACCGAATCACCCAGGTTCAAAAGGACATGGGCATCGATAATGGATTTAGGAGTCTGAAGATCTACAGTCTAGACAAAAAAGACATCAGTTTTAAAAGAAAAAGTCTACCCTGTAGTATATGATGCATTAATCTCCCTCCAGATTGACTAGTGCTGGTTACAAACAGATAATCCATTCATTTTGTTATGAAAGTGCTTCCATTTTTTTAATATTTTATTTTTTGAGGACTTGTGTTTCAACTGAAAAGATTCCATGGATGTGTTTTGTTTACCAAGTTCACCAAAAGAACACTCGAGATGTTGTTTGAAAAACTACCTGTGCTGAATGTCATGTGCTTTGGGCTCAGTAAACAACAGAACCTTTGACGACCTGGGAAAAAATGGTTACCGAGAAGTTACATGTCAAGGTTTAGGGAGGTCAGGTGGTCGACTCTCTGTTTGGGGTTTGGACATTGTTTTCAATTTAGCTGGGGTGTGAACTGTTTGGAGACAGCTGGTGTTTTCTTGCCAAAGGGGAATTAATAGGTAATAAGGAAATAGCAGATGAAATGAACAAATATTTTGCTATTGTCTTCACTATAGAGGATTAAAAAAAAAAATTCCAGTAATAGCTTCCACCAGGAGGTGGAAGGCAGAGAGGAACTTGGTGAAATTACAATCACCAGGGAAGTGGTACTGACCAAACTTCTGGAGCCGAGGGCTGACAAGTCCCTGGGAACTGATGGGCTTCATCCACAGGTCTTAAAAGAGGTGGCTAATGAGGTAGTAGATGCACTGGTGTTACCTTTTCAAAATTCGCTAGATTCTGGAAAGGTTCCATCAGACTGGAAAGTAGCAAATATATTCAAGAATATAGCACAGAAACAGGCCATTCAGCCCAAATGGTCCATACCAGTGTTTATGTTCCACACAGGGCGGCACAGTGGCGCAGTGGTTAGCACTGCAGCCTCACAGCTCCAGGGACCTGGGTTCGATTCCGGGTACTGCCTGTGTTGAGTTTGCAAGTTCTCCCTGTGTCTGCGTGGGTTTTCTCCGGGTGCTCCGGTTTCCTCCCACAAGCCAAAAGACTTGCAGGTTGATAGGTAAATTGGCCATTATAAATTGTCACTAGTATAGGTAGGTGGTAGGGAAATATAGGGACAGGTGGGGATGTTTGGTAGGAATATGGGATTAGTGTAGGATTAGTATAAATGGGTGGTTGATGTTCGGCACAGACTCGGTGGGCCGAAGGGCCTGTTTCAGTGCTGTATCTCTTAAAAAAAAGGCAGTGGGGTGGGGGGGGAGGCAGAGAACAGGTAACTATAGGCAGTTGGTTTGACGTCTGTCGTGGGCAAGGTGTTAAAATTGATCATTAAGGAGGCTATTATTGGGTACTTAGAAAAACTCAAGGTAATCGGGAACAGTCAGCACGGTTTTGTGAAAGGGAAATCATGTTTAACCAATTTATTGGAGTTCTTTGAAGGAGTAACATGCACTGTAGATAAAGGGGAGCCCGTTGACGTACTTGGATTTCCAGAAGGCATTTGACAAGGTGCCACATAAAAGGTTATTGCACAAAGTAGGAGTTCATGGTGTAGGGGGTAACATATTAGCATGGACAGAAGATTGGCTGGCTGGCAGAAAACAGAGTGTGCATAAATGGGTCCTTTTCTGATTAGCAGAATGTGACGAGTGGAGTCTCGCAGGGGTCTATGCTGGGACTTCAACTTTTTACCATTTATATCAATGACTTAGATGAGGGGAGCAATGGCATGCAGATGACACAAAGATAGGTAGGAAAGTATGTTGTGAAGAGGACATAAGGAGGTTGCAGATTGATATAGATAGGTTGAGTGAGTGGGCAAAAATCTGGCAGATGGAGTATAATGTGGGAAAATGTGAAGTTGTTCACTTTGGCTGGAAGAATAAAAAAGCAGAATATTACTTAAATGGAGAATGACTGCAGAATTCCGAGGTGCACAGGGATCTAGGTGTTCTAGTGCATAAGTCAAAAAAACATGAGTATGCAGGTACAGCAAGTAATAAAGATGGCAAATGGAATGCTATCCTTTATTATGAGAGTAATTGAAAATAAAAGTAAGGATGTGATGCTTCAGTTATACAGGGCATTGGTGAGACCACATCTTGAATACTGTGTGCAGTTTTGGTCTCCTTATTTAAAGAAGGATGCACATGCGTTGGAGTTGGTTCAGAGGAGGTTTACTAGATTGATACCTGAAATGTGCGGGTTGTCTTATGAGGAAAGGTTGGACAGACTGGGCTTGTTTTCACTGGAGTTTACAAGAGTGAGGGGAGACTTGATTGAAGTTTATAAGATCCTGAACGATCTTGACAAGGTGGATGTGGAAAGTATGTTTCCTCTTATGGGTGAGTCCAGAACTAGGAGGCACTGTTTTAAAAGTTGGGGTCACCCTTTTAGGACAGAGATGAGGAGAAATTTTTTCTGAGGGTTGTGCAACTTTGGAACTCTGCCTCAGAAGGTGGTGGAGGTGGGATCACTGAATATTTTTAAGGCAGACGTAGACAGATTCTTGTTAGGCAAGGGAATCAAATGTTATCGGGGGTAGATGGGAGTGTGGAATTCGAGACACAAACAGATCAGCCATGATCTTATTGAATGGTGGAGCAGGCTAGAGGGGCCGACTGGCCTACTTCGGCTCCTAATTCATATGTTCGTAGCAGGGGAATTTGCTACAATTTCCTGGCCAATATTTATCCCACACCCAACATCACTTAAAAAATTGTATCTGGTCATCATCACATTGCTATTTGTAGGACCTTGCTATGTGCAAACTGGCTGCCCCATTTCCTGCAATACAACAATGACTACACTTCCAAAGTACCTCATTGACTGTAAAGCGCTTTGGCAACTGAGATTGTGAAAGACAGTATAGAAATGCAAACACTTTCCTTTCATTAAAGTGCCCATCATTGCAATTCATGTGCTAAACACATGGAATTCCTCTCAATTTCTAGCACATTCTGAAGATTATTAATCTAAATATCACAGATAGATTAAATCAAGGAATACTAGAATCTTTTCACCTGTAACGACTAAGGCAGTGGCCCTAGACATTGAAGACGCTGCCACGAATACATACCAGGTTTTCAAAAAATGGTGGAGATTTGATATATGTTGACTTGGGATCCCAAGTGTAGAGTATGTCACTAGGAGCATTCAAAGAATTCCAGCATTCATTTCCTTTCTGTGAGAAAATGTAAATTAAAAAAGTAATACTGCACTTCTCACCTATAACCTCTAATCCACTAAAGGATCATTGTGATATTGTGAGACCAGCAGTTACCAAATTTTGATGGTGGTTCAATGTCATATTTAAATATTGGTCAAAACTATTTCATTACAACTGGGTATTAGTCAGTCAGGCTTTCCATAGACACAGTTCCAATAGTGTAAACCATCAAAACTTTGAACTTCCTGGTTAAAGTCCACCTAGTTTACCTCAATCTTCTCATAAACCTCCTTGAACATGGCAGGAATAACAAATTCCCTCTCAGTTGCTTGCAATTCTTCCCTGGTTGGCCAAATATCTCTCAGAAAGATTTCCTTGCCTTCCTCAGTAACACCTGAAAGGGAAAAGTAGTACAGCTCAACTATAAATACAAAACTATACTGCATTATTCAACATCCTGGGGCAGGAAGTTAATCATTACTTGGTTATACCCATATAGCACACTCCTATGATGAACATTTATAAAAAATATTTCAAGCTATTCATACAAATTTGATTTATACTTTTCATGAACATTTATAAATGTCTACATTATTAGTAATTTACCAGCTCTTCTCCATTAAAGTGCTGCTGTTGCTGTGTTAGCTGTGGCTCAGCTATAGCATTCGCAGCTCCAAGTCAAAAGGTTGTAGGCTCAAATCCCATCCAGAGACTTGAGCACAAAACCTAGGCTGACACAGTACTGAGGGAATACTGCACTGTTGGAGGTGCCATCTTCTAGATGAGATATTAAACTGAGGCCCTATCTGTCATCTCAAGTGGACATAAAAGATCCCACAGTGCTATTTTGAAGAGCAGAGGAGTTGCCCCCAGTGTCCTGACCAATATTTCTCCCTCAACCACCATCACTAAAGATCATCTGGTCATTATCACATTGCTGTTTGTGAGACCTTGCAGTGCACACAATGGGTGCCACACTTCCTCCATTACAACAGAGACTACACTTCAAGAAGTATTTCATTGGCTGTAAAGCGCTTTGGGACATGCTGAGATTGTGAAAGCCGCGATATAAACACAAGTCTTTCTTTTGGTCACTAAGTAATGGGCAGGGATACCACTCCATGTCTGAAGACTCAGTCAGTGTTGATTTGCCAAACACTGGAAATAACAAGCACCCTAACAGGTAACCTGGTCTCTGATTCTTCTCCACCTGCTTTATGAGAAGAGGAACGCAACCATGTAGGGGATTTCCTGAACACTAATTTGCACAGCATAACAAATGCCAAACTGCTTACAGCAGTTTTCTTGCAGTACATATGCAGGCCCTTTCTCAAAACTTCCAGGCTCAAAATCAATAGTAAGCACATAAAGATCTTAATACTTGAAGTTTTTATTATCTTTCGAAATCTGAGAGAGAAAAGAACCATAACAATAGAACTCCCAAAGTCTTCAAGCCATTGTGAACAGATCTTCTACTGCTGCACATAACAGGATTTTGCAGGTCTACCGAAATATTTAACCAATCCTCAGAATAAACTAAAAGTAAAATATAGTCTTGTTTTTATTTGCTGTGGAAATCCTTCTTTAGCAGTTCAAAGACGAGATACATGGAGAAGCAGCTTACCCAATGGTTCCACTTCAAAGTTGATCCTCATACTTCCAGCTATGGCGTATGCAATAACCAATGGTGGAGAAGCCAAGTAGTTAGCACGCGTGTTGGGATGTACACGACCTTCAAAGTTTCTGTTCCCAGACAATACTCCAACTGCGACAAGGTCACTCTGAACAAACAAGGATTACATAACTTAAAATGCCTGTACAAACAATGCTGGCAAGCATTATACTGCTTAATTCAACTTGTGCATTGGAATAAGTACATGGATCATGGCTGAGTCTTTTGCTAGATTTTCAGCTCCCTGAAAAACGACTGCAAGTTATTTTTCCTCTTCTGGAATAATGAACCTCAGAAGAAATTCAAACTATCTTTCTAATCACATTGTGCTTTAAGTTTATTTTCATACATTCATGGAATGCGGGTGTCGCTGGCAAGGCCAGTATTTATTGCCCATCCCTAACTGCCCTTGTGAAAGTAGCAGTGAGCTGACTACTTGAACTGCTGCAGTCCATGCTACGTAGGTACACCACAGTGCTGTTTGGCAAGGAGTTCCAGGTTTTTGACCGAGAAACAGTGAAGGAACAGTGATATATCTCCAAATCAGGATGGTGCGCGACTTGGAGGGCAACTTGGAGGTGGTGGTGTTCCTATACACCTGCTGCCCTTGTTCTTCGGGAAGGTAAGAGGTCGGGGATTTGGAAGGTGCTATCGAAGGAGCTTTGGCGCTGCAGTGCATCCTGCAGCTGGTAATTCATCACTGTCTCTTCCTTCAAAAGGCCGTAACACATGACTATTTTGAGGGCACAAATTGAGTGACAGTTAACAACGGTCATCTTGGCTCTATATTTTGAGAAACTCCACAATTAAACACACATCAAAAAAGGATAATTCAAACTCTACTGGAATATTAACAGCACTTTACCTGAGTAATGGCTTCCACTACAGACTCTGGGAGAGGACCACTGTTACCAATGCACGTCATGCACCCATAACCAACAACATCAAATCTAGTGTCCAAAAAAAATGAAAATTTAAAAAAAAAGCTAGAAATGTGAAAGTCCTACTCTGCCTGCAAGTTCCAGTATAGAAGTAAAACACGACAACCTGTGCTGAACTTGCATTTGTATAGCTCTTTTCATGATCTCAGGCTGACTATGGAGGTTACATGGTCTACTTTACACATTTCTGTGCATCCTCCAGACAGTTCAACTACCTCTTGAACTCAACCATTGCTGCCATGACTTCTCTGGATTTTTCATAATTGGAGGCAGATTAAAAATAGCATTCTGCCACACATTTAACTGAACAAACCTCATTGTGTTTGTTTAAAGTTGGCTTCGCTCCTAGATTGAAAGACAGTATAAAACAACCTTCCAACATGCCTTCAAAATAACCTGGCTATAGAAATCTTAACTGCAGTGTGTTTTCTTAAATATAAAACTACCAATGTACAACGAATGAATTTAAAGAGACAGCCGAAAACAGAGAAAATGCAAAATTTTTGTCACAAATAGTTCTTTCACATTATAACTGTATTTCACGGGGACCAAGAATTTTAAGCAAGTATTAAAGAAAGTTGGAAAATTACTACATTGTGTACAACACTGATGAGAAAATCAGTCTCTGTACAGAATCCCAGTACAGACCAAGAGTACCAACAAAACTACAAAAAAATTCTAGACTTACCCTAGCTTGGCGAGATAGGGCATGACTCCACTCTCCTTTAAATAGTAGGTAACTACACCACTCCCCGGAGATAAGCTGGTTTTGATGTAGGGTTTAACATTGAGACCAGCTTCTACTGCTTTCTTGGCCAACAGCCCTGCAAAATACAGAAGAAAAAGTAAATTAAATATGCTCACACAAAAACAAGAAATGCTGGAATCACTCAGCAGGTCTGGCAGCATCTGTGGAAAGAGAAGCAGAGTTAACGTTTCGGGTCAGTGACCCTTCTTCTCACTGACCCGAAACGTTAACTCTGCTTCTCTTTCCACAGATGCTGCCAGACCTGCTGAGTGATTCCAGCATTTCTTGTTTTTGTTTCAGATTTCCAGCATCCGCAGTATTTTGCTTTTAAATTAAATATGCTTCCTGAATGAAGTTCCATGATAGCAAAGTATAAAGCAATGAGAGGTTTCAGTGTTTCTTATACTAGCCATCTCATCACTGGAGAGACTTCTATTACCTAAGGTACTCAAAATAATAAATAGAGCAAAGAAGGAGAAACTATTTGCCTCTGGTAAGTGGGTCAGTAACCAGAAGTAATAGATTTAAATTAATTGGCAAAAGAAGCAATGGGGAAATTAGTTTTGTTTTAGTGTTGTTAACGGTGGAATCAGATTCCATGGGAACTTCTACAAGTCAACTGGACATGCACTTGAGGAGGAATAATTTGCAGGGTTATGGGGAAAAAGTTGGAGCGTGGGATTAAATTGGACAGCTCTTTCAAAGAGCCGGCACTGACATGATTGGCTGAATGGACTCCTCTGTGCTGTAAGATTCCAGAAAGCTAAGATTTAATGTTGCGTAAACTGCATGAGGTCACCTCACTGGTCACCAATAAATGAAAAGCCACGAAAATGGCACAGAATAACTTTGTCAAGCGAACTAGCCAGGGAAGCTGGTTAAGACAAATAATCGGCACAATAACCTACCAATTTCTAATAGGTTTATAAAGGATTGCTAGAAAACTTGTTTTTATTTTGTTACAGAAATGCCACTGCACATAGAATTAAGCACAGCAAATGCTTTAGAAAAATGCACAACTTGAATTCTGATCAAGCACAACTGTTTCATCATAAAATGCTTTCCATTAGATGACTTTAGGATTTGCACAGTAAAACAATATCCAAAAGATGCATCAGCTCCATAAACAAAACATGAATTATTCCTTCTACATAACAACAGTGACAATCCATACCCCTCTAACACTTGATATATGGGCAGCTTTGCAACACATTTCCTGCACAACAGTCTAAAACAAACTTAAGACAACTGTTGCTTGGAAAAACTTTAATGTATGCTAAGTATTCCTGAATCAACATGTGACTTTTTTTTGGAAACCAGAGCAATGGCTGGTCTAGAATGCTTTTTGGCTTTCTCAACTGCAAAGTCTTTTCAGTGGCAAGCATGCCAAATAATACTAGCAAGTTACCAAAATAGAGTACAAACATCTATATCATCTTGCAGTAGTGCAGGGAGAGGAAACAACTGTGATGTTTCAAAGAAGCTTTTGTGTGTGCATCCGAGTCACCATGTACCCTGTATATGCTAAAGCAGCTTATCTAAGTTAATACGGCTCAATGTGCTTCTGTATGATGACATCAATGCTGTTTGGCTCACAATGAATTAAAAATCAACCCAACAAATAGACACATATTACAATTCAACAAGTTCAGATCGTAACCACTGCCCTTTTTTTCAGGACAGCAGGTACTGGTAATGGTTCTGCTGTTGATATTTACAACTGCTCTAAACTCATCTTTTGTTTCTTTACTTGTCCCATTCATCACACTACTGTCCCTTTTGCAATTTAATCACTGCAACCTTCCACACTATCCACCTTCTAGCTTTCCTCTCCTCCCCCTTTATTCTTGCCTCTCTACTTGCTTAAAACCTGTTGCATCGGTAACATTTGTTAGTTCTGGTGAAAGTTAATCAAACAAACGTTAACTCTGTTCCCCTCGCCACAGATGCTGCCTGACCAGATAAATATTTGCAGCTTTTTCTGTTTTTACTTCAGATTTCCAGCATCCGCAGTCTTTTGCTTTTGACTTATATTACAGGAAACTGTAAAATAAGTCAGTGAGGAAAGAAGAATGGTAATGTGAACCCTGTGAGCTCCATGCATCCACACAAACGAGGGTGAGGCAAATGGCCTGGTCCACAGTCTCTAGTAGCCCGTTTCTGGGTGCCCATCTGATTTCCTCTACCTTTCTGAGAGAAACTACTTGTGTTCACCAAGATTGGTAATTTGACTTGTGAAGAATGGTAGGTGCAAACTTTCAGTCTACCACCATGTGGCACACTTAAGTACAGTATCCCAACAACTTAAAAACAGTATCACAAGAAACAAGCTGTATTTAAAAACACATAAAACAGAAGTGGTCAGGCACCAGGAAAATAAGTTATCTCCATTTGCAAGCCTGACCAGAATTTATTCAAGGTTGTATCGCTGAAATTACCTGAGTAGTATCACTTGGATGGACTGAAGGAGATACACACACCAAAGTCATTTCACACTAGTCTCTTCTGGCCTGGATCCAAGAATTTACAAGCACCTGTCAACCTTCAAAACATCTCTCAACAACAGGAACTGAGCACTAATCGATCTCAGACCCCTATTTACAGCAAGTTAGATTTTCTGCAGCCTTAAAGGAACAAGGAAGGCCAAGTTAAACACAGCCACTCCTTAGCGGGATAGATTGTGCATAGGTATAATGCACAATATAAGGTGTAATCCTCTGAAAATAAGGTATAATCTAAGTTACTTTGAACAATAAAACAGGAAATCTACCGGTACCCTACCAAAATTTTCACAATCAGAATTCAGCACAGAAACTCAAATTTCAAGCATATGTATGTAGGTAGCTGAGTGCTAGAGTGGGTAACATACCTGCTCCTAACATTACAGATGGATTGCTGGTGTTTGTACAGCTGGTGATGGCAGCAATTACCACTGAACCATGGCACAGCTCATAATCCTGCTCATTGTATTTAAATTTCACTTTGTCATCTTGACGAATGGGTGGAATCTGAAATCCTTTAAATCCTTGCTAAAAAATTGAGTGGCAAAGTGAGACAGAAAAATCTTCAAACAATGGAAATTTGGTTTCAATATATAATCTTTCATCTTCGATTATCTGACATTTCCCACAATCCCACTAGTTAAACTTTAAAAAAAAGCACAGAGGGAGCATTTGCAATATAAAGCCATTTTATGTCTCTCTTTGTATTAGTCTGACATTGATGTAAAACAACTCATCTGATAGAGACCTTTCATTGTGTAGATCCCCAACTTTGGTTCCTCCCATTCTACAAGGAGGTGTTCCATTGACATCAGTAACTAGCTCTCCTGGAAATCTGATAGATTGCCATCCGAACATATACCAGATGCTAATGTGCAACTATCACAAACAAAAAAATCTAACGCTGGCCCAGCATAAATATTAAAACAAGGAACAATGATGGAGTTTAATTAACAAATAGGCAAAAAAATTTACAGAAGTTAGCAATCCATTCCCTTAAGAATAGCCACCTAAATTCAACAATTATTCAGAATGTGCAAGCATCATACAGGGAAGGCTGACAAAAGCATCTTTCATTTCCTCCATCATGCAGTTATATTGATACAAGTCTACTTGTGCTTCGTCTTAAATAATTTTCTTTTAAAAAAGAAAATCTGCAGAACATACAAGTCCGCAAGTCAGTTACCCACGAGGGAGGCTGTTAAGCCCATCTTAATTCATACATCCATAGAGATTCTAACATGCCCCACCTCCCCTCTACCCCCCCCCCCCCCACATAATCGGAGAGCATGTGTATTCCTGACTATTAGTGAATTAGTTGAGATTGAAGCTGAAAGAGAATTGGGAGTTTTAGTCATTGTTTTTTCCCATCTTTAAGCCTGTTTATGCCTTTTTGCATTTCCAGTGGTAGACGACATATTTGCAGCTCACCTTTGCAGTCAAACAACTTTCAAAATCTTGCTTCATATTGGACACGGCCACTTTGTCCTGAGGTCGTTTGGGACCGCTGCAGCATGATTCCACAATGCTAAGATCTAGTTCCACAATCTACACAGAACAAAAGATTTCAATGCTCAGAAAAGCACAAGGACACAACAAAACCACATAAATCAACATGTGTCTGAACACAACAATCTTTCTAACTTCTTTTAAAAATATTTAATTGAAGGTGGAAGGAGAATTTAATGTATACCAAGATCTGAAAAGCTTTTCCACGTTTAGAATTATATGCACAATACATTACATAAGTCCACATAACATCTGCTTTTTTTTTTACTCTTTCAAGTGGTATGGAAGGCTAAATAAATGAACCTACTTAGTTCCCAATATATATGTTTGTTAGGCATATAGGTATTTAGTGATGTCAACCTGCTTCATCAGAGCAAAAGAATGTTTTCTGCAGAATCTTTATTTGCATGATAGTCAAAGCACATTTAGCCAGTCTTTAAAGAGAATTATTTTACAACCTGGTCAGCTTTTAAAACTTTGCTGCTTTGTGAATTTTGTGCAATGTTAAAGTCGTTATTGCTGGGAAAAGGAACATTTTCCTTTCCTGTGTCCAAACATCAAACCTCTTCCAGGTCAGATAAAACATGGCTGGCTGCAGAGTAAAACTCCTGCCACTCTGCACAACGGCTTGCCTCAGCCCCACTCAACCCAGAAGAGCATCCCCTAAGTGCGCACGTGTGACAGATTTACCAACTCCTCTGTAGTCAGAGTGAAATTGCCAAACTAGTATCAGATTTAGGAGAAAATTTGTGCTACAGTATTAGGAACTGCAGCAAGATTTCACAAACTTGTTTTATGCCAGGACAACCAGAAAACAGAGGCAGCTTTCATCCCATTGTTCTCGGCTGAGCTGGAATCCATGCTTCAAAAATAGGCGGCCAATGTGCAACCCATGTCACTAGGCTATCAACTGTTAAAAAATATACTTTAATGCAGTATCTTACCAACTATATTGAGCTACACAACTATCTTTTAGCAGCGTAGACACACAAAATATTGTATAGCATATTTGCATCATATGAATAAAGTTTGCTTGTGGATCATAGAGGTTAATCAAATCTCAATATTCATGTGACTGATTATCATTTTAAAGTAATCAGTTAAACTGTAGAAAAATCATCAAATGCGCACTCAATATGGAAGGACAATAGATGTTACTCATTCTAATTAGATAGTTTTTAAAAAATGCACTCTCCAGACTCGGAGGGCGGAGTTCCAGAGCGGTGAGTATATAAAAAAGCTTACCTCGGGGATTCTCGGAGCAGACTCGGAGGGCGGAGTTCCAGAGCGGTGAGTATATAAAAAAAGACTTACCTCGGGGATTCTCGGAGCAGACTCGGAGGGCGGAGTTCCAGAGCGGTGAGTATATTAAAAAAAGACTTACCTCGGGGATTCTCGGAGCAGACTCGGAGGGCGGAGTTCCAGAGCGGTGAGTATATAAAAAAGCTTACCTCGGGGATTCTCGGAGCAGACTCGGAGGGCGGAGTTCCAGAGCGGTGAGTCTACAGAGTAAGTTACCTCGGGCGGGAAAAAAAACTGAAAAAGTGACGTCACATGAAAGCTGTGACCTGATTGGCTGGTAGGGATTCGTACCGAATTTGAAAATAAAACTGATAAAAATTGATTAAAACACTAATTAACTAATTAATAAGTAGAGTAACTAAACCAGAGGGAGGAGATTATTGTATTTAGACAGCATTTAATATTTATTGTAGAAATCTAGCACTGGGGACCACATAGTGAAGTGTATCATAATTTTAGTAAGGATTTAATAAGTATTTATTTATTTTATATCAATTAACTAATTAGTGATAGAAATGTCAGTTAGAGGGGTGAAGTGCTTCACCTGTGAGATGTGGGAAGTCCGTGACGCTTCCAGCGTTCCGGGCGACTACATCTGCAGGAAGCGTACCCAGTTGCAGCTCCTCACAGACCACATGGATCGGTTGGAGCGGCAACTGGATGCACTTAGGAGCATGCAGGTGGCAGAAAGTGTCATAGACAGGAGTTTTAGAGAAATGGTTACACCCAAGGTGCAAGCAGATAGATGGGTGACCGCTAGAAGGGGCAGGCAGTCAGTGCAGGAATCCCCTGTGGCTATCCCCCTCTCTAACAAGTATACTGTTTTGGATGGCCTATCAGGGGAAAACAGCAGCAGCCAGAGCAATGGCACCACGGCTGGCACTGTTGTTCAGCAGGGAGGGACAAAGCGCAGAAGAGCAATAGTTATAGGGGACTCTATAGTCAAGGGCACAGATAGGCGCTTCTGTGGACGTGAAAGAGACTCCAGGTAAGTATGTTGCCTCCCTGGTGCCAGGGTCAAGGATGTCTCTGAACGGACAGAGGGCATTCTGAAGGTGGAGGGTGAACAGCCAGAGGTTGTGGTACACATCGGTACCAATGACATAGGCAGGAAGAATGATGAGGTCCTGCGGGGGGAGTTTAGGGAGTTAGGTAGTAAGTTAAAAAACAGGACCTCTAGGGTTGTAATCTCTGGATTACTCCCTGTGCCACGTGCCAGTGAGGCTAGAAATAGGAAGATAGTGCAGCTGAACACGTGGCTGAGCAGCTGGTGTAGAAGGGAGGGTTTCAAATATCTGGACCATTGGGCTCTCTACAGGGACAGACGGGACCTGTACAAGAAGGACGGGTTGCATCTAAACTGGAAGAGCACTAATATCCTGGCTGCAAGGTTTGCTAGCGTCACTCGGGAGAGTTTAAACTAGTGTGGCAGGGGGGTGGGAGCCAGAGCAGTAGGATAGCTAGTGAAGTAAATGAGGAGGACATAGTAAATAAGGCCAGTAAGACTAAGAGGAAGAGCAGGCAGGGAGATGTTGCGGAGAACAGCGGGACTGGTGGTCTGAAGTGCATTTGTTTCAATGCGAGAAGTATAACAGGTAAGGTAGATGAACTTAGAGCTTGGATTAGTACTTGGAAAAATGATGTTGTTGCTATTACAGAGACTTGGTTGAGGGAAGGGCAGGATTGGCAGCTAAATGTTCCAGGCTTTAGAAGCTTCAGGCGGGATAGAGGGGGATGTAAAAGGGGTGGGGGAGTTGCATTACTGGTTAAGGAGAATATCACAGCTGTACTGCGGGAGGACACCTCAGAGAGGTCATGCAGCGAGGCAATATGGGTGGAGCTCAGGAATAGGAAGGGTGCAGTCACGATGTTGGGGGTTTACTACAGGCCTCCCAACAGCCAGCAGGAGGTAGAGGAGCAGATATGTAGACAGATTTTGGAAAGATGTAAAGGTAACAGGGTTGTAGTGGTGGGTGATTTTAACTTCCCCAATATTGACTGGGACTCACTTAGTGCTAGGGCCTTGGATGGGGCAGAATTTGTGAGGAGCATCCAGGAGGGCTTCTTGAAACAGTATGAAGATAGTCCAACTAGGGATGGGGCCATTCTGGACCTGGTATTGGGGAATGAGCCCGGCCAGGTGGTCGAAGTTTCAGTGGGGGAGCATTTCGGGAGCAGTGACCATAATTCCATAAATTTTAAGGTACTTGTGGATAAGGATAAGAGTAGTCCTCGGGTGAAGGTGCTAAATTGGAGGAAGGCTAATTATAACAATATTAGGCAGGAACTGATGAAGTTAGATTGGGGGCGGCTGTTTGAGGGTAAATCAACATCTGACATGTGGGAGTCTTTTAAACGTCAACTGATTAGAATCCAGGACCAGCATGTTCCTGTGAGGAAGAAAGACAAGTTTGGCAAGTTTCGGGAAGCTTGGATAACACGGGATATTGTGAGCCTAGTCAAAAAGAAAAAGGAAGCATTTGTAAGGGCTAGAAGGCTAGGAACAGATGAAGCACTTGAGGAATATAAAGACAGTAGGAAGGAACTTAAGCAAGGAGTCAGGAGGGCTAAAAGGGGTCATGAAAAGTCATTGGCAAACAGGAATCAGGAAAATCCCAAGGCTTTTTATACATATATAAGGAGCAAGAGGGTAACCAGGGAAAGGGTTGGCCCATTCAAGGACAGAGATGGGAATCTATGCGTGGAGCCAGAGGAAATGGGTGAGGTGCTAAATGAGTACTTTGCATCAGTATTCACCAAGGAGAAGGACTTGGTGGATGATGAGCCTAGGGAAGGGAGTGCAGATAGTCTCAGTCATCTCATTATCAATAAGGAGGTGGTGTTGGGTGTCTTGCAAAGCATTAAGGTAGATAAAACCCAGGGCCTGATGGGATCTACCCCAGAATACTGAGGGAGGCAAGGGAAGAAATTGCTGGGGCCTTGACAGAAATCTTTGCATCCTCATTGGCTACCGGTGAGGTCCCAGAGGACTGGAGAATAGCCTATGTTGTTCCTTTGTTTAAGAAGGGTGGTAAGGATAATCCAGGAAATTATAGGCCGGTGAGCCTTACGTCAGTGGTAGGGAAATTATCAGAGAGGATTCTTTGGGACAGGATTTACTCCCATTTGGAAACAAACGAACTTATTAGCGAGAGACAGCATGGTTTTGTGAAGGGGAGGTTGTGTCTTACTAATTTGATTGAGTTTTTTGAGGAAGTGACGAAGATGATTGATGAGGGAAGGGCGGTGGATGTTGTCTATATGGACTTTAGTAAAGCCTTTGACAAGGTCCCGCATGGCAGACTGGTGCAAAAGGTGAAGTCACACGGGATCAGAGGTGAGCTGGCAAGATGGATACAGAACTGGCCCAGTCACAGAAGACAGAGGGTAACAGTGGATGGGTGTTTTTCTGAATGGAGGGATGTGACTAGTGGTGTTCCGCAAGGATCAGTGCTGGGACCTTTGCTGTTTGTAGTATATATAAATGATTTGGAGGAAAATGTAGCTGGTCTGATTAGTAAGTTTGTGGATGACACAAAGGTTGGTGGAGTTGCGGATAATGATGAGGATTGTCAGAGGATACAGCAGGATATAGATCGGTTGGAGACTTGGGCGGAGAAATGGCAGATGGAGTTTAATCCGGACAAATGTGAGGTAATGCATTTTGGAAGGTCGAATGCAGGTGGGAGGTATACAGTAAATGGTAGAACCCTTAGGAGTATTGACAGGCAGAGAGATCTGGGCGTACAAGTCCACAGGTCACTGAAAGTGGCAACGCAGGTGGATAAGGTAGTCAAGAAGGCATACGGCATGCTTGCCTTCATCGGTCGGGGCATAGAGTATAAAAATTACCAAGTCATGTTGCAGCTGTACAGAACCTTAGTTAGGCCACACTTAGAATATTGCGTGCAATTCTGGTCGCCACATTATCAGAAGGACGTGGAGGCTTTGGAGAGGGTACAGAGGAGGTTTACCAGGATGTTGCCTGGTCTGGAGGGCATTAGCTATGAGGAGAGGTTGGATAAACTCGGATTGTTTTCACTGGAACGACAGAGGTGGAGGGGCGACATGATAGAGGTTTACAAAGTTCTGAGCGGCATGGACAGAGTGGATATTCAGAAGCTTTTTCCCAGGGTGGAAGAGTCAGTTACTAGGGGACATAGGTTTAAGGTGCGAGGGGCAAAGTTTAAAGGGGATGTGCGAAGCAAGTTTTTTTTACACAGAGGGTGGCGAGTACCTGGAACTTGCTGCCAGGGGAGGTGGTGGAAGCAGATACGATGGCGACGTTTAAGAGACATCTTGACAAATATATGAATAGAGGGATATGGGCCCCGGAAGTGCAGAAGGTGTTAGTTTCGGCAGGCATCAAGATCGGCGCAGGCTTGGAGGGCCGAATGGCCTGTTCCTGTGCTGTACTGTTCTTTGTCCATTGTTCTCAAGTAGAGCTTCCCCCAAAGAGGATAATTGCACTGTGAAGTATTGGACTGAACTCAGTACAGTCCCTAGTCTATGCTGCTGGCTGACCTCACTATAATTGGATTTTAGGTGGAGGCACAGAATAAATCAGCCAAGGCACTCACTCCTCATCACTATCTAGTGGCCCGTCATTGACATTGGGCAAGGGGTGGGTGGGGGGGGGGGGGGGGGGGGGGGAAATCAAGGGTTAGGCACCACTTATAGCACCCCACCCTAAAAAGTTTGCTAATGCTGTCTAGACTTGAATATAAAGAATACTACTTGTACCACACTGTCCAGGGAACTGAAAATCAGCATGAGTCACTGCCTTGAGGAGGAGAAAACTGTTTCCAGTAGATAAGTAGTAGAGAACATTTCACCACTCCACCCTCACCCCAACAGTGTCCTCGTCATTAAAAGTACTTCACTGACTGAGAGGCACTTTGAGACATCCTAAGGTCATGAAAGGCACTATATAAATGCAAGTTCTTTCTTTTCCTTCTTCTATCACTCCAAACCTGTAGCTTCCACCCTTACCTCAAAAGCCTCAGCATCACCTACAATTTCCATCTCCCAACTCCCCACCCAATTCAGACATCACTTTGAATCATTTGACAATGTTGTACCCATACCTATGACTGTCAAAGGACTATACTTTGATATTACAAGGTCTCTTAGCACCCTGAGATCTTACCAGAGTGCACAGGGATCATTTTACCTGTGTAAACTCCGGATCCTGAGACGGATCACTGAAATCTCTGTACATTCCAACAGCTTTAAGATATCTCTCAATATAGCTCAGCTTATTTTCATCTCGGCCTTAAACAAAAAACAGAAAACATGTTAAACTGCTGTTGCTTTTTAGAATCTGAAAATATTTTAAAACAATTAAATGAAATGTTAGTATCAAAACACAAGGGGCTGGATTTTACCTTAGGCGGATGGGAATTCGCCACCGACGTGAAAGTCGGTGGTGAACCCGCTTCCGCCTAGCCCGGGGATCCATCCCGTATTTTACAGGTCCCCGGGCTTTAATTGACCCGAGGATAGACTTCCACCCACTTGAGGGAGGAGATCCCGCCTCAGTGAGCAGCCGGCCAATCAGCGGGCCGGCAGCTCTTAGTCCCAGCAGTGCCACCGGGAGCGGTGGCCACTGCTGGGACCACAGCCCAGCTGACGCCATGGATCCAGGAGTGAAGGTAAGTAGGGGTGGCCTCACCAGGGGGATTGGTGGATCGGTCCTTCCTTGGTGAGGCTGGAGTGGTCGTTTTGGGGGGGGCGTCTTGGGTCCCGGGGGTGGGTTGGGAGGCAGGGGCGGCCCTCAATCGGGCACCCTGTGCCCGACTGCCATAGCCCCACACCCCCGGGGTGCAGAATGGCCGGCAGCTATCGCTGGGCTGCCTTTCACTTCCCCAGCACGCCCGCCACAGGTAAAATACCCGTGGAGACAGGCGAGGGCCCTTAAGTGGCCTCTTAAGGGCCTTGATCGGCCTCGGGCGGGCAAGCCATTTTCCACCCGACGCCGTAAACTTGGCCAGAGGCAGAAGCGGGGCGGGTAGGCCTCCCGGAGCCTCCCGCTCAATTTTACGCCGCCCCCACACCGCCATCCAACCACTGGGGCGGCGTAAAATTCAGCTCGAGGTGACAATTGCTCTAATAAGCAACCAAGTTCTGCAACAGAATCTGTCAATGTACCAGATAGAACTATATAAAGACAAACAATACCTCACTAATACATAGTCACGTTAAATTTTCCCACAGCCGTAAATATTTGAATGCTTTTTCTTTTAAAATGAGGTTGTGACTTACTCCATTTCCCCAGATTCAGGCTGTACAGCCACAAACCTCTCTTGTGGCTAGGAGGGTAGCCAGTCAACCTGTTCCCAAGCCTCTGCAAATACAACTCTTCAACCAGCTACCAGAGAGTCTGAACACGCAGCAGCATGACAATGCTGTCCTCCTGATTTTCCTTACCTGCTCGAGACCAAAGATGGAATTCCAGTGGAATGGAAAATTAAATCCACCATCTTCTACACCAATAGCACCAACCATTGCTAGACCAAAACATTGCAGTGACAACGTGTTTTAATCTTCAGTTACAGTAATGCTAAACTTCCATTTCAGATATCAGAGATTTTCTCTGTGTCCTGGAAAAGTATTTATCCCTCTAGCAACATCACTGAAACAGATTATTTTTCCATTTTTCTCATTGCTGTTGAGGGAGTTTGCTGTGCACAAGTAGGCTGTTCTGTTTCCCTACAAAAGTGACAACACTTCAAAAGCACTTAATGGGCTGTAAAGTGCTTTGAAAATGGTAGAAAATTTACAGGGTTTATGGGGAAAGATTGAGGGTGTGAGACTATTTAGATAGCTTTTGCGAGGAGCAGCTTTGACAGAACGAGGTGCGGAGCGGACTTACAGCTGAGCGGTCAATTTCACTTTGACAGAACGAGGTGCGGAGCGGACTTACAGCTGAGCGGTCAATTTCAGTAAGTTACAAGTTAATCCCCTTTTGTTTCGGAGGACCAGGGGACTGCTGGGTAAGGGAAAACTATTTATTTGGGCAGTGGCAGTACCCGAGACACTACACGTATAGTGTCTCCCACCCACCCTCCTCCTCTAACCAAAAAAAAAGGACTCTGGTGTGTCGATAAGGTAAGCTTTTTATTTAAAAAGTTCAGTCCGTGGGATTGCTAAGCGAACAAGTTTTGACTTTTTTTTTTCGTTTGGTTTTTCAGTAGATTTGTTGGGAATCTAGAATAGTGGGAATGGAGGTAAAGGCAGTTGTATGTTCCTCCTGCAGAATGTGGGAGGTAGGGGTCGCCAAGAGTGTCCCTGCTGACTGCATCTGCGGGAAGTGCACCCAACTCCAGCTCCTCGCAGACCGCGTTAGGGAACTGGAGCTGGAGCTGGATGAACTTCGGATCATTCGGGAGGCGGAGGGGATTATTGACAGGAGTTATAGGGAGGCAGTCACACCTCAGGTAAAAGAAGTAGGTAGATGGGTTACCGTCAGGGGAAGGAAAGGGAACCAGCAGGCAAGTGCAGGGATCCCCTGTGGCCGTTTCCCTCAACAACAGGTATACCGTTTTGGATACTGTTGGGGGGGACGACTTACCAGGGGTAAGCAATGGGGTGCAGGTCTCTGGCACAGAGTCTGTCCCTGTTGCTCAGAAGGGAAAGGGGAAGAGGAGCAGAGCATTAGTCATTGGGGACTCCATAGTTAGGGGAACAGATAGGAGGTTCTGTGGGAACGAGAGAGACTCACGGTTGGTGTGTTGCCTCCCAGGTGCCAGGGTACGTGATGTCTCTGATCGTGTTTTTGGGATCCTTAAGGGGGAGGGGGAGCACCCCCAAGTCGTGGTCCACATAGGCACCAACGACATAGGTAGGAAGAGAGATGGGGATTTAAGGCAGAAATTCAGGGAGCTAGGGTGGAAGCTTAGAGCGAGAACAACCAGAGTTGTTATCTCTGGGTTGTTGCCCGTGCCACGTGCTAGCGAAGAGAGGAATAGGGAGAGAGAGGAGTTGAACACGTGGCTGCAGGGATGGTGTAGGAGGGAGGGTTTTGGTTTCCTGGATAATTGGGGCTCTTTCTGGGGTAGGTGGGACCTCTACAAACAGGATGGTCTTCACCTGAACCAGAGGGGTACCAATATCCTGGGGGGGAGATTTGTTAGTGCCCTTCGGGGGGGTTTAAACTAAATCAGCAGGGGAATGGGAACCTAAATTGTAGTTCCAGTGTGCAGGCTGTTGAGAGTAGTGAGGTAGGGGATAAGGTTACAGGGACGCAAGAGGGCACTGGCAAGCAAGAACTTGGTTTAAAGTGTGTCTACTTCAACGCCAGGAGCATCCGGAATAAGGTGGGTGAGCTTGCAGCATGGGTTGGTACCTGGGATCCTGATGTTGTGGCCATTTCAGAGACATGGGTAGAGCAGGGGCAGGAATGGATGTTGCAGGTTCCGGGATTTAGATGTTTCAGTAAGAACAGAGAAGAGGGTAAAAGAGGGGGGGGGAGTGTGGCATTGTTAATCAAGGAAAGTATTACAGCGGCAGAAAGGACGTTTGAGGACTCGTCTACTGAGGTAGTATGGGCCGAGGTTAGAAACAGGAGAGGAGAGGTCACCCTGTTGGGAGTTTTCTATAGACCTCCGAATAGTTCCAGAGATGTAGAGGAAAGGATAGCGAAGATGATTCTCGACAGGAGCGAGAGTAACAGGGTAGTGGTTATGGGGGACTTTAACTTTCCAAATATTGACTGGAAATACTATAGTTCGAGTACTTTAGATGGGTCTGTTTTTGTCCAGTGTGTGCAGGAGGGTTTTCTGACACAGTATGTGGACAGGCCAACCAGGGGCGATGCCACATTGGATTTGGTACTGGGTAATGAACCCGGCTAGGTGTTCGATTTAGATGTAGGTGAGCACTTTGGCGATAGTGATCACAATTCGGTTAGGTTTACCTTAGCGATGGGCAGGGACAGGTATATACCGCAGGGCAAGAATTATAGCTGGGGGAAAGGAAATTATGACGCGATTAGGCAAGATTTAGGATGTCTAGGATGGGGAAGGAAACTGCAGGGGATGGGCACAAACGAAATGTGGAGCTTATTCAAGGAGCAGCTAATGCGTGTCCTTGATAAGTATGTACCTGTCAGGCAGGGAGGAAGTTGTCGAGCGAGGGAGCCGTGATTTACTCAAGAAGTTGAAGCGCTTGTCAAGAGGAAGAGGGCGGCTTATGTTAGGATGAGACGTGAAGGCTCAGTTAGGGCGCTTGAGAGTTACAAGCTAGCCAGGAAGGATCTAAAAGGAGGGCTAAGAAGAGCAAGGAGAGGACACGAGAAGTCATTGGCGGATAGGATCAAAGAAAACCCTAATGCTTTCTATAGATATATCAGGAATAAAAGAATGACTAGAGTTAGAACAGGGCCAATCAAGGATAGTAGTGGGAAGTTGTGTGCGGAATCAGAGGAGATAGGGGAAGCGTTAAATGAATATTTTTCGTCAGTATTTACAGTAGAAAAATGTTGCCGAGGAGATTACTGAGATACAGCCTACTAGGCTAGATGGGATTGAGATTCACAAGGAGGAGGTGTTAGCAATTTTGGAAAGAGTGAAAATAGATAAGTCCCCTGGGCCAGATGGGATTTATCCTAGGATTCTCTGGGAAGCCAGGGAGGAGATTGCAGAGCCGTTGTTGTTGATCTTTATGTCGTCATTGTCGACAGGAGTAGTGCCGGAGGACTGGAGGATAGCAAATGTTGTCCCCTTGTTCAAGAAGGGGAGTAGAGACAGCCCTGGTAATTATAGACCTGTGAGCCTTACTTCGGTTGTGGGTAAAATGTTGGAAAGGGTTATAAGAGATAGGATTTATAATCATCTTGAAAAGAATAAGTTCATTTGCGATAGCCAGCACGGTTTTGTGAAAGGTAGGTCGTGCCTCACAAACCTTATTGAGTTTTTCGAGAAGGTGACCAAACAGGTGGATGAGGGTAAAGCCGTGGATGTGGTGTATATGGATTTCAGTAAGGCGTTTGATAAGGTTCCCCACGGTAGGCTATTGCAGAAAATACGGAAGTATGGGGTTGAAGGTGATTTAGAGCTTTGGATCAGAAATTGGCTAGCTGAAAGAAGACAGAGGGTGGTGGTTGATGGCAAATGTTCATCCTGGAGTTTAGTTACCAGTGGTGTACCGCAAGGTTCTGTTTTGGGGCCACTGCTGTTTGTCATTTTTATAAATGACCTAGATGAGGGCGTAGAAGGGTGGGTTAGTAAATTTGCGGATGACACGAAGGTCGGTGGAGTTGTGGATAGTGTCGAAGGGTGTTGTAGGGTACAGAGGGACATAGATAGGCTGCAGAGCTGGGCTGAGAGATGGCAAATGGAGTTTAATGCGGAAAAGTGTGAGGTGATTCACTTTGGAAGGAGTAACAGCAATGCAGAGTACTGGGCTAATGGGAAGATTCTTGGTAGTGTAGATGAGCAGAGAGATCTTGGTGTCCAGGTACATAAATCCCTGAAAGTTGCTACCCAGGTTAATAGGGCTGTTAAGAAGGCATATGGTGTGTTAGCTTTTATTAGTAGGGGGATCGAGTTTCGGAGCCACGAGGTCATGATGCAGCTGTACAAATCTCTGGTGAGGCCGCACCTGGAGTATTGCGTGCAGTTCTGGTCACCGCATTATAGGAAGGATGTGGAAGTTTTGGAAAGGGTGCTGAGGAGATTTACTAGGATGTTGCCTGGTATGGAAGGAAGGTCTTACGAGTAAAGGCTGAGGGACTTGGGGTTGTTTTCGTTAGAGAGGAGGAGGAGGAGAGGTGACTTAATAGAGACATACAAGATAATCAGAGGGTTAGATAGGGTGGATAGTGAGAGTCTTTTTCCTCGGATGATGATGGCAAACACGAGGGGACATAGCTTTAAGTTGAGGGGTGAAAGATATCGGACAGATGTCAGAGGTAGTTTCTTTACGCAGAGAGTAGTAGGGGCGTGGAACGCCCTGCCTGCAACAGTAGTAGACTCGCCAACTTTAAGGGCATTTAAGTGGTCATTGGACAGACATATGGATGGAAATGGAATAGTGTAGGTCAGATGATCGGCGCAACATCGAGGGCCGAAGGGCCTGTACTGCGCTGTAATGTTCTAATTCTAATAATTCTAATAGCTCTTTCAAAGAGCCAGCATAGGCACAAAGGGCCAAATGGTCTCCTTCTGGGCTATAAGAATCTATGGATAAGTGCACATCAGTACTTTAGCAGCAGAACTACCTTCCCTATTAAAGTAAGGCAGATGAATAGGTAGAGATATATCCTAATTATTGCAATGTGCATTTAAAATTAGTTTCAATGTTCACACCTGTTTGTTCCAAGTACTTCATGCTTATTTTATCGACAGGAAAGAAAGCTGCTGTTGCCCCATACTCAGGACACATGTTAGCAATAGTTGCTCGATCAGCGATGGATAGTTGTACCACTCCTGGCCCAAAGAATTCAACAAATTTTCCCACAACCCCAACCTGGCGAAGATGCTTTAAAGAGAATAAAAACAAAAATTGTTTCATTGCATAAGTTAATAATGTTTGTTAACAATAACTCAATTGTTCTGAATCTAGTTCTTAGCACCAACTTAAGAATTTTGGGAGGTTAAAAAAATTACAATCATTTTATAAAAATATAATGCAAATTAGTAGCATTCTAACATTAAGTTTTAAATAACCTTATACAATACGACAACAGCTCCGTCTTTCGGGATACAGTGTACTTACTTTTGTGATTGTGAGGACTATATCCGTTGATGTTACCAAGGAGTGTGGGGTTCCTACCAACTTATAGCCAACTACTTCTGGAAGAACCATGCTGATGGGCTGACCCAGCATCACTGCCTCAGCCTCAATGCCACCCACACCTGCAAAGGGAGCAGTATACACACCGTCAGTGGGAATCAGTAACGCCACAATTCGCAAACATTGCAGGTGGCAAAACCCAGCTTGTAGGTGATGTTGCACAAGGTCGTGAGTTCAAGTCCCACTCCAGAGAATTAAGCACAAAAATCTAGCCTGATACTCCCTGTGCAGAATTGAGGGAGTGCTGCACTATCAGAGTTGCTCACTTTCAGATAAGACATTAAACCGAGGCACCGTCCATCATCTCCGGTAGACATGAAATATTCCATTTGAAGAGCAGGGGAGTTCTCCCTGGTGCCCTCGCCAATATTTATCCCTCAATCAACGTCACTAAAACAGAGCACAGAGTATCTTTCTAGGATTGTGGGGGGTTATTCCACTCTAATTTCAAGTTCCAGCTGCCTATTAACATCAATGGAGCTGCCGAAGAACACACATGGCTGTCAAAGTAATTTCCAGCTCAGGACTCCTTGCAGATGATACAAAACTTGGAAGCATTATGAACTGAGAGGAGGATAGTGTAGATCTTGAAAAGGACATAGACAAGTTGGTCAAATGGGCAGACAGGTGGCAGATGAAGTTCAATGCGGAGGAATGTGAAGTGATCCATTTTGATAGGAAGAACATGGAGAGACAATACAGAATAAAGGGTACAATTCTAAAGGGGGTGCAGGAGCAGAAGGACCTGGGTGGACATGTGCCTGTCATTGAAGGTGGCAGGACAGGTGGTGAGAGTCGTTAATAAAGCATACAGTATCCTGGACTTTATTAATAGGGGCAATAGAGTACAAGAGCAAGGAAGTTATGTTGAACATGTATAAGACACTAGTTCGGTCTCAGCTGGAGTATTGCATCCAATTCTGGGTGCCACACTTGAGGAAAGACGTGAGGGCAATTGGAGACAGTACAGAAAAGATTCACGAGAATGGTTCCAGGGATGAGGAATTTCAGTTATGAAGATTGGAGAAGTTAGGACAGTTTTCCTTGGAGAAGAGAAGGCTGAGAGGTGACTTGATGGAGGTATTCAAAATTATGAGGGGTCTGGACAGAGTTGATAGAGAGAAACTGTTCCCACTTGTGAAAGGATAGAGAACGAGAGGGCACAAATTTAAAGTATTTGGTAAGAGAAGCAACAGTGACATGAGGAAAAACCTTTACACACAGCAAGTGGTTAAAGTCCGGAATGCGCTGCCTGAGAACGTGGTGGAGGCAGGTTCAATTGAAGCATTCAAAAGAGAATTAGACAGTTATATGAAAAGGAAGAGTGTGCAGGGTTATGGGGAGAAGGCAGGGGAATGGAACTGAGGGAGTTGCTCTTTCAGAGAGCCGGTGAGGACGTAATGGGTCGAATGGACTCCTTCTGCACTGTAACGATTCTGTGAATAGCATACTCTTGAAATGAGGATCTTGCCTAAAAGGTAGCACAGAGTTTTTCGCCTGAGAGAGACAGAAATGGGGCTAGTATTTTGTACTCCGAGCTTTTCTGCCTCTTTTATTCAGTTTTATGAGTGTCTGAACAATGCAGGACTTCATGATTAAGGGAAGCATAACTATCCAAATATCCAAGCACTGAACCCCCACATTGGCTGAGTTAAATAAGAGTGCCTTTAGAATGTTTGGTGTAAAGCTCGTAACAGCTATTTGTCAACTGGGTTTGACTGTTAAGTTACAAGTGCAACACTACAGAAATCAAAGTAGTAGCACAGATCAGAGAGTAGCAGCAACAGTGCTGCAAACTAATGAGGTCACTAAGCACCAAGACCAGATTTGTCAGTGTATCCATCTAAACTTTTTCCTACAGGGTGCACTACATTTGAGCGAGAGTGCTTTAGGCAATGAATGTTTGTTTAGACGTTGCAGTGAACATTCAAGCTTTTTATCGTTGTGGTGACCCCTGTTCATGGGGGTTTCTGCTGAGACCCTATACTTGGACTAGGGAGGTAGACAGTTTCATTATGAGCCTAATGGGGAAGAAGTCAGAGTGGCACCAACCTTCAACTTCGTGTGGGTACAAAAAGAATATGAAAAAACAGACACATGGGGGTACTATTGTTACATTTGCAGCTTATTCCTGATTTCCTTTGCCCCATCATTGGCAGCCATGCCTTCAGTCCCCAATTTCTGAAATTTGTTCCCTAAAATTCTCTGCATCTCTACCTCTCACTCCTCCTTTAAGACGCTCCTTAAAACCCTACCTCTTTCCCCTGTCCTATTGCCTTATGTGGCTCAGTGTCAGGTTTTGTTTGACACTCCTGTGAAGCACCATTGGGTTTACTATGTTAAAGGCACTATGTAAATGCAAGTTGTTGATCTGAATAGCATTGGTGCATTTAAGGGGAAGTTAGATAACTACGTGTGGTAGAAAGGAATAGAAGGATATGCTTATAGGGTCAGGTAAAGTAATGTGGGAAGAGGCTCCTGTGGCTCGTAAACACCTCATCATTGAAACTGGCTACCTCCCTAGTCCAAGGATAGGGTCTCAGCAGAAACCCCCATGAACAGGGGTCACCGCAACGATGAGAAGCTTGAACATTCACTGCAACGACTAAACAAACATTCATTGCCTAAAGCACTCTTGCTCAAATGCATTGTCTGAATCGAATTCAAATTTTCTAGCTCTCCTGTTGTGATTTTAACCCTTCAAGAGCTATACTTAACTTAACAGTAGCACTTTTAAGTAATTGCATTCACACCAAATCCTCTCATGAAAGAATGGTCATAAATCCTGAAACATGACAGGGGTACCTAACATTTATTGGGATTACTCTCTGTAAAACTAGTCCAAAACATTTGCCATAAATGGTTTTGAGTTATGACTGATGAATTTTGATTCAAAAAAGAATCCTGCTCAATATTCAGATTTTTAAAAAAATTACGGAAAATTTAGAACCTACCTTTTAAGGAATACTAAATCTAAACAGTTTTTTGGAAGAATAGGAGTTAATCACTTGCCTAGAAAAATAATCAAGGTAAATCCCAGTCATAATCCTTAGTTAAGGCAAATGTTTAGCAGGTTGCTTACCCCAGCCGAGCACTCCAAGGCCATCGATCATTGTTGTGTGAGAATCCGTACCCACAAGACTGTCGGGGTAGTAGCATCCATCCTGATCAAACACCACCCGTGCTAAATATTCCAAATTCACCTGGTGGATGATTCCTGAGCCAGGAGGAATAATCCTCATGTTTCGAAAAGCTTTAGAGCCCCACTTTAGTTTAAAGAAAAAGGTTCAAAAAAGATTTTAAAGCTGAAGATATGTTTATCTCAACAACATCCATAGGAGCTAAATAATTGCTTATAATCCCTATCCCTTTAAATTTATTGGTGCTAAGAAGATCCCCCGTGGGGAACAGTACATGTTAGAGCATCAAATCACTGTTTTTTGGCAATCTCCCTTCTTAAGTTATCAACTGATGCTGGGTGTACGACTATGCATGCCTGTCCAAGCGGCCACACCAAGTATGAGCAGAGTGTGTTTGGGCAGTCTATTTGACTGTGAAGGCTTCACAGCTGCACCCAATCCTTTCCTCACTGACAACCACACATGCATTTCTAAGAGAGGTTGGTGGCAGCAAGAAAGAGCAGGTATTGCACCAGATTTTCTCCCCTCCACCGCCAGCATGGAGGCAGCCCAAGCCAATTTTAGCCTCCTGAGTATCAAACTGGCTGAGATCAGCCAACTCAAAAAACTTGGAGCTGACTCTGATACTTCCTGGCTTGTAAAGTTCAGCTGCATGTTGCCTTTGCCAGCTAAGCCATTGAGTGAGCACGAGATCATATTTTTATACTATTTTATCAAATGTCAGTATCGACCATCAGCCCCAACTGCTGGGAAGCAGGAAGGAAATTCTAGAATTACTGGATATAATCAAAAATTTATAAGAAAGCCTTTTCCCAAGCTCTTACATTCTGATGTAAACACACAAGCACAGCTCATGAGATTTTTTGTTATCTATGCTTATTCTCCATCGTGGGTGGAACTGGAAGATTTTCAGAATTCTAGTTCTCCCCCACCACCCACTCCACCTCTTCGGAGAATCTTTATTTCAGTTCACAAGGTCAAGATCATAATTCACTACATCCTCCTTCCCAAGCACATGAAACAGGAATAATACATTTTATTGCAGAGCAGTTAAGGAAACCACACAAAATAGGATACCTTTAAAAACTCAAATCTTTCTTTGTTTCTTTCAAATTCAATCTCTTGGTTTTTTTGCAAACTGTCCGGCCTGAAGCAAAAAAAAAATCAGAACTAGATTAGTTTCGGCAGCACGTCATGTGGCACATATATTTATCATGTGTACAGCACTCAAATATATCTAATAAAGTTACCAAACTAAATTGGGAGGGAGGAAACACACTGCAAAAATGGTCACCAATTATCACTGGCAAATCTCCTTCTATGCAACTTTACAGTGAAAGAATGATGATCAAAGATCGATCCCATCTACAGCACTAACCCCTAAATGCAACACAATCTATAACACTAAATTCTGAAAACTGATGTATCTCCTGACAACGCAGAGCATGCACAGAGCAATTGCCGACGTCCAAACATTTGCCAGTTTGCCAGTATGAATCCATGCATGTGCATGCCGACGTTACCAAACAATGGCGTCCAAGCATTGCCCCACCCTTCAACGGCCGCAATCGCCGCCTCCATTCCCCCAACAGTACCCCGCATCAGCCACTTGCTCCCCATCTCGCCCGCTGCCTCCCCTCAGCCACTCACTCCCATCCTCACTTCAGCCGCTCACTCCTCCATTCCACCCCACCCTCTCGCTCCCACCTCGCCGCGTTGGCCGCTGGCTCCCACCTCACCTCTTCCACCCATCGGCTGCTCGCACCCACCCTCGCTCCTACCCCCTCGGCCAATTGCACCCCACCTCACCGCTTCCCCCCACCACCTCGGCCAATCACTCCCCGCCGCCCGGAGAAGCACGGGGGTTGGTTGGCCGGGGGGGGGGGAGGGGATTAACAAGTGGCTGAGGGTGGAGCGAGGGGTGACGGGACAACACGGGGAGTGAATGGCTGAGAGAGGGGAAACAGCAAGGCTGGGACCAAGTGGGGGGGGGGGGGAGGAAGCGGGGAGTGAGTGGCCAAAGTGGCAAGGCGGGAAGCGAACGGCCGAGGGGAGGCAGCAGCGAGCAGACGGGCACGGGACGGAGCAGCTAAGAGAAGCAGCGATGGCAGGAGGGAGCACGGTACTGATAGGAGTGGGATGGAGGCGGCAATCGCAGCCATCGGGGGATTTGGGTTTTATTTGCTTTTCGAGACAAATTGAGCAGCGCCATCTTTATTACTGGCAGCTGCCGGAGACTTTGCAGACAGTGACATTTCAGTGGATGAGGCTTCATTTTCGCATGTGCCAGTACTGCGCTACCTAGTGGTTGCATTGCAAAGTGACTCCTAACAACGCAACGGCCTGCCGACCACATCAGAGTGCTCCAAACTGCATGCATGCACGGGAATGACAACATCATCGCGTACCCGCACCTGGTCCATCTTCGCGCATGCGTGATAAAGCGTCATCGGATATCTAGCCCCCCCCACTTGGCTGGAGGAAGCAGCTGAATGGGAGACTTTGAGGCTGGAGCTCTCCTCCCTCAGCAACTCGCTCCAGGCCTTGATGTTTCCACCCCTCAGCCACTCGCTCCAGACCACACTGCTCCCCCCCGGCCGATTGTTCCTCGCTTCGCGCCACTCAGCTCTCCGGCTGCTCACTCCCCGCTTCCCTGCCGCCCACCCCCTCCAGCCACTAGCTCTAGGCCGTGCTGCCCTTCTCGGCCACTCGCTCCTACGTCACCCCTTGCAGCCCGCCTTGCTTCTGACCAGAGAGCGGGGTGGCGCGAGCAGGGAACAATTAGCCAGGGGAGTGGGGGGGAGCAGCAAGATCTGGAGCGATCGGTTTGGCGGCGGGGGGGCGGGGGGTGAAGCGGCAGGTGGGGAGGAGGGGGGAGAAAGGCCAGGGGGGCGGGAGCCAGTAGCTGCGTTCAGGTGAAATCAGTCCTGGTCTGTCATATAGACGAATCACAATAACGAATTGGCAGCATATTTTACTTTCTGCCAGATTTTCTTTTCCATCGATCGGGGTGCCAATTCACTATCTTCCAATGGAAATTCAATCATAAAATTCCTTTTGTATTTAATAGGATTACTGGAATATTAAATGGATCTGAGGATTACAGTTAGTATCCTATAACTACATAGTAGTATATTACTGGACTTCCATCCAACTTAAAGTAAGGTTAGTTTGCTGGAACAATCTAGCCATAAGCATTTCCTGTGATAAATTGAGCAGCGCTATCTTTAATCCTGGCAGCTGCCTGAACGTCACAAACACTGACGTTCCAGTTGAAGAGCCTGCATTTGCGCATGTGCATGTACTGCACCACCTAGTGGCTACATGGTCAGCAAACCCAGCCGATATTTTATTCCCATTCCACGGCAACATGAAGAGAATGATATTGTGATATTGCAATTAATGCAGGTATTACAGTACAATGTGTTACTCAATTTCACACCATGAGCCTTTAGCACAAATCTGCTAGGATTTAAATATCCAGTTGAACGGTGTGATTATTTCCTATTCTATTAAAATGATACTGGAGCTAAAAGGGTTAATATTATGAGGACAGATTGCATAGACTAGGCTTGTATTCCCTTGAGTATAGAAGATTAAGGAGTGATCAAATTGAGTTGTTTAAGATGATTGAAGGATTTGACAGGGTAGAGAGAGAGAAAATATTTCCTCGGTGGGGAGTCCAGAACAAGGGGATAGGCCATTCAGGGGTGATGTCAGGAAGCACTTCACACAAAGGGTAGTGAAAATCTGGAATTCTCTCCCCCAAAAACCTGTTCAAGTTGAAGATCCAATTAAAAATTTCAAAACTGAGATCAATAAGATTGTTAGGCAAGGGTATTAAGGGTTACAGAATAGCGGGTAGATGGAGTTAAACTACATGATCAAAACCATTATCTGACTGAATGGTAGAACAAGTTAGAAGGGCTGAATGGCCTCCTCCTGTTCTTAAATGGTCAATTGATGCCACAAAAAAGTAATGCAGAAGAAATGTATATAGCTCATTCGAAGAGAAAATATGCCTTCAAAGGGTTACTTTCAGAAAACACAAATTCCATAGGATAATAGATGCCTCTCATGCCAGTTACACCTTGAGGGAATGGCACTTTTGACTGCGATGGAGCACTCCCGACATGAAATGGCACACACAAAATGGCTCGATTTCCAGAGTTCCAATGGTTTTGTAAAACGAGATTTTTGGGAGTCTTGAAATCTGTTGTTAGATTACATGCTCCCTTCCTCTAGCCCTCCAAACATACCAAACCAATTAGTAGGTCCACAAGCTTATGTCTCAACCCTACCTCATGCAGTGACGGAAGCATTCCAGCGTGCAGAACCGATTTTGTCTCAATCATCTGGCTTGCCCATTTCTGAACAGCCTTGATGTGTGTTTTTTTGGTATAATTTAGTAGGAACAAGACCAAATGCTAAAATAAAAATCATGTTGCTCCCCTCGCCTGATATTTCCTGGTCTCTTGCTGATCTACCTCAGTCTTACTCTAAAACCTCCACCATGGGACATTTCATCTCTATTTAATGCTCTAGGATTCATGGCACTAGACTCAAGCTGCACGTGTACTGCCAGCTTTGATGGCTTCCGTTCAAATGTAATTCCATCCCCTTCCCCTTTTGTCACATATAGCTGAGTCTTTGATCCTTCCTAGAACATAGCATGTAAATGGAAAAAAGCCTTTGGCCACAAACCTACCTTATTAATATTTAACAGTACATTTTAGCACATCAAATTCTAGGATTCAGGAAGCTGCAAAATTTCCCCAAACCAAGGCACTTATTGTGTGCAAACCGCCAGAAACTACGTGCAAACATGAACACATTTAAAATGTTGGAGAGAAAAAAAACTTATTTCAGAAAGAAGGCTAATGTCTGTTCAAACAAGTTCTCTGATGTGATTGTAAATATAGATCAGCAGTATTCAATTTAGCCTATCAGCAGAACTCTGTAATTAAATCTATAGATTATCCTATTTTTCCACTTCCCCAAGGAGCCATTCGTACTTCAATACATCAAAGTGAGTCTGCTATCTGAAAAAAAAAACTGGCAAGTGCATAGATCAAGACTATATTTAAAAAAAAAGCAAAACAAGTCACGCAAATCCAAACTAAAACCACTATAAATAGATTAATGCTTTTAGGAAATTAGCCACATTTATGTGAACACAAAACAGATGGCCTTTTTTAAAAAAAAGAAACAAACAGAATGGATTAGAAGAGGACAAACACTCAAGTAATCTACAATAAAGATGTAATGTGCTGCACGACTTTTAGAAAAGGGGTGCCAGCTCTGGTGACCGCCAACACAGAATTCTGAAGATCCACACACAACTCAAGCAAAAGTGACTCAAAAAGCAAAAGACATTTCTATGGGTAAAAAGTAAGGCAAGTAATTTGCTATTCCTCAGAAACGTGCATTTTCACTGCTTCTGGAACTTACACAAATCTGACACTCAGGCAACTAATAACGCTACACGCAGTTAAGTATATTAATTGTTGCAAGATGTTATGCAATACCAAATTGCTTGCCCTGGTTATAAGTATTCTCCTCCTCTGATTCTTAAAACACCTAATTTTCAATTCAATGTAAAATCAGATATATGCAGGCATTTTATGTGCAATTATAATTGCTTTGTACATTACACAAGGTAACAATTGAGTTTCAAAGCAGTTACATAACCGTTGTCATTTATTGGCAATTAACTTGAAATACAACAGTAGATCTGAAAATTTTAAACCTCATCTCAACCGGAATTAAGTAATCATTTTCTGCTGACCTTTTATCATTTTACATCTACAGCGGAATCCTGTTCTATGCACTCAGGACACGCAAAGTAAAACTTGTAATGGGATTGACTGGGCTATTACTTGTTATGCAAGGAGCAGAAACAGTGCTTGGCAACAGTATCCACATTTCAGCCCAGTAAGAACTTTTTTTTAAAAATCAGGACTATGCCTAACTGGATTTAATGGTTTGCTGGTTAGTTACCACGACTTAAATAAATATTGGTTCATGTGATATTACATAAGAAATAGGAGCAGGCGGTAGGCCATGCCCCTCGAGCCTGTTCCGCCATTCAGTAAGATCATGGCTGACTTTCTACATCAACTTCACTTTCCTGCCCAATCCCCACATCCCTCGATTTCCTTAGTGCACAAGAATCTATCTATCGATCTTAATCTTGAATTTACTCAACAACTGAGCATCCACAGCCCTCTGGGATAGAGCAGTCCAAGGATTCACAACAATTTCTCGTCATCGCAGTCCTAAATGACCGATCCCTTGCCCTTAGACTATGACCTCCAGTTCTAGACTCTGCAGCCAGGGGGAAACCAGCCTCTCAACATCCACCCTGTCAAGCCCTCAAGTAACTATCCATGATAATTTAAAATCTCACACTTTGCACAACCTGACTTCCTGTCGTCACAATCGTCAACTTACCCCTTATTATAATTCCCAATGTCCACATTAATGTAAACACGTTATGCCATAACCAAAGTGTGGCTAGTCTGTAAACATGGTCAGGGAGATCTTCTCTGCAAATTTTCAGAGCCTATAGACAGCACTCTAAATTTTCGGCAATTATAATTCCATCATAAATTTTAGCCATTTCTTCATGGCAATTTATCATTTTATATTAAAATTTGATATATTTTCCCCACAGCACAGAGAGTTCATCAGCCTTAGCCTTGCTTTCCACCCTGTTAAATGCAATATAAAAATAATCAAATTTTATACTCTTCCCCGGACTCCTACATTTCAGTTTTTGGTCAATGTCTCCAAACCTGAGAATGATCAACTTCGGTAGACTCCCTGCAAGGACAATCTGGTGGGCCACCAGTTTAGAAAGGCATTCTGCACTCCTTTAGATCCTGGCCCATCCATGAGCATGCAGTGGAACTGAAGATTACATTTTTTTTTCCATTTTCTCTATTAGCAATGCAGTGAGGGGCCAACAAGTAGGGTATGATATATAAAGCTCTTAAGACAGCTTTCCCACTGTGCTGTACTTAAAAGCATATTTACCAGAGTTGGATTATGGTAAGTGATCGACTCAACCTGACGATTCATCTTTTGTGTCATTGCCTGCACAGTGTGCCCACTATTCAAAGGATATGTGCACTCTATCAGAAAGAGCTCTACAAAATCAGATTTGGTATTTATTGTACTTTTGGCAATAAACATTTCAAGTTAAAAACAGCTAAAATTACACAATTAAGATCACTTTCACCTACATGACAGCATTAATTTACAGAATTTGTCTTGCTTTTTAAAATTTCACAAAGTAATTCAAAATCCTTTATACACCAAGGACACTCAAACAGGAGCTATGAGACTTTTTAATTGCAACGTACCACCTGTTGAAATCTACTTGGATGGAGTGATCAATAACCAAGTCTGCAGGACAAATTGGATTGATTTTCTCTGGATCTCCTCCCAGTTTTTTCACAGCATCTCGCATAGCAGCAAAGTCGACCACGGCAGGCACACCACTGTGAAGAGAGTGAATATTTACAGATGTTGATTATTTTCACAGAACTTGCCCATTATAAAACCATTTCTTCACTCAAAGGATTGTGTACCTTTCGAATTCTCTACTGCAGAGCTATGGATGCTCAGTTATTGAGCAATTGAGCATATTCAAGTCAGAGACTGACAGATTTTTGGATGCAATGGGGATAGTGTGGAAAGAAACAGTTGAGGTATAAAATCTGCTACGATCTTACTAAATGGCAAAGCAGGCTTGAGGGGCTGAATGGCCTATTCCTGCTTCTATTTCTTATAATCGTAGAACATAAGAAAGAGGAGCAGGAGTAAACCATACGGCCCCTTGAGCCTGCTCAGCCTTCAATACAATCATGGCTGATCTGCCTCAACTCCACTTTCCCACCCACTCCCCACATCCCTGGATTCCCTGAGACACCAAAAATCTGCCTCTCAACCTTAACTATATTCAACGATAGAGCATCCACAACCCTCTGGGGTAGAGAATTCCAAAGATGTGCAAACATTCAAGTGAAGAGATTTCTCTCTCATCTCAGTCCTAAATGATCAACCCATTATCCTGAGACTGTGCCCATGTTCTAGATTCACCAGCCAGGGGAAACAACCTCTCTGTCTATGCTTGTCAAGCCCCTGCAGAATCTTGTATGTTTCAATGAGATCACCCCTCATTCTGCCAAACACCAGAAAATGCAGGGCCATGGGGATCGAGCCGGGGAGTGGGACTGACAGCATAGCTCCGAGGAGAGTCGGCACGGACTTGATGGGCCAAATGGCCTCTTTCTGTGTCATAAATGACTCTAAAGTATATGTCCAATTTACTCAGCCTCTCATCATCGGACAACCCTCTCATCCCAGGAACCAATCTAGTGAATCTTCGCTGAACCACCTCTAATGCAAGTATATCTTTCCTTAAATAGGGAGGCCAAAACTAGCGGCCTACTTTAGGTTGGGAAAACGAACCCGATCGAACCACCATGGACCCGAGCCCGACCCAAGTCCCTCGGCTTTTGCCCCAAGCCCGACCCTACCCGGCCATCCGTTTACTCACCTCCCGACTCGGAACTTCCACAATGCTGCCGCGCATGCATGATGACGTCATAGTGATGTCATTCGCTCACTGCGCAGACTCAGTTTTGTCCCAGACTCCCAGCTCAGGTAAGTTTTTATTTTTAATACTTACCGGCACAGCACTGACCCTGCGTGTCCAGTCCGACCTGACCTGGCTCAACCTGGACTCGGCCCAACCCGACCCACGCCTGAAAGCCAGAGCCTGAACATGGGCCCGACCCGACCCCGACACGTCAGGTCCAGTCAGGTTCGGGTCGGGTAGCAGGCCTCTCGCCAAAACTAAGCACAGTACTCCGTGTGGTCTCACCAAAGCTTGAAACATTATAGCAAGATTTCCTTACTCTTGTACTCCAATTCCCTTGCAATAAAGGCCAACATGCCATTTGCCTTGCAAATTCCTTGCTGTACCCACATGGTAACTTTGTGTTCCTTGTACAAGTATACCCAAGTCTCTATGATCAACATTTCGAAGTTCCATGCCTTTTAAAAAATATTCTGCTTTTCTATCCTTGCTACAAAGTGAATAATCTCACACTTCCCCACATTATACTCCATTTGCCACTTGGTTGCCCACTCACTTAACCTGTCTATTATCTCTTTGTGTCCTCCTCACTGCTTACATTCCCATCTAGCTTTGAATCATCAGCAAACTTGGATACATTACTATCGGTCTCTTTATCTAAGCCATTAATATAAACTTTTTGTGTGGCACCTTATCAAATGCCTTTTTGAAAGGCAAATATACATCATCTTCCAGTTCCCCTTTATCTACCCTACTAGTTAAATCCCCAAAAAACTCTAATAAATTTGTCAAACACCATTTCACTTTCATAATACCATGCTCTGTCTGATTATACTATGATTTTCTAAATACATTGTTAAGATTTCCTTAATTATAGATTCCAGCATTTTCCCAACCACTGACATCAGGCTAACTGGCCTGTAGTTCTGTTTTCTCTCTCTGTCCTATCTTGAACAGCAGTGTTACATTTGCTAACTTCCAATCTGCCGGGGCCATTCTAGAATCTAGGGAATTTTGAAAAATCATAATCAGTGCATCCACTACTGCTGCAGCTAACTCTTTTGGAACCCTAGGATGCAGGTATCAGGTTCTGGGGATTTGTCAGTTTTTATTCCCTTAGGTTTCTCCAATACTTTTTCTCTGCTGCTGTTAATTACCTTAAGCTCTTCGCTCTTAATAGCCGCTAGGCCACCCTCAAATTACATACCAGAAGTAGTATCTTCTATTGTGAAGACAGACAAAATATTTGTTCAATGTCTGTCATTTCCTCATTCCCCATGACGATTTCTCTTGTCTCTGCCTCTAAGGGACCAATGTTTACTTTAGTTATTCTCCCTTTTATGTACTTGCAAAAGCTTTTACAATCTTCTTTTATATTCATGGCTATTTTACTCTCATATTCTACTTTTCCCTGATCATCAATTTTTTGGTCACCTTTTGCTGGTTTCTAAAGCATTCACAATCCTCAGCCTTACTCCTGTTCTTTACAACATTATAAGCCTCTCCTTTTAATCTAATTCTATCCTTACCTTCCCTAGTAAGTCATGGGTGGATCTTTCTCGCTGAGTTTTTGTTTTTAATTGAATGTATTTTTGTTCAACATTTTGAATTGTTTCTTTAAATATTTCCCTATGTTTATTTACTGCCATATCTTTTGGTCCATTTGCTCAATCAACCTTAGCCAGCTCTCCCCTCATACCTATGTCTTCTTAACCATGTCCAACCTTTCCTTTCTCTTCAAAACAGAGAAATAAGTTATGAATATCTTAATTTTACCAACAGAATAAAAATGCGTCCAAGGTCCAGAGGTCTGGGCCTGCTTTTAGGATACAGGTTCTACAAAAAATATCTTCATAAAGACCACAGGACTGATACAGGAAAAAAGGAAATGCCACAGTGGCCTTTCTAGGCGGAACTCCACGTATGGCTCCCTGGTGTCCTCTAGTAACAGAAGCTAGCTATGACATTACTGAGTTACTTTATGGTCAGAAAAACTGAATAAAACATTAGCATTCGCTCCTTTTACCTCTGGAATCTGGGTTCAAATCCAACGCAGACTGAAGGAATGAATCTAATCTCAGATTTCACATGATTTGCCCACAAATGTTGGCTGTTATGCTCTCAAGCATCTTGCAAGCCTCAGATCACCACTTCTGGGAAGTTCCTGGATTATAATCTTCAGGTTTAGACCCGAGCCAACATGGATTCTCCAAAATTCAACAGGTTTTGAATCACAAATTCCTGATCAGGCTTGAATTAAACTCCCAGGCAAGTCCAAATCCAATCACCAAAACAACTGCGGCAGCAAAGTCTGCAGTGACCAATATGTTCTCACTCTGTCCATGTACACAAACGGAATCTGTTAATGCTATAACAACTGTTCCTCGTCTGCTCATGTATGCATACTGCTGCCCCACCTGTGGCAGAGTGTGCAGATCCAGAATTGGACTATTCAGTCACCTAAGGACCCACAACCCTGGAGGGGAAGAAAGTCATCCTCGTTCCTGAGGGACTGCCTAAGTCGACGACGATTGCTGCCACTGGTACCCAGCACACTCCTGCCCCTCTAGCTATCTCCGATCTGCCCCATCGCGTCTCCTACTTCATCTTCTGTCCCTCCTCTTCCTGGTTTCTGCTTTTCATACACCCCTCTCTTCTCCCAGCCTATCTTTCAAGCTCATCTCCTCTGGTCAACCTCACAGCTCTCTCCGTTCTGCATCGTCCTTTGTACACGCTGAAACATGCGCCACTGACTCTCACTGAGCATCAAGTTGTGCTGCTACTCACCCAACTCTCCATCCAGTACATTCTTCTCAACAGTCACCCTCTCCAACCTCATCATCCTCTTAGCAAAGCTCCTTCCCCTGACAATTATCCAGCAGCCCACCCCATTCCACATCAGCCTAGCAAACTATCTGCCTTCTTGCAAGCTAGGTCATCTATTTCCAGAACCTCATCCTGAATGCGTGCATCCAAATTCTAGACTTCACTGAAACTTAGCACACTGATGCAACTTTTCCTTTCACCAAGGTCACACCAGGCTGTATATTTCACTGGATCTCCCACTTGGATTTAGCCCTAGTTCTCAACCTGGCCCATCCTCAAGTCCCCAGCATTTCCCACCAGATGTTTGATCCTAACTGGGCATAGCTGAGAGGCAATTAGGCATTGAGGGTACATTCATCTGTACGGAATACCCTCCCTTAAGTGCTGGATACATCAAATAAAACTTCGCCTCATATCTTTTACTTCAATTTTATTTAGATTTATGCTCAAAACAACAACTAGTTTTGTGATATACACTACCTAATGTGCAAATACCATCCAGAAAACACAAGGGACAAGCAAACAAGTGTTTAGACAGGAAAGAATTGATTGGTTATGAAAAAAAATACATAGAACAGGGCTATTATCAATTCTAGGTACAACTGGGACAAAAAAAAACATTTTTCTTGTTTCCAAATATAATCTGTGTGTTATCGGGCGGCACAGTGGCGCAGTGGTTAGCACCGCAGTCTCACAGCTCCAGCGACCCGGGTTCAATTCTGGGTACTGCCTGTGTGGAGTTTGCAAGTTCTCCCTGTGTCTGCGTGGGTTTCCTCCGGGTGCTCCGGTTTCCTCCCACATGCCAAAGACTTGCAGGTTGATAGGTAAATTGGCTATTATAAATTGCCCCTAGCATAGGTAGGTGGTAGGGAAATATAGGGACAGGTGGGGATGTGGTAGGAATATGGAATTAGTGTAGGATTAGTATAAATGGGTGGTTGATGGTCGGCACAGACTCGGTGGGCCGAAGGGCCTGTTTCAGTGCTGTATCTCTAAACTAAACTAAACTAAAACTAAGGTAAACCCTGATTGAATTTTATGCTCGACCCTTTTTCTTTTTACCACCTACATTTCAGCAATGCGTTGTTTTACGTTGAAGCTACACTTACGTGAAATCCTGCAAGATAACACGAGCAGGTTTAAAAGGCACTTCAACACTTTTGTGTTGCGTCACCTTCCAGTTCAGTATGTTTTCAACATCATCTTTTTTCACAAGAAAACTGTCACAGTTTCTGATTGCTGCTTCCAGAAGTACTCGGATGGAGAATGGCAAACGTGCTAGTGAGAGAGAAAAGAAAAGTCATCTTAAAATAACTAAACATAACCATTACAAAGTATAAATTGCATGAGCAGCAGAAACAGCTTTAAGAAAGAGATGATGGTTAGCTAAGTATTAACAGGATTGTTAATTAAAGAAATAGTAGCTAGGAGGAGGGGAAAAAAGGTAGAACAAAAACAACTTCAGTCTTGCTGAAAATAGAGACATTTTGTCAAAGTTTTTCATCTTGCACTCATCAGGACAATTCTCATGAATACCAATGTAATGGAAAGAACAAATTTGCATGTACTGGAAGTTACATATATTAATACACAGAGCCATGTTCTTTGCAAACAGAAAGAATATGTACACACATTGCGCCTGTTTCAGCTAAACAAAATAAGTGACAGCCATTCACTGGTTCATTCCTCGGGGGAATGCCTTGACCAGAGTCAAGCTACCTGGTTTAAATTTCAAACAAAGCTTGGCAGTTAACGGTCTATCTCCATAAACTGGTGCATTCTCCATGGCAACACCTCTACCAGAGTCCACTTGCCAACCACTCAGCACTCTCTTCTCATACAGTGTAAATTTGTTGTTTCCCATACATTGGTATCCTTTCAGATTGTCCTGATGAGTGCAAGACGAAAAGCTTTGACAAAATGTCTCTATTTTCAGCAATACTCAAGTTCTGTACTACCAAACAACTATTTGTAAACAACTTCCATTTATATAGCACCTTTAACATGATGAAACATCCCAAGGTGCTTCACAGGAGCGTTATCAAACAAAATTTGACACCAAGCCACATAAGGAGATATAAGGACGTGCCGACGTGTAACAAAAAGAATGGACAAAGAGGTAGGTTTTACGCAGCATCTTAAAGGAAGAGAGGGAGATAGGGATGGAGAGGTTTAGGAAGGGAATTCCAGAGCTTAGGGCCTTGGCAGCTGAAGGAACAACTGCCAGTGGATGAGGTGAGCGAAACAGATGCATCTAGTCTTTATCAATGAAACAAAAACAAAAATAAAAATAAAAAGGCCTGAGGCGAGGAAACAGAAGTAGAGAAACTAGATGCTGCAGTGGACTAGACATGTGGCTTTCAATTTTGTGATTTGGGTTCAAAATAAGACCAAAGGAATGAAAGTCTCCACTTAGCTGTTTCAATATTAGGAGACTGCAGGATGGTACTACAAGTAGAAAAAATATTGCACTGGTGCAGTGGGAGGTGAGGTACAGTGTTGGAAGCAGAGGGAGTATTACCCCATATTTAATTAACCTAGCGGCTATACCTATAGCTGGAATGCTTGATGCCAGTAAGTGCTTTATGTTAAGCTTCAGAAAGCTTGTTACAGAAGGATAATGCTGGAGCATACCTTCACCCAGTTTCACATTTACTGTACAGAGTAAAAGGATTACAAGCATGTAGCTCCTCACTCAAACGCTCTATCAGTCTCAGTAAGAGTCTGCTTACAAGTGCTCAAGTAAGACCCAATCAACACCTTCCACCTGCATATCATCAAACAACTGATAAAGAATTAACAGATTAACATTTTATTCTCCAATAATAACCTAATCTTGAGCACTAAAGTTAGAATAAATTAAAAATGGTGGCCTCAAACTTTTCTCCTTCAGGATAAGGTGGTTAAAATAAAATGCTGAAAATTTCCAAATGTTTCAAGCACGCACATTGTATTCAGAAGCTGGGCTTGTTCTCCTTGGAGCAAAGAAGATTGAGGGCGATTTTACAGAGATGTACAAAATCGTGACAAGCTGAGGTACGGTAGACAAAGAAAAGCTGTTCCCGTTAGCTGACGGTAGAAGGACAGGGGACACAGATTTAAGGTTTTAGCAAGAGATACAGAGGGGACGTGAGGAAGAACTTTTTTTTTTACACAACAAGTGGTAATAACCTGAAACTTATCTGCCTATGACGGTAGTGGAAACTGAGACGATCAATGATTGCAAAAGGAAAATGGATGGGCACTTGAGGGAAATAAACTTGCAGAGCTACAGGAATTGAAGAATGGAACTGACTGGATTACTCTACAGAGAGCTGGCATGGACCTAATGGGCCGAATGGCCTACATCTGTGCCATAATAACTCTATGACACAAGTTTAACCCTTGAGCATTTCAGTGATGTGTGAATTTGAAATTGTTACAGCATATTCCTACAATCTGTTAGCCCAAGCAGTAACCCTGATGATTTAAATTGTACTAGCAAATCTGTAACAAAGATTGACTGCACCAAAAGTTTGATTACTGATGGCTGTAATTCATAAATAACATTCCCTGTCCTGTTCTTTCATTTCAGCTACCATTCTTTTCCACACTTGCTCTGCTCCTCAACAATTGTGATGTTTAAAAGATAACTGCCCCCTGACCTACTACTGCTAATTCTGTATTCATCCTGCTGTGATGGATGCTAATTTTAAGTTGGCAGTAGCAGCTTGGACTAATGTCAGAAGGGGATGTTTTAGGGGAAAAAAAAAAACTTGCCTTTATATAGCATCTTTAATGTAGTAAAACTTCCCAAGATGCTTCACAGAAGCATTAAACAAAATTTGACATGGAGCCACAAAAGGAGATTTTAGGGCAGGTGACCAAAAGCTTGGTCAAAGAGATAGATTTTAAGCAGAACCTTAAAGGAGGAAAGAGAGGCACAGAGGTTTAGGGAGGGAATTCCAGAGCATAGGGCATAAGCAAGTGATGGGATACTGGATTGCAAATAGCCATGAGAAACAGCTATTTTAACTGGATGTGAAGAGGCTCCCTTTCCTCAAAAAACTACCTGACGAAGCAGTTAAATAAAAAACACGCTATGCCTGACAGTTCTGATGCAAAGGCCTGAAAACAAACTTGGGTTTCTTGATGACAAACAGTGACTGCAAGGAAAAGATTTGTTCAGAGGCTGAACAGTTAAGATGCAGCACTGAGGGTACTGGACTGGGATCCGTCATTGGTAAGGGATTAGCAGAGCCACTGGTTTAATTTGAAAGAAAAACAGGAATATTCTTAGCTGCTGAACTTCCTTACTGTGAGCAGACAACTGGCGTATGTGCAAAGACTGGGTAAGCAGCCAGCAGCATTGCGATCTTGCAGTCAGCCGAGTGTAAAAATCCATGGAAACTAAGAAAAAGCACCCAATTTAGATAGTAGGAAAAGGGACCTGTAAAGAAACCAACTATAGTTTGCCTATCTTACCACTACTTCCATCCACAAAAAGCTTTTCCTCCTATACAAAGCAACAGTGCAATCAATAAGGGCGCATTGTATCAATGAATATGAAAGATGGGCTCTATTCCAGAAAGCATGCTGACTTTTGGATGTGAAAGAATTATTTCAATCTTGATAGTTTCTCATGATATGGATTTTCTTTTCATAACAAAATTCATTTTAGCCTCATGAAAAATTAGACTGGAGTAAATATTTTAATAAGAATTTTCAAATGTATTCGTTAGTGGCTACAATGCAACAGGTAATCTGATCTCTGAAATACTGCCAAGATTCTTGTCGATATATATTAGAATACTAGCACAACAGCAAAGGTACGTATGGGTGAGATTGAGAAGCAAGGAGTTGCAGTATAAAAGGTCACAATCTGTCCCTTTCTTACTTGTCAACTACCTTATCACAGGAAAAGCTGTTTATTTTAGTGAATCAAAGATGTTTCTGAATCTGCTGGTTGGTAGTCTATAGTGAGAAGATGGCAATCTAGTGGATGCAGACATCTTTCTGATGCAATTCATGAACACAGATTTGAAATTATATTTGTTCGTTGTTCCACCTTCCATGGCTATTTGTTTTCCAGTTTGAGTTCTTTGCAATTTTCTTCTTCTGTATGGTGGTTACAAAAAAAAAAATCAAATTGATATCAAAGCCAGCTTCCAGTTTAACAGGGTGAATATTTAGTAGGTTGCCTGTGAATTTCCTCTGAGTGCAGTGTTTGATGACATGCCCCAGGGTCTGATTAGGAGCGCCACAGCCACCTGATAGATGGACGATGACATCCATCTCAGGGCCCACCCGGTTAACGTGATCACAAAAGGCACTAAACACGTTGTTCAATTAACCTCTCAGTGAGAGTGGCTTATCAAGCAAATCTCTGCAATTACCATCACGTGTTCAATTAACAAAGGCCATGCTCGCTGCTGTGAATAATATCCACCATTTTCTGTTTTTAAATGTCAGCATACTTATTTTGCTATTTAATCATTTGACACTACCAAAGGTTTGAAACCTAAAATCAACAACCATCCCACATATTCAGATAAAGCTGGCATTATATTCATCCGGCATTAATTTACTAAAGAACAAAGTGAGAAAGCTAGAGACTGAGTTCAGCAGTCTTTGCATAAAGTATGACTGAAAATAAATCTGATGTAACAAAATATTGTTAATTGTATAGTAATTGAGTATTTAAATGTATTCAGGTGGTGGGCATGAACTGGGGATTCACTTGTGCTCCTATATATAAGAGCAGACTGAAAGTGTGGTTGTTGGGTTTGCAGGTGCATGTTTCTAATGTGTAACTCTGTAAATAAAAAGTGATGAAGTGTTTAAAGATTGGACTCGAGTTCTATCCTTCACTGCCTGTCTTTCTGAAATAGAAGAAATAGTGTCCTCTGTGTTGTGAGTAATTTACACTTTTTAATCGAGTTGTATAATAGGATCTCTTGTAGGGTGGCAGCATATCAATATCAAAGAACATTTCAATTTGAAAGGACAACATTGCCAGTTCATTTTCTCATCCACATAGAAACAGTGCAACTTGTGACAGTGAATCTTCTCTTAGGCAGCCCCTCGGGAACGAGGATGACTTTCTTCCACTCCAGGGTTGTGGGTGCTTAGATGACTGAATAGGCCAATTCTGGATCCGCACACACTGCCACAGTGGGGCAGGTCGTGTTTGGTGAGGCGAGTGAATGGGATGCTCGACTTTCCAAATGCTCCTTCCACTGTTTGCACTTGGTCGCTGCCTGCGCATGTCGACATTGTCCAAACTTTCGAACTGGCCGGCACCTACGCAGATGCTTCTTCTCCATCTTGGGTGGTCTCAGGGAAGAGATTCCCAAGAATCAGTGGAGATGTCACATTTTTTCAGGGCGGCTTTAAGGACATCCTCGTACCGTTTCCTCTGCCCTCCTGGTAGCCTCTTGCCATGACAGAGCTCAGAGTAGAAAGCTTGTTTTGGGAGTCATGAGTCAGGCATGAGGACGATGTGACCTGCCCAACGTGACTGATTAGCCATGACCAGTGTCTCGAAACTGGGGATGTTGGCCTGAGGGAGGACATTGATATTGGAGCTCCTGTCCTGCCACTGAATTTGCAGGACCTTGCGGAGGCACCGCTGGTGATATCTCCAGCGCTTTGAGATGTCTGCTGTACAGTGTCCATGTTTCTGACGCATACAAGAGGGCAGTTAACACTGCGGCCCTGTAGACCATGAATTCGGTGTCAGGTTTGAGGTCTTTCGTCAAACACTCTTTTCCTCAGACAACGAAGGCAGTGCCGGCACACTGGAGGCGATGCTGTGATTCATCGTCAATGTCTGCCCTTGCTGAGAGGAGGCTTCCAAGGTATGAGAAGTGATCCACATTGTCCAGTGGTTCACCGTGGATCCTGATAGTCAGGGCAGTGTTGCGCTGCGGGAGCAGGCTGGTAGAGGACCTTTGTCTTCCGGATGTTTAGCTTAAGGCCCATTCTTTCATACGCCTCCGTGAATGCATCAACGAGGGTTTGAAGCTCGGCCTCTGAGTGTGCGCATACGCAAGCGTTGTCAGCATACTGCAACTCGATGAGAGGTTGGAGTGGCCTTGGTTTTGGACTGAAGGCGACGGAGGTTGAATAGTTTCCCGCTCGTCCTGTAGAGTAGATCTACTCCTGCAAGGTGCTTCAAGGAGAAGAGGTGGAGTGTTGTGGCAAGGAAGATGGAAAAGAGCATTGGTGCAATGACACAGCCTTGCTTGACTCCAGTTTGCACTTGGATTGGGTCAGTGGCAGATCCATTGGCAAGGATTACAGCTTGCATGTCATCATGCAGCAGGCGGAGGTTGGAGTCGAATTTCTCTGGGCAGCCAAATTTGAGGAAGATGTTCCATAATCCCTCCTGGTGATAGAGTCAAAGGCCTTTATCATGTCAAAGGCGGCCATGTATCAAGGTTGCTGCTGCTCCCAACATTTTTCTTGGGAGTGGTCTTGCTGTGAAGACATGTCCGCTGTGCCTCTTGATGGACAGAAACCACATTGTGATTCCGGTAGGAGCTCTTCAACCACGGGGAGGAGGCAGTTGAGAAGGACTCTTGCAATGACCATCCATGTGGTGGACAGCAGGGATACCCCTCTGTAGTTACCACAGTCGGTCTTGTCACCTTTTTTGAAGGTGGTCACAATCACGGCATCTCAAAAATCCCCTGGCATGCTCTCCTCCTTCCAGATGAGGGAGATGAGACCATGTATTTGTGTCAAGAGTGCCTCTCTGCCGTATATTAGAATTTCAGCGAGAATTCCATTTACACTGGCGGCCTTATTGTTATTTTTAGCTGTCGGATGGCCCTTTCGATCTCATGTCAGGCTGGGGTTGTGCTGAGATCATGGCGGGTAGCATGCTGTGGAATGTGGTCGAGGGAACTCGCTGCCAGCTCCATGAGGGCTTCCGGGGAGCCCTTGTCACAACAGGAGTCTTTGGAGCAGGCTTTCAGCTACCCCTTCAATAACACCCTGACAGTGAATAAACTGCAATATGCACAACAAAGTGCCATAATCCTTCAGATATCAAGACACTAATTTTCAAGGAAGTGTAGCACAACTTCTTTTAAAAAGCCTGAAGAGAGTTTGCACCATTAGTTCCCAATATGTGGCTCTTGCACACCCAGTGACAACCCAATTTAAAATTGTTAGTGTTACGACCAGGTGAGAAATGTGTCTAGGGGTCTTTTGCTGTCTTCACCTGGTCTTATTGTAACAGGGTTTAATTTTAAACACAGTGTGTTTTGAGCTCCCCCTTTGTGAAACCTTGTTCACAACTTTCCAATTACAAGGCAAAGAAATAAGCACAAACAGACTTTCTTTGGTTTAAAGAAGATCAAATTTATCAAACCTTAAACTCAAAACACTGATACGGTTCACGCCTACGGATATACAACGCACCCAAGTTAGCATGCACACGCGATATAAACATGCAGATAGGGACAGAAAAGAGAAGTAGCACAGTTTGAGGCAATGTCCTGTTACTGTTTCTTGATTTCGCTGTAGTCTTTGATTGAAGATATGGTCTTGTGTTTTGTTGGGGCCTAGTAGTCTTCCTAAAACCTTGTTCACGTAGGAAACCTTTCTCTCTTTGAGTTTCACTTGTTTTCACAAGATTCAGTTCTGTGGGAAGAGATGGAGGCAGGCAGAGAGGGTTCTGCTTCAGTTCCAGGAGCACAGCCTTCTTCACTCCATGAACACACAGCTTTCTGTGTTCAAATCCTTTGTTGGAAGTAAAAGGCCCGCTACCCGACGACGTATCGGGTTGGGCCCCTCTTCCGGGTCCAGCTTTCGGGCTTGGGTCGGGTCGTGCTGTTAAGTATTGAAATTAAAAAACTTAGCTGAGCTGGGAGTCCGGGACGAAACTGAGTCTGCACAGTGAGCGAGTGACTTCACTATGACGTCATCATGCATGCGCTGCAGCTTCGTGGAGCTTCCCAGTCGGAAGGTAAGTGATGGGATGGTCGGGTTGAGCTTGGGGTGAAATTGGACAGACTGGGCCGGGTCGGGCTCGGGTCCACTGTGGATTGGTTGGGTTCGGGTCGGGTTCGTTTTCCCGACCTGAGCAGGCCTTTAGTTGGAAATTCAAATTGAAAAACCCCAGCCAGCTAGTTATGTGACTAAAACTGGTTTGACCACTTCTGTATATTGGAGAAGCAACTGCTGGGTCCCCATTGTTTCAATATTGTTTGGTACTAGGCAAATGTCCTTCCAGTCAGGCGCGTGCAATTTTAAGTTTTTGTTTATGTGGCAAAATAACGTGCCTCAGTCTTGGCAGGTGGGGGGTTTGCCTGACTTCTTCACACCCAGGGAAATGAAATGCGATTTTAAGAAAATGGCGCATTTCATTACGGAGTTTGAGAGAAATATAAGATACAGAAAGAAACCATGCATTTCTCTCATTCATTTCCATTCATTCACCAATCTTGAAGTTAATTAAAAATGGTCTGTTCTGGGTACCAGGGCTGCTTTAATTTCCCCTTTTTTTTTCCTCAGGAGAGTTAGTAGGGGGGCGGATCTATCCTGAACTCCCTGATTCATGCAATGACATTCGGCTTCAGGGGATGGGTGGTTCTCTTTTCCTCTGACTGTGGGGGAGCAGTCTCTGTTATTCTCCCATTTTTTGTCTGGGACACTCCTACCTGCAGGTATTTGGGCACACTTAACTGCATTCTCCGGTGACACTTCGACTAGGTGAGGCATCACCCTCACAGTTTCTCTGCCCCCTACAGGTCTCGCTTTGTCTCTGCAGGTTCCTGGAAATGCTGTTAGCAACTCTGGTGAAGTGCTTCTACAGTCTGCATTTACACAGGAGGATGTGGGGTCTAACTTTTCACATTTTTCTGGGTTGGTTGAGTGGGCAGTAGGGGTTTTCATTCGGGATTCTTCCCGGACTTCCTTTAACCTGCCCTCTGGGTCACTTTTTCCAGCCATGTGCCTGCCTATCCCCTTTTGTTCTTGGTGGGGGTCCCTTACAGTTCACCAGCCCTCTGCTGGAGGGTCCGAACATTGGTACAGGACTTTGGGTGCAGGTTTCAACGTAGGTTGGGGTTTCCCCTCAACCTGGCACATGTGACCACTCCTGCAGTACTCCATCACGTCCTTGTGGAGTTTTGGCCAGTCAAGCTGCTGTCTTATGCGGGCTTTGGTCCTTCATATACCAGCTTGTACAGCTACTGTAGTCTCGTGGGCCCTTCTTAATATTTCTCCCCAGTACCTCTGTGGCACCACTAACTGGTGAACTACTGTCCACTCCTTGCCCTCAAGTCTGTGAAGAGTACTCCATTTCCTCATCAGTACCTCATTCTTTAAAGAGTAGCAATCATAAGAACATAAGAAACAGGAGCACGAGTAGGTCATTCAGCCCCTCAAGCCTGCCCCGCCATTCAATAAGATCATGCCTGATCTGTCCCAGGCCTCAACTCCTCTTTCGGGCCTGCTCCGCATAAACCATGACTCCCCAAGATTTCAACAATCTATCAACCTCCTCCTTAAATACATTTAGTGACCCAGTCTCCACAACTCTCAGAGGGTGGTGAATCTCTGGAATTCTCTACCTCAGAGAGAAGAAATTCCTTCACATCTCAGTTTTAAATGTGTGACCCCTTATTCTGTAACTATGTCCCCTAGTTCGAGATTCCCCCACCAGTGGAAACATATTCTCAACATCTACCCTGTTAAGCCCCCTTAGAATCTTATATGTTTCAATAAGATCACCTCTCATTCTTCTAAACTCCAATGAGTAAAGGCCTAACCTGTTTAGCCGTTCTTGATAAGACAACCCCTTTCATCCCAGGAATCAGCCTAGTGAACCTTTTCTGAACTGCCTCCAATGTGAATATATCCTTCCTTAAATACAGGAACCAAAACTGTACGCAGTACTCCAGGTGTGGCCTCACCAACACCCTGTACAGTTGTAACAATACTTCCCTATTTTTAAACTCTAACCCCCTAGCAATAAAGGCCAAAATTCCATTTGCCTTCCTAATTATTGCTGCACCTGCATGCTAACTTTTTGTGTTTCATGTACAAGCACACCCAGATCCCTCTGTACTGCAGTATTTTGTAGTCTTTCTCCATCTAAATAATAATCTGCCTTTTTATTCTTTCTACCAAAGTGGATGACCTCACACTTTCCCACATTGAACTCCATCTGCCAAGTTTTTGCCCACTCATTTAGTCTATCTATATCCCTTTGCAGATTCTTTGTGTCCTCATCCCAACATGCCTTCCCACCTATTTTAGTATCATCTGCAAATCTGGATACTCTAAACTCTGTCCCTTCCTCCAAGTCATTAATATAGATAGTAAATAGTTGAGGCCCCAGGACTGAGCCTTGTGGCACCCCCACTAGTTATGGCTTTCCAACCTGAAAAAGTCCCATTGATCCCGACTCTCTGCCTTCTGTGTGTTAGCCAATCCTCAATCCATGCCAACACATTACCCCCAATACCATGAGCTCTTATTTTGTGCAATAACCTTTTGTGGCACCTTATCGAAAGCCTTCTGAAAATCCAAATACACAACATCTACTAGTTCCCCTTTATCCACTCTGCTTGTTATATCCTCAAAGAACTCTAACAAATTTGTCAAACATGACTTCCCCTTCATAAAACCATGCTGACTCTGTCTGATTGCATTATGTTTTTCTAAATGTCCTGCTATTCCTTCCTTAATAATGGACTCTCGCACTTTCCCAACAACAGATGTTAAGCTAATTGATCTATAGTTTCCTGCTTCCCATTTCCTTCCTTTCTTGAATGGAGTTGTCACATTAGTGGTTTTCCAATCCGCTGGTACCCTACCAGAATCCAGTGAGCTTTGGTATATTATGACCAATGCCTCCACCATCTCTGCAGCCACTTCTTTTAACACCCTTGGATGCAGGCCATCGAGTCCTGGCGATTTGTCTGCCTTTAGTCCCATCAGTTTGTCAAGCACCTTTTCCCTCGTGATAGAGACTGTTACAAGTTCCTCCCTCCCATTTACACCTTGCTCATCTATTATTGTTGGGATGTTTATAGTGTCCTCCACCGTGAACTCATTCTGCCCAAGTTTTTGCCCACTCACTTAACTGATGCAAAATATTGGTTTAAATTATCTGCCATTTCCCTGTTCCCTGTTATTAATTCCCCAGTCTCATCCTCAAAGGGTCCAACACTTACTTCAGCTACACTCTTCCTTTTTATATACCCGTAGAAGCTCTTACTGTTTTTACATTTCTTACTAATTTACTCTCAATCAATTTTCTCCCTCTTTATTAGTTTTTTAGTCATCCGCTCCTGGTTCCTAAAAAATTCCCAATCCTCCGGCCTACCACTAGCTTTCGCCGCTTTGGACGCCTTTGTTTTTGATTTGATAGTCTTCTTAACTTCCTTTGTTATCCACGGGTGGTTCATCGTTCTCATCGAGTCCTTCCTTCTGACCAGAATAAATGCTTGCTGAGTGTTATGAAATATCTGCTTAAAAGTCTGCCACTGCTCATCTACTCACTTTCCCTTTCATCTATTTTCCCAGCCCGCTTTAGACAACTCTTTGTTCATACCTCTGTAATTGCCCTTGTTTAAGTTGAAGACACTGATAGGTTAATTGGCCATTATAAATTGCCCCTAGTATAGGTAGGTGGTAGGGAAATATCGGGACAGGTGTGGTAGGAATATGGAATTAGTGTAGGATTAGTATATATGGGTGGTTGATGGTCGGCACAGACTCGGTGGGCCGAAGGGCCTGTTTCAGTGCTGTATCTCTAAACTAAACTAAACACTGGTTTGAGACCCAAGTTGCTCACCCTCAAACTGAATTTGAAATTCTACCATGTTATAATCGCTTCCCCCTAAAGGATCCTTAACTACGAGATCTCTTATTAATCCTACCTCATTACAAATTACCAAATCTAAAGTAGCCTGTTCCCGGGTAGGTTCTGCAACATATTGTTCTAAGAAACAATCCCTGATGCACTCTAGAAATTCGTCTTCCATGTTACCCTTGCCAATTTGATTTGTCCAGTCTATATGCAGATTAAAATCACCCATGATAATTGTAGTGCCCTTCTTACACGCCTCCATTATTTCCTTATTAATACTTTGCCCAACAGAGGGGCAACTCCTCAGGGGCCTATAGACCACTCCCACCCGTGATTTCTTTCCCTTGCTATTCCTCATTTCCACCCAAACTGATTCTACCTCACGATCTATTACACCTATATCATTACTCACAACTGCACTGATCCCTTCCTTTAATAACAAAGCTACCCGACCTCCTTTCCCTTGCTGCCTATTCTTCCGGAACATCGAATATCCTTGAACATTGAGTTTCCAGTCCTGGTCATCCTGCAACTACGTCTCTGTGATAGCTGTCAAATCATATTCATTTTTTTCTGTTTGTGCCGTCAGCTCATCTATCTTGTTACAAATGCTACCTGCATTCAGATAAAGAGCCTTAAGCTTTGACTTTTTACCATTTTTACCTAATCTGGTTCTAATTTCTGCTGTATTCTTATGATTGTATTCTCTGTTCCTTCCTGTCACACTATGATTAATGTATGCCCCTTCACTACCCTGCACCTCTGCTCTCTCGTTACTTTTCGACTTTTTAAAACTTCCCTTTAATTGAACCCTCCCACCCACTATTTAGTTTAAAGCCTTATCTATAACCCTAGTTATACGATTCCCATCCCAACGGAACAGCTCTCTCTTTCCCCAGTATTGGTACCGGTGTCCCATGAATCGGAACCCATTTCTCCCACACCAATCTTTGAGCCACGCATTTACCTCTCTAATCTTATTTACCCCAGGCCAATTTGCACGTGGCTCAGGTAGTAATCCAGAGATTATTATCTTTGTAGTTCTGCTTTTTAATTTATCCCCGAGCTGCTCATAGTCCCTCAGCAGAACCTCTTTCCTAGTCCTACCTACGTTGTTGGTACCTATGGCTGCTCACAGACCTTCGGCTCAGAGTTGATGAGCTGGAGTCCAAGCTGCAGACACTGCGACACATCAGGGAGGGGGAGAGTTACCTGAACACTCTGTTTCAGGAGACAGTCGCACCCCTTAGATTAATTACATTAAATTTGGACCCTGGTCAGGGACAGGAGGGTGTGACAGTGAGTGAGGCAGGTACGGAAATCCAGAATTTAGCTTTGGAGGAGCCTCAGCCAGTGCCCCTATCCAATAGGTACAAGGTTCTTGCTCCCAGTGTGGGCGAGGGCACAGACTGCAGGCAGGATGAGCAAACTGACCACAGCACCATGGTTCGGAGCACCATTCAAGTGGGGGGAGGAAAGAGAAATTTAGTAGTAATAGGGGATAGCATAGTTAGGAGAATAGATACTGTTCTCTGCAGCAAAGATAGAGAGTTCCGAAGGCTGTGTTGCCTACCTAGTGCCAAGGTTAAGAACATCTCTTCTGGGCTAGAGAGGAACTTGGAGTGGGAGGGGAAGAATCCAGTTGTCGTGGTCTCCTAACTTTCCAAAGAAAGTCTCGGACAGGCAGACCTCATGGGTCATTTGCCTGCAGTGCCAATGCAGTCTCCTCTAAGGGAGCTGGTTTGATCATGGCCTGACCCACTACACATTCAAGGAAATTGCAGGAGACCGTCTCCGGCCACTGCCCTGTCTCTCTGACCTCCTGCGGTCTTCCTTGCACTACTGGGGGGGCTACCACCTTCACCCCTGCCAGATCATTACCTAGGAGGTCAACCCCGTCCACAGGCAAACTAGGGACAATCCCTACAGTCACCATTCCCGAAACGAGGTCACACTCCAGGTGCACCCGGTGTACAGGTACAGACATACACTGCCCTCCAATACCATTCACCACCATTCTGGTGTTCACTGCATTCTCTGGGGGAAAGGTCAGGCCTTTTCCCACAAAAAGGGATCTGGTGGCCTGTGTCCCTGAGAATCACGATGGGCTTGCTTGCCCCACTCGAGGGGTATAGGGTTACTTTGCCTTCAAATACAAAACCTGATAACCTTCAGGAATCACAGAATTGTTACAGCGCAGAAAGAGGCCATTCGGCCCATCGTGTCTGCACCGGCTCTCTGAAACAGCAACTCCCTCAGTTCCATTCCCCTGCCTTCTCCCCATAATCCTGCACATTCTTCCTTTTCATATAACTGCCTAATTCCCTTTTGAATGCTTCAATTGAACCTGCCTCCGCCACATTCTCAGGCAGCGAATTCCAGACCCTAACCACCCACTGCATGAAAAAGGTTTTCCTCATGTCATTTTTGCTTCTCTTAACAAATACTTTAAATCTGTGCCCTCTCATTCTCGATCCTTTCATGAGTGGGAATGGTTTCTCTCTATCTACTCTAACCATACCCCTCATGATTTTGAATACCTCTATCAAATCACCTCTCAGCCTTCTCCTCTCCAAGGAAAACAGTCCTAACTTCTCCAATCTATCTTCATAACTGAAATTCCTCATCCCTGGAACTATTCTCGTGAATCTCTTCTGTACTGTCTCCAATGCCCTCACGCCTTTCATCAAGTGCGGCACCCAGAATTGGATGCAATACTCCAGCTGAGGATGAACTAGCTTCCTAGGTTGCACTCTTATTGCAGTCAAAGCCACAACTTGTTCTGTGTTTTCCATCAGGGTCCCGTCTGCACTGAGCGGGTGTGCCCTGATTAACCCTACTAGTTTCCCCTTTAGTTGACAGCAGTCAGCTTTTAAATGCCCTGCCTTGTTACAATGGAAGCACACAAGTCTCCAGGTCTCCTGCTTTCCTTTCTCTTCCAGGACTGCCTGGGCAGATATCACCTTCCCACCCTTTGTCCTTTTGGATTTGTGGGGGTGATTAGGAAAGGTTCTGCCCTGGAAACCGACTTATAAGTTAAAGCAAACTCATTGGCCAGAATGGCCGCTTGCTGGGCTCCCTGAACCCGCTGCTCCTCAACATGAGTTTTTATTGAGAAGGGAGAGAGTTTTTAAATTCCTCTAACAGGATTACTTCTCTGAGAGTCTCATAGCTGAGTTGTTTTTTTAAAGCCCTCAGCCACTGGTCAAACTCCAGATGAGTTTGATTGGCTTGCTTTTTGAGGGTTCTAAACTTTTGGCGATAAGCTTCGGGTACTAATTCATATGCCCCAAGGATAGCATTTTTGGTCAGTTCATAATTTGATGAACTCTCATCTGGCAGCGAACAATAAACCTCATGGCTTTTCCAGTTAGTTTGCTTTGCAATAAGAGAGACCAGGTCTCAGCTGGCCATTTTAGTTGCCATGCCAGTTTCTCGAAAGACACGAAAAATGCTTCCGCATCTTCCCCATTGAATTTTGGAATTAGTTGGGCGGGTTTTAGCAATCTTGTACCCAGTCCTGAATTCTGATCCTCCCTATTGGCCATGCTTTCACTAGGGTTATTCTGTCGTCCCCTAGTTAACTCAAGCTGCTTCAACTCTCATTCTTCGCATTCTTTCCAGAATATTCTCTCTCTCTCTCCTGCCTTTCATTTTCTTCATGTTCCTTTTGGAAGGCCCTCTCTTTCTCCCTCTTCTAATTCAAGTTTCCTTTGTTCCAATTGTATCTTTGCTAGCAGTACCCTCTCTGGGTATTCTTCTAACACTGCCTCTGCTTCATCAGATTCAAGGGAAAAATGGTGGACCACTAGCTTTAGCAGCTCAGACTTCCTAGCCTTGCCATGTACAGTGATCCCACACTGCTCAGCCATTTTTCTCAACTCCTCCACAGACAGCACTTTTAACTTATCCCAAGTTACTTCATGCTGGCTTGGAGAGCTACTCGCTTCAGTTGCAGACATGTTAGTATACAATCACACACAAGAAGAAAACCTTTGTGGATTTGCTCTTTTTTGATTAGGAACAATTTGGCCTCCCACTTCCAATTTCACTCGTTCATCTGTGGGTAACAATCCTGGAAGAGCCCCCAATTTCTGTTACGACCAGGTGAGAAATGTGTCTAGGGGTCTTTTGCTGTCTTTACCCGGACTTATAGTAACAGGCTCACATGGCCATGTGAGCTACATGGAAGATGGCAGGATCCCCAAGGACGCATTGTACAGCGAGCTTGTCACTGGTATGAGACCCACCGGCCGTCCACGTCTCCGCTTTAAAGATGTCTGCAAACGCAACATGAAGTCCTGTGACACTGACCACAAGTCGTGGGAGTCAGTTGCCAGTAATCGCCAGAGCTGGCGGACAGCCATAAAGGCAGGGCTAAAGAGTGGCGAGTTGAAGAGACTTAGCAGTTGGCAGGAAAAAAGACAGAAGTGCAAGGAGAGAGCAAACTGTGTAACAGCCCCGACAACTAATTTTATCTGCAGCGCCTGTGGAAGAGTCTGTCACTCTAGAATTGGCCTTTATAGCCACTCCAGGCGCTGCTCCACAAACCACTGACCACCTCTAGGTGCTTACCCATTGTCTCTCGAGACAGGGAGGCCAAAGAAGAAGATAGTAACAGGGTTTAATTTTAAACACATTGTGCTTTGAGCTCCCCCTTTGTGAATCCTTGTTCACAACTTTCCATTTATAAAGCAAATAAATTAGTACAAACAGGCTTTCTTTGGTTTAAAAAAGGAAGATGAAATTTATTAAACCATAAACTCAAACTGTAATACGGTTCACGCCTACGGATATACGACCTGCCCACCCTAGCATGCAGATGCGATATAAACATGCAGATAGGGACAGAAAAGAGAAGAAAAGAGAAGAATAATTTGAGGCAATATCTGGTTACTGTTTCTCAAGCTTGCTTTAGTCTTTGATTGAAGATATGGTCTTGTGTTTCGTTGGGGCCCAGTAGTCTTCTTAAAACCTTGTTCACGTAGGAAACCTTTCTCTCTTTGAGTTTCACATGTTTTCACAAGATTCAGTTCCGTGGGAAGAGATGGAGGCAGGCAGAGAGGGTTCTGCTCCAGTTCCAGGAGCACAGCCTTCTGCACTCCAAGGGGGAAATGGCTTTCTGCGTTCAAATCTTTTGTTAGAAGTTCAAATTGAAAAACTCCAGCCAGCTAGTCATATGACTAGAACTGGTTTGACCACTTCTGTGTCATTGGGAAACAAATGTTGGGTCCCCATTGTTTCAACATTGTCTGGTACTATGCAAAGTCCTTCCAGTCAGGCACTTGCAATTTTAAGTTTTGTTCATGTGGCGAAATAATGTGTGCCTCAGTCTTGGTAAGTGACATTAGATTCACCAAAATTGGCACAAAAATCACTGAGCTAACAATCAATTTAAATATATGCACCCAATGGATAAATTGTGATACGTTTTCATAGAAAGAACGAGCTTTACTCACCATATCTATCATCTCCCAATTTACACAGATTGTAGAACTTCTTTTCCTTCCAATTAGAATCAAGGGGCTCCAAGAGATCTGCATAGGGATTGTTCATCATCGCTAAGACGGCCAATGGACGAATAGAATCACCTAAAATATAGAAATATTTACGTTTCTGTTAAAACTAACAAGTTACTTTGGTGCCCCAATATTAAAATGCACTATAACTCAGAATGGCCCACATGGGTTAACAAGATCAGCATCACTACACTACCATAACAAATCGAACATTGTAAGTACTACTTACATTATAACACCACACAGCCGGAATTAAAAACTTTCTAGGTAAGAAATGACATTTACAGACCTGTTGCAGGGCATCATGTAGACACAATGTGCAAAATTCTCAGCACCTGTAGCCTATGTTATAATGAGACTGTAGAAGAAATACTGTTAAGTACACACTGTGGTATCAGACACACTAAGCTCTCAATTCTTTCTAATAATAATTCTATTTCAAAATTGCAAGATACCCTTTCTATTTACCAGTAGACAACTGCTCTGACAGAGCGTAAGGTGGAGCACAGTGGCTGATGCGCAACACAAAACTCTTTACAGTGAAAAGAGATCCAACTAAAATAAAGCCCCTCTATAAACTCCATACATTACAAACTAAACACTAAGTTGAAGGACTCAAGAGATTCAAATAGTGGTTTATGTTGACTGACTCCCGTGGCAGAATTACCGCCTTGATTCTGACTGCAAACTAGCTGTTACACCATACAAAATATTTTTAATAAAAATACTTCTGATCGTAAAGTGGATAAGATGGAAATTAGTAAACAAGTATTGCTTATGTCAAAACAAAATCAACAAGTTAAAATTTGAACAAAAATGGTGGTTATGAATTATAATAATCAATACAAAAGGCATGTATTTCCAAGTGATCTCACTTAAAGCCATCAAGTTCTGCTAGGGTCACGAAGTCATGACGATTAGCAGTTCCATTCACAATTCCTCAGATAATAAAGCACCATGTGCCCATATGCAGCAAGATCTAGGCTTGGGCTGATAAGTGACAAGCAACACAAAGAGTCATGTATCATCAGTAAAAATATCATGGATCCAAATTAGGGGCACATAGGCAGAACAGGGGGAAAAAAAGGAAATGCTATCTCATCAATGAGCAAAGCTCGTTGGGCAACCTGGTAGCTATTTATCATCCTCTTTTCATTTATCAAGATATTGTACAAAACACTATAAACTGCACTTTCACAGGAACATAGAACAAGAAGTCCATTCAGCCCTTCAAGTTTGTTCCGTCATTCATTTAGATCATGGTTAATCTGTACCTTTAACTCTACCTATCTGCATTGGTTCTATAACTATTAATACCCTTGCCTAACAAAAATCTGCTAATCCTAGTTTTGAAATTTTCAATTGACTCGCAGCCTCAACAGCCGTATGGGGGACAGAGTTCCAGATTTCCACTGCCCTTTGTGTGAAGAAGTGCTTCCTGACATCACCCCTAATCAGCACAGCTCTAATTTTGAAGTTATGCCCCCTTGTTCTGAAATCCCCACCAGAGGAAATAGTTTCTCTCTATCCACCCCGATCACTGGGACCACTAGGTATTGAATGTGATTCTTGCATTTGATCACGTGCCCACACTAATCTTTAGAATCTAGACCAATTAGATGAAGATGTCTCCACTTGCCGGGGGTCCAATAGTCACTAATAAATCCTAAAAGGAATTCAGAAGAAGCTTCTTTACTCAGAGAGTGGTAAGTATGTGAAACTTGCTACTCATTTAAAACTTGTTAGATTTTTGATCTTGGTTTGGAGATGTGTTAATACGTCAATGTGAATTGCGCCATGGCATACCAATTAACTAACTGTAATGGAACATCCACAGTTATATTAAACTTGTACAGAACCTGGTTTAGACCACGCTAGTTAAGTCAAACTTGAACAGAACCTTGGTTAGACCACACATGGAGTACTGTGAACAGTTCTGAATATTATGAAAAGGATATAGAGGCACTGAAGGTGCAAAAAAGATTTACTAGAATGACACCCAAACTTAGAGGTTATACCCCTCAAGAAAGACTAAACTGGTTGTGCTTCTTTTCTCCATAAAAGTGCAGATTGAGGAGTGATCTAACAGAACTATCCAAGATTATGACGTGGTAGACGAAGAGAGGATGTTTCCACTTGTGGGGCGAAACCAGACGAGGGGCCATCAATACAATAAATCTAATAGGGAATTCGGGAGAAATTTCTTTACCCAGAGAGTGGTTAGAATGGAACTTGCTACCACAGTAGTTGTGGTGAAAGCATAGATACATATAAGTGGCAGTACATGAGGGAGAAAGGAATAGAAGGATATGCTGATAGGGTGAAATGAAAAGGGTGGGAAGAGACCCGTGTGGAACATAAGCAGAATAGAGCAGTTGGGTCGAATGGCCTGTTTCTCTGTGTTGTAAATTCTGTGTAATAGCTTATCAAATCCTTCAACTGTCTTAAACACCTCAACTATAATCACCCTTTAATTCTCTATACTCAAGGGAAGCCTAGTCATTGCAATATCTACCCATCTCTTTCATGATGGCATTCAAAATTATTAAATAGGAACAAAAGGTTACTTCACTGATTGCGCACCAAACTATTGCACCTGTCCACAAATCTCACGCAATATAAAATGTGTTCTCTGGGGGAAGGGGGAAAGCATAAAATTTGAAATTTTAACTTATCTTACACAACAGCATCAATAAATGAACAATTCAAAGAAGAAAATTAAAACTCTCCAAATCAGGGAAAGTTCAATTAGCTATCACACAAGGTCAGAAAGTTAACATAGTAAACAATGGACTGCACGAAGAATTTTTTAAAAATGAAAGTATTTAAACAATTATTTGCCATCCTGCAGAGGTTTAAGTTAATTATTGACTAAAATGATCTTCACCCCCCAAGTTAACCCTTGAATATAAAATATACAACGGCAGCTCAGGTAATCATGAATGTCGCTAATTATATATTCACTTTGTTCATCCGTACATTAAAACATCTTGCATTAAGAACTACCATAGCAAGATACCAGAACAAAGCAGAGTGGATTGTGACAGCAGTGTGCAACACTGCAGCCTGCGAATCAAATCCAGGCCGCAAGCTGCTTTAATCTGGCTCGCAGAAGCCAGCCTGCTCTTTTCATCTTTGTGTGTTTGTGTACAATGACTGTTTATAGATTTCAGCTAAGCCTCAGCTTTTAAAACTTCGAGCCTGGAGGACTGGTTAAGGTTCAACCCTGATTGGAGGATTTAGCCAAAGCAAGAAATCAATCCCTACCAGTCCTCAAGGCCCAGAAAGTTTGAAAAGCTGAGAGTAAACTTTTCAAGTTTTTGGGAGAAGATTGGGGAAAGCTTGATTTTTTTTTTTTAAGCACACTATTTTTTTTTTGAGGATATGCGAGCTAGTATTTCTGGATAATCAAATGCAGCCCACTCTCATTTTGATGCATTCTTCTGGCCCTAGCTCCAAAAAATTGAACACCCTTGCCAATGTGACAACAGCAGGTTTTATACTCCACATATTTAAAAAGAACAAAGAACAGTACAGCACAGGAACAGGCCATTCGGCCCTCCAAGCCTGCGCCGATCTTGATGCCTGCCTAAACTAAAACCTTCTGCACTTCCGGGGCCCATATCCCTCTATTCCCATCCTATTCATGTATTTGTCAAGATGCCTCTTAAACGTCGCTATCATACCTGCTTCCACCACCTCCCCCGGCAGCAAGTTCCAGGCACTCACCACCCTCTGTGTAAAGAACTTGCCTCGCACATCCCCTCTAAACTTTGCCCCCCGCACCTTAAACCTATGTCCCCTAGTAACTGACTCTTCCACCCTGGGAAAAAGCTTCTGACTATCCACTCTGTCCATGCCACTCATAACTTTGTAAACCTCTATCATGTCGCCCCTCCACCTTTCATATACCACTAAAGCTGCTCTACATACTAATTTCTATATCTCTTGAAAGAACAGGAGAAAATAAGTATCAAAACTCACATCGCATTTTTCAATAATCTATGCTATACCAAAACCAAAAGTTTCAAACTTTAGTATAAAACATTTCAAACTGATGCACATGAGATCTCCAAGGTCACAATGATGTCTGTCTAGGGCCAGTCATAACACTTCCAGTGTGTCTCAAACTCTGTGTTCTACATTTGTTGACTCACTCATTTTTAACAACTTGTATTGATATTGTAGCTTATCACCTGCTAAAAGTGTGTTCCAAAGCACCTCCCAACCAATGATATACCTTTGGTATCATCATTTGCTAATTAAATGCGGCAACCAATTTGTGACCAGCAAGTTCCCACAAACAGCAAATGAATTTAATCACTTTTTTTTGTTGTTTTATTTATGGGATGTGGACGTCACTGGCAAGGCCAGCTTTCAGTGCCCATCCCTAATTGCCCTTGAGAAGACGGTAGAGAGTCGCCTTCTTGAACTGCTGCAGTCCGTGTGGTGAAGTTGCTCCCACAGTGCTGTTAGGTAGGGAGTTCCAGGATTTTGACCCATAATGATGCTGATTGAGACGAGTGTAAAAACTCCCTTGTCTTTTTTGAAGAGTGTCATGGGATCTTTTATAATCAGTTTAACATCTCAGCTGGAGGACAACACCTGCAGCAATGCAGCTCTCCCTCGGTACTACACGGAAATGTGATCTTCCACAATGTGCTTAAGTCCCAGTGAGACCTGAACCCACAAATTCCAAACTCAGAGGTGAGAAAGTACCAATCAGCACTTTTTCGCATTATGAGTATATTCTGGCAGGACAAAATCACAAATGTGGCAGTCCTCTCGAAGACAGAACTCCCAACTGCGTTGGCACTAATCAAACAGAGGCGGTTTTGGTGGATCAGACACGTTCGCAGGATGGAAGACAGTCGCATACCCAAGGACCTTCTGTATGGTGAGGGGCCAGACGACTAGTGGGGTGCCCAAAGTTCCGCTTCAAGGATACTTGAAAGCGTGACATGAAGGCCCCAAACGTTGACTATCACACCTGGGAGTCACTAGCTGGCAAAAGAGAGAAATGGCGACACATCCTGTGGACTGGTGCGCACCATCATGACGACCAGTTGCTACAGCAACTTGACAACAGGCACCAATGTCAAAAACAACAACTCACAGCGTCACTGAGCAGCATCACATGCAGCACTCGTGGCAAAACCTGCCTCTCATGGATTCGCCTTCACAGCCAAAGGTGCACCAAGAGAAGACACCCCACTTAATTGGATTGTTTGCTGCATGTCCATCATCTTTCATAGTTGAAAGAATGCCAAACCAAACCCACACACACCACAGCAGTTGCAGCCTATAAAAAGCATAATCCTGTACCACTTTTTCGTAGGAAAAATTTGATTGTGCCAAGCAGGCTTCAAACTTTGACCATCAGATCCAGAGACACAAGTTCAAATCCCATCACATTTAAATTTAGGTAGTTAAGTAAATCTGGAATAAAAAGCTAGTATCAATAATGGTGGCCAACTAAAGTATTGGATTGTCATAAAACCCCCATCTAGTCCACTAATGTCCTTTTGGGAGGGAAACTTACCCCATCTGGCCTTTATGTGACTCCGGACCCACAGCAATGTAGTTGGCTCTTAACTGCCCTCTGAAATGGCCCAGCAAGCCACTGAGTTCTACCAAGCATTATGACAAAGTATAATAAGCACCATACAGACAACATCAGTTCAAGAAAGTGGCTCACCAACAACTTCTCAAGAGCAATTAACAAAGAACAAAGAACAGTACAGCACAGGAACAGGCCATTCGGCCCTCCAAGCCTGCGCCGATCTTGATGTCTGCCTAAACTAATACCTTCTGCACTTCCGGGGTCTGTATCCCTCTATTCCCGTCCTATTCATGTATTTGTTAAAATACCTCTTAAACGTCTCTATGGTACCTGCTTCCACCACCTCCCCCGGCAACAAGTTCCAGGCACTCACCACCCTCTGTGTAAAGAACTTGCCTCGCACATCCCCTCTAAACTTTGCCCCTCGCACCTTAAACCTATGTCCCCTAGTAACCGACTCTTCCACCCTGGGAAAAAGCTTCTGACTATCCACTCTGTCCATGCCGCTTATAACTTTGTAAACCTCTATCATGTCGCCCCTCCACCTCCGTCGTTCCAGTGAAAACAATCCGAGTTTATCCAACCTCTCCTCATAGCTTATGCCCTCCAGACCAGGCAACATCCTGGTAAACCTCCTCTGTACCCTCTCCAAAGCCTCCACGTCCTTCTGGCAGTGTGGCGACCAGAATTGCACACAATATTCTAAGTGTGGCCTAACTAAATTTCTGTACAGCTGCAGCATGACTTGCCTATTTTTATACTCTATGCCCCGACCGATGAAGGCAAGCATGCCGTATGCCTTCTTGACTACATTATCCACCTGCGTTGCCACTTTCAGTGACCTGTGGACCTGTACGCCCAGATCTCTCTGTCTGTCAATACTCCTAAGGGTTCTGCCATTTACTGTATACTTCCCACCTGCATTAGACCTTCCAAAATGCATTACCTCACATTTGTCCAGATTAAACTCCGTCTGCCATTTCTCCGCCCAAGTCTCCAACCGATCTATATCCTGCTGTATCCTCTGACAATCCTCATCACTGTCCGCAACTCCACCAACCTTTGTGTCGTCCGCAAACTTACTAATCAAACCAGCTACATTTTCCTCAAAATCATTTATATATACTACAAACAGCAAAGGTCCCAGCACTGATCCCTGCAGAACACCACTAGTTACATCCCTCCATTCAGAAAAGCACCCTTCCACTGCTACCCTCTGTCTTCTATGACCGAGCCAGTTCTGTATCCATCTTGCCAGCTCCCCTCTGATCCCATGTGACTTCACCTTTTGTACCAGTCTGCCATGAGGGACCTTGTCAAAGGCTTTACTGGTCCATATAGATAACATCCACTGCCCTTCCTTCTTCAATCATCTTCGTCACTTCCTCAAAAAACTCAATCAAATTAGTGAGACACGACCTCCCCTTCACAAAACCATGCTGCCTCTTGCTAATAAGTCCATTTGTAGCCAATGAGGATGCAAAGATTTCTGTCAAGGCCCCAGCAATTTCTTCCCTTGCCTCCCTCAGTATTCTGGGGTAGATCCCATCAGGCCCTGGGGACTTATCTACCTTAATGCTTTGCAAGACACCCAACACCTCCTCCTTTTTGATAATGAGATGGCTGAGACTATCTACACTCCCTTCCCTAGGCTCATCATCCACCAAGTCCTTCTCCTTGGTGAATACTGATGCAAAGTACTCATTTAGTACCTCGCCCATTTCCTCTGGCTCCACACATAGATTCCCTTCTCTGTCCTTGAGTGGGCCAACCCTTTCCCTGGTTACCCTCTTGCTCTTTATATACGTATAAAAAGCCTTGGGATTTTCCTTAATCCTGTTTGCCAATGACTTCTCATAACCCCTTTTAGCCCTCCTGCCTCCTTGCTTAAGTTTCTTCCTACTGTCTTTATATTCCTCAAGGGATTCGTCTGTTCCAAGCCTTCCAGACCTTACAAATGCTTCCTTTTTCTTTTTGACGAGGCTCACAATATCCCACATTATCCAAGGTTCCCGAAACTTGCCAAACTTATCCTTCTTCCTCACAGGAACATGCGCAATATCCCAATACAAAACATTCTTTAAACCTTTTTCTTACAAAAAAGTACATAAACACACCTTGCAGTTTGTGACTCTCAACACTTTAAATAGAAAACATGTTGCAATAGCCCCTCAAAGACATGTCTATGGAATCTGCTCCACAACATTAGCAGTGAGAATTTAGTGACTGATATTACTAGAAGTTTAAAAAACTGACAACATAGATTTACATGCACTGCAAGGCAGTAACACATCAAAGGAACAGCACACTTTAAGTTTATCTTCATCTCAACCCAGTGATGTGTTGCTGATTCATAACACATTCCTGTGTGTTCTTTATAATATATACACAGGCATTTAAGATTTCTTATCAACTGCTTATACTTTCCCCAGCAGAAGTGTCAATGCAGGCAGTGAGCAATTCAAGTTGAACAAACATGGGCTTGTACCAAACTCTGAGCAGCAGTCGTATCAGGTTTGTTTCACTATGTTAAAGGGGATTATAAATTAATAGGCAGATTTTTTTATATTTCAGCATATTAAAACCAAACTGGAGAAAATAGACATAGCCATCTATAAAGATAAGTTGCAAACTGATCTTCATAATTAACAAAATTAGTTCTGTAGTTTCTAGCAGGATGAAGTATCAATTTGGTGCAATACTTAACTTACAGTTGAAACCTTGACCAAGTGAGGCACTTTATAGTTGCACTTTTGAACCCTTAAGTAATTTCTAAGCTGGCGGTAAATACCCTTCACCAGATGTCAGAGTTTAGACCAGCAATCCTTAAGAGTGGCATTGTACTAGTTAAATAATTAAATTCAGTATAAAATTGGCATTGCACACTTCTCATGCTCCAAGACACCACATCCCAAAGGAACTGTCGTATTAACGAGAGGGGGTTAGTCTGCTCTCCTGGACACTTATAAAATGCCAGCAGAGGATTGACTGCACAATCTCACTGTGGGAGCATCAAACTAACAAGTGAAATACACCTGGCTAGCTCTCACTTGCAGACAGGTTTGATTTTCTGAGAACTGCCTATATTCGCAATAACATTACCAGCAAACCTCACCCACCGTTCACCACCCCTCCCACCCCATTACTGTACACTGGCACTTCACCCCACCACCCACCACCCACCACCAGCCCTGCCTGCATTGCTGTCATTGCACAGATTCCTACGCTTGCCCCACAGCCCTGCCTGTATTGGTAGCATTGACAGAATCCTGAACTATTCCTGCTGGTCCTGCCTGCAGTATTGTCATTGCACAAGATCCTGCACTTTCCCCCAGTCCTGTGTATAGTATTGTACAGGATCCTGCACTCTTCCCCCATCCCTGCCTGCAATATTGCACAGCCTCCTGAACTCTTCCCCCATCCCTGCCTGCAATATTGCACAGCCTCCTGAACTCTACCCCAGCCCTGCCTGCAATATTGCACAGCCTCCTGAACTCTCCCCCAGCCCTGCCTGCAATATTGTACAGCCTCCTAAACTCTACCCCAGCCCTGCCTGCAATATTGCACAGCCTCCTGAACTCTCCCCCAGCCCTGCCTGCAATATTGTACAGCCTCCTGAACTCTACCCCAGCCCTGCCTGCAATATTGCACAGCCTCCTGAACTCTCCCCCAGCCCTGCCTGCAATATTGTACAGCCTCCTGAACTCTACCCCAGCCCTGCCTGCAATATTGCACAGCCTCCTGAACTCTACCCCAGCCCTGCCTGCAATATTGCACAGTTGCACCGGATCCTTCTGCTGTTGCACCGCACGAGCTGCACGGGGTGACGCTCTCGAGCCGCCGCACGAGCAAATCACAACAGCAGAAGGAAACGCTAAACGGAATATTTCTCGACATGCCAGCCCTCACACTACAGGTCAATATAAGTTGTTCGTCACCTGATGAGATCAGAACCGCTGACTCCTAACTTGTCCTGGCTTCACTCACAAGACTCCCTCATTCAACAATTCGCCGACCACTACACACAGCACCAGCACGCATGCGCCCTGTCACACACACACGGCACGCAAGCCGCATGCGCGGCCGGCCGCCGATCCACCCATTCGACGTGATGATGTCATCCCACCGGCGTCGAACGCCCACTTCCGCGCATGACAAGCGCCTGTACGTGCAACTGGCTGAAATAAAAGCAAAATACTGCGGATACTGGAAACCTGCTAAGCAGGTCTGGCAGCATCTATGGTAGGAGAAACAAAGTTAACGTTTCAGGTCTGTGACATTTCATCAGAACTGGCAAAAGTTAGAACTGGAATAGGCTTTCAGCAAGTGAAGGGGGAGGAGAGATGAAGAACAAAAGGGAAAGTCTGTGACAGTATGGAGGGCAGGAGACATTAACTGACGAAGATGTCATGGAACAAAAGGCAAACACAGTAGTAATAGCCATAGTAAAAGACAAAACATTTGTCCAGAGAGAATGTTAATGGCAGAGTAATGAATAGCCCAAACGCAGATTGGGCGAGCGCTTTGTTCAGTCTGCAAGCATAACTCCAAGCTTCCAGCTCTTGCCATTTTATTTCACCACATTGCTCTCACACCCAAATTTCTGCCCTTGGCCTGCTGCAGTGTTTCAGTGAACCTCAACGTAAGATCGAGGAACAGCACCTCATCTTCTGGTTGGGCACTTTACAGCCTTCTGTACTGAACATTGAGTTCAACAATAATAAAAACAAGAAATGCTGGAACTGTGGAAGTGAGCAGAAAGGCATGGCACTATGCTTAATGGGAAATTTAGCCGCTGTATCAGAGTAAGTCCGCCGGCGACTGCGCAAATAAAGTAATTGATTTTACCTACACATCCGACTCGGTATATTTACTGAACCAGACTGAGAGCAAAAAGAACTCAGATTGTCAGAACCACTCAGCAGGTCTGGCAGCATCTGTGGAAAGAGAAGCAGAGTTAACATTTCGGGTCAGTGACCCTTCTTCGTTGAGTTCAACAATTTCGGACCACGACTCCCATTTTGATTGTTTTTTTTACAATGTGCCAGTTTTAAGCGTGTTTTTCATATTTTTGCTTTCGGACAGAGCTGTTCATTATTCTGCCAATAGCACTTTCTCTAGACAAATGCTTTGCTTTTAGTATGGCTATTACGACTTCCTTTGCCTTTTGTTCTTCTCTCCCCTCCCCCTTTCCATTTTTTCCATTAAATCTCTACTGCCCTCTGCCCTATTACAGACTTTCCCTTTTATTCTTCTCTCCCCTCCCCCTTTCACTTTCTCAAAACCTGTGACATTTCTAACCTTTATCAGTTCTGATGAAACGTCACAGACCTGAAACATTCACTCTGTCTCTCCCTCCACAGATACTGCCAGACCTGTTGTGTATTTCCAGCACTTACTTTTTATTACGTGCCACTGGCTACAGAGCTGGAACCAGGATTGCTAACCCTCCAGGATTGCCCAGGAGCCTCCAGCAGTTGAAGATTAATCTCCAGCCCACTGCTGCCAGCCACCAGGGAAAACATCATAACAAAGAATCATTACAGCACAGAAGGAGACCATTCAGCCCATCATGTTTGCATTGGCTCTCCGAATGAGCAATTCACCTAGTGCCATTCCCCTGCCTTCTCCCCATAACCTGTAAGGGTTGGCATCCTTCTATCTAGAAAAGATGATGGACACGCAGCAAACAATCCATTTAAGTGGGGTGTCTTCTGTTGGTGCACCTTTGTTGGATTGCTTGTGAAGGCCAATCCTTGAGAGGCGGGTTCTGCTACAACTGCTGTGTGTGAAGCTTCCAAGTGACGCTGTGAGTTGTTTTTGATGCTGGTACCTGTTGCCAAGCAGCTGTAGCAACAGATCATCGTGGTAGTGCACACCTGTCCATAGGATGTGCCACCATGTGTCGTAATCCTGCACATTCATCCTTTTCAGATAATAGTCAGTTCCCTTTTGAATGCCTCAATTGAGCCTGCCTGAGTCACACCCAGAGGCAGTGCATCTTAATCACTTGCTGCGTGAAAAAGTTTTTCTTCATGTCACCACTTCTTTTGCCAATTACTTTAAATTTGTGCCCCCTCATTCTCGATCTTTTCACGAGTGGGAACAGTTTCCCCCTATCTATTCTGTTCAGAACCCTGGTGATTTTGAGTACCTCTACCAAATCACCTCTTCGCCTTCTCTAAGGAAAACAGTCCCAACTTCCCTAATCTATCTTCATAACTGAAATTCCTCATCCCTGGAACCATTCTCATGAATCTTTTCTGGAGGTAGAGAGAAAGCAGGGAATTATAGACCAGTCAGCCTGACGTCAGTAGTGGGGAAAATTCTAGAATCCATTATCAAAGATTTTATAGCAGAACACTTGGAGAACAGTGGTAGAATTGGACAGAGTCAGCATGGATTTACGAAATGGATTTATGCTTGACAAATCTACTAGAATTCTTCGATGATGTAACTAGTAGAGTTGACGATGGGGAGCCAGTGGATGTGGTTTATTTGGTCTTTCAGAAGGCTTTCGACAAAGTCCCACATAAGAGATTAGCGTGTAAGATTAAAGCGCATGGGATTGGGGGTAGTGTATTGCGATGGATAGAAAATTTGATGGCAGACAGGAAACAAAGAGTAGGAATAAACGGGTCTTTTTCAGAATGGCAGGCAGTGACTAGTGGGGTACCGCAGGAATCGGTGCTAGGACCCCAGCTATTCACAATACATATTAATGATTTAGATGAGGGAACTAAATGTAATATCTCCACATTTGCAGATGACACAAAACTGGGTGAGGGGGTGAGTTGTGAGGAGGATGCAGAGAGGCTTCAGGGTGATTTGGACAAGTTAAGTGAGTGGGCAAATGCATGACAGTTGCAGTATAATGTGGATAAATGTGAGGTTATCCACTTTGGTAGCAAAAACAGGAAGGCAGATTATTATCTGAACGGTTACAAACTGAGAGGGGAATGTGCCGTGAGACCTGGGTGTTCTCATACACCAGTCGCTGATGGTAAGCATACAGGTGCAACAGGCGGTAAAAAAGGCAAATGGTATGTTGGCCTTCATAGCAAGAGGATTTGAGTACAGGAACAGGGATGTCTTGCTGCAATTATACAGGGCCTTGGTGAGGCCACACCTAGAATATTGTGTGCAGTTTTGGTCTCTTTATCTGAGGAAGGATGTCCTTGCTATAGAGGGAGTGCAGCGAAGGTTTACCAGACTGATTCCTGGGATGGCGGGACTGACGTATGAGGAGAGATTGAGTCGGTTAGGGTTATATTCGCAGGAGTTCAGAAGAGTGAGGGGGGATCTCATAGAAACCTATAAAATTCTAACAGGACTTGACAGGGTAGATGCAGGAAGGATGTTCCCAATGGTGGGGGAGTCCAGAACCAGGGATTCTAAGGATACAGGGTAAACCTTTCAGGACTGAGATGAGGAGAAATTTCTTCACCCAGAGAGTGGTGAGCCTGTGGAATTCGCTACCGCAGAAAGCAGTTGAGGCCAAATCATTGTATGTTTTCAAGAAGGAGTTAGATATAGCTCTTGGGGCGAGAGGGATCAAAGAATATGGGGGAAAGCAGGAACAGGTTACTGAGTTTGATAATCAGCCATGATCATAATGAATGGTGGAGCAGGCTTGAAGGACCAAATGGCCTACTCCTGGTCCTATTTTCTATGTTTCTATCTCACTGAGTGCAGGAGTGTTTGCACATGTGCGCAGGGCTGGAGCGCTCTGATGACACTGGCGGGCCGCTGCATTGTCAGGAGTCACTTTGTATTTTATATTTTCTCTCTATGTTCTTCCTACCAAAATGAATCACTTCACATTTCTCCACATTGGACTTCATCTGCCACCTGTCTGCCCATTCCACCAACTTGTCTATGTCCTTTTGAAGTTCTACACTATCATCTTCATAGTTCACAATGCTTCCAAGTTTTGTATCATCCACAAATTTGAAATTGTGCCCTGTACACCAAGGTCTAAGTTATTAATATGTAACAGGAAGAGCAAGGGTCCCAACACTGATTGCTGGGGAACTCCACTACAAACCTTCCTCCAGTCTGAAGAAACATCCATTAACCCTACTCTCTATTTCCTGTCACACAGCCAATTTCATATCCATGTTACTGTGTCCTTTTTATTCCATGAGCTATCACTTTGCTCACAATTCTGTTGTGCGGCACTGTATCAAATACCTTCTAGAAGTTCATGTACACCACATCAACTGCATTGCCTTCATCAACCCTCTCTGTTACTCTTAAAAAAAAATTCCAGCAAGTTAGTTATACACAATTTTCCCTTGGCAAGCTGAGGCGGGGGGAGTCAGGTGATGTTATGGAAATGCAAATAGGCGGCCTTAGTGATGGCACGGATATGTGGTCACAAGCTCAACTCGGGTTCAAATACGACACCAAGGTTGTGAAGAGTCTGACTCAGCCTCAGATTGTTGCCAGGGACAGGGATGGAATCAGTGACTAGGGAACAAAGTTTGCGGGTGGCCTTGTTTTTCCCAATATTTAGTTGGAAGAAATTTCTACTCATCCAGAACTGAATGTCAGACAGCAGTCTGAGTAGGAGGGCTGCAGGGTTGGGCAAGGGATCTGGGAGGGCAGACTACCCAAGAATGGAAAAATGAAAGAAGGCATGATGTCAGAAGAATGGGGTTTAGGAGGGGTAGAGGGAAAAGAAGTTAATAAAAGGGGAGAAAAACGTGGAAGTAGAAGTGTTCGGCTTGGGTCCAGAGCAGCAGCCAAACCCTATCCTGTCCACCTCAATGACTACACATGCATGCCTGTGAACACACAACATACTTAGCGCAATTATTGCTAAATAACTCTGGCTGATTTCTCAGTGCTCTACGATCAGTACTGAGGCTAATTGTAGTGCTTTTGCAGCACCTTAGCTGTGATCAAACAACGGAATGCAAAACAGAGACCAAACCTGGCACTTTCCTGGTCTAAACAATTCAACTGTAGATTGCTTAAACTCACTGTGGCAGAGGGGGAAGAACAATTTCTAACATTAACATTTCAACATTATTACAAGTACATTTTCACTGCTATTCTGTAATTTCAGTTTGTTATACAGGAGCATTTTACCTTTATATTTAAAAAAGCCTGTTTGAACCATTTCTTCGGAGGGTTAGTTTGAGTTATTGCCCTTGGAAGATAGCCAGGTTAAAAAGCACAGTACGTGCAGACTGGAAGCCCTGGGTTCTGAGATTTCATAATATATCCAACTAAAAAACCATTGGCAGCTTCTTATCAGCACTATTTATTTAAATTCTATTTGTTTGTGTCACAGTCGAATCTCATTTCAAGATTTGGAGTTGCAGAGTGACAAATCATTTTGAAACAAAAACAAGAAATGCTGGATTCACTCAGCAGGTCTGGCAGCATCTGTGGAAAGAGAAGCAGAGTTAACGTTTCGGGTCAGTGACCCTTCTTCGGAACTGACAAATATTAGAAAAGTCACAGATTATAAACAAGTGAGGTGGGGGTTGGGCAAGAGATAACAAAGGAGAAGGTGCAGATTGGACCAGGCCACATAGCTGTTGAAAGTTGTTTATAGCTACATTTCATGGAAAAGATGATACGCAGAAATCGTTGAAAAATCCATTACCCGACAGTGTGACAATTTTTTTAACACACAAATGTTTTTTCCCAGTCTAAATTATCCTGTCTTCCTTCAGGAAGGTTGTTGGACTTGTCCGCCTCTGCAGTGAATGAAAGCAAGCTGTTCACACACGTTTGTGGGAGATTAAAGGACAAAAGGGATGATGATGTGAGGCAAAGGGGGGGGGGGAATGATAATGGGACACATAAAGAAACGAAAGATGTGACCAGAGGAAGTGTGAATGGTTAGGACAGAATCATTACCAACAGCTGCTGTCTGAAACAATAGAAGCAGTTGTTATGATCTGAAATTGTTGACCTTAATGTTGAGTCCATTGGCCTGGATTTTAAGAGTTCGCCGCCACTCTTGGTGGCGGGCTCACGGGCCGCACGTTGCAGTGCCACCGCAATTTCCCGCGCGGCAGCTCATTTAAATATCCGGGGCAGTCTATCCCCCCAATCATGTGGAGGGGGCAGACTGTCCAACGCCAGCAATACGTCAGCAGCCTGTGCACAGGCGCTGGCGCCATTTTTAAAGGGCAGTCAGCCCTACCGGCATATTTAAATATTTAAAGAGGCACCCGCCCCCCAGAATTTAACAAATAAAATTGTAACGCCCATATAGAACACACAGTCTCAGGATAAGGGGTTAATCATTCAGGACTGTGATGAGGAGAAATTACTTCACTCAAAGGGTTGTGAATCTTTGGAATTCTCTACCCCAGAGGGTTGTGGATGCTCCATTATTGAATACATTTAAGACTGGGATAAATAGATTTTTGGTCTCACAGGGAATCAAGGGATTTGGGGAGTGGGCAGGAAAGTGGAATTGGAGCCCAAGATCAGTCATGATCATATTGAATGGTGGGGCAGACTCGAAGGGCCACATGGTCTACTTCTGCTCCTATTTCTTGTCTTCTTGTGTTCTTCTCCTTTCCCACCCCCAATAAAAATTACAGTAAGGATGTGCCCTTCCCCCCCCCTCCCAAAACACTTACCTTTGAATTCTGATTTCCACCTCCCCAGACTGTACAAAGTTGAAAGTTCACCCTTCCCACCATCCCTGTTACTGATGATGCTTATTTGACCCTGCCCCCCTGCAGTAAAAATCGTAACTCCTCCCCACAAGTGTCGAGCCTGCTTTCCCCAGATGGGGAATTGAAGGGGCGGGTGTGCCAGCCACCGCTCCGAAGATCACGGCATACCTGGAGATTGCTGGTAAGTCTTTTTAAATTTATTCATCTCCTTGATTTAAATAGTTAGATTCAGTTCCCATCACCCAGCGGTGAGGGGGCCTCCATGGAGCCTCACCTCCGCCGGGAGGATCCAGCCGGGCCCTCCCAGCGTCAGTCTCGTGGTGGCCTCTGCTTCCAGCCCCCCTGCCACAGAGCCCAACGTCAGGTGCTCAGTAAAATCCAGCCCATTAACTCTGTTTCTCTCTCCTCCGATGCTGCCTGACCCCTGCTGAGCATTTCCCACATTTTCTATTTGTATTTCTGTTACTGCCTTCTTTGGCCCAGCCACTAAAAGAGATGAGTTTCTGTCTGGGGAATGAAAACCCCACTCCAGTTTTCCCTTTGCTTAGCAGGGAAATCAGCACAACCATCACTCATCGCAGCTCAGATCTGAGCAGAAAGAGGGAACTAAAACTATGTCATTAATCTCTGTCACACTGGAGACTACTAGATCAACACTCAAACCATCATGCTGTCTCCATAGCAGAACAACTCATAAAGCTATCATCTCTCTCACGTGCATTGTCTCTAACTTTGACACATCCTGTCTCACTGCCTCTCATCATCGCTTTAATCACCATGATTCAAAATCAGGTTAACCTTCTCAATTTCAGATGAGCATTAAACCAAGGCTCCATGCGTCCTCTCAAGTGGACGTAAAGGAGCCCAGGCACTATTTTGAAGAAGAGCAGACAAGTTCTACCCGATGCCCTGAGCAATATTTATCTCTCAATCAACATCACGACAACCGTTTTGCAAAACGCCTCCATTCAGTCCGTAGGCATGACCCTGAGCTTCAGTCACATGTCATTTTAATTCTTTACTCTGACCTCTCTGTTCTCAGACTGCTACACTGTTCCAGTGATGCTCAATGTAATCTCAAGGAACAGTAGCTCATCTGTCAATTAGGCACTATATATTAGCCAGCCAGACTCAACATTGAGTTCAACAATTTCAAATCATAACCTCTGCTCCCATCTTTTCGGATGGAAGCTGTTGGTGATGATTCTGCTATTCCCATTTACACCTCCTCTAGACTCATTTTTTGTTTCTTTACTTGTCCCAATACCATCTCCCTTTGCCTTACACGATCATCCCTTTTGTCGTTTAATCTCTCCTGCCTTCTACCCTATCACAGACCTTCCCTTTTGTTCTTTCCTCCCCTCCCCCCTTTCCCTGCCTCTGTACTTGCTTCATACCTATTATAACTTTTGCCACTTCTGGCAAAAGGTCATTGACCTGAAATGTTAACTCTATTTCTCTCACCACAGATGCACTGCAAGGCTCCTTAGACAGCACCTTCCAAACCATGACCTCGACCATCTAGAAGGACAAGGGCAGCAGATGCGTGGGAACACCACCACCTGTAATTTCCCTTCCAAGCCATGCACCATCCTGCCGTGGAACTATATCGCTGTTCCTTCACTGTCGCTGGGTCAAAATCCTGGAACTCCCTTCCTAACAGCACTGTGGGTGTACCTACCCCAAATGGACTGCAGCGGTTCAAGAAGGCAGCTCACCACCACCTTCTCAAGGGCAATTAGGGATGGGCAATAAATGCTGGTCTAGTCAGTGACGCCCACATCCCAGGAATGAATTTTTAAAAATCTGGTAAATTACAGTGTTTGTGTAAAGGTGCAATTAAACCAGAGTGGAGTTTCCTCTAAGAAAATTTCTACCTTACAAATGATTTCCAACATTGACCAACACTAGGTTTTAACCCTTCAAATATCACTGTCGTTGTTTGAGTTTGTGTAAGATATATGTTTGATACATACTTTTTGGCTCATCTGTAAAAGTATTTCTTTTCTTTTCTAAATCTCTCTATCTCCAGCCAAGAAAGTTCAGAGAAGTGACTCATCCTCTAGTCACTGCCAACAATATTTAATAGAGTTGTTCAAAATTAAGGGAAGTTTTGATAGATTAATTAAGGAGCACTGTTTCCAATTTGAGGGAGGGGGCTGGGGGTGGTGGTTCTGTAACCAGAAGACACAGATTTAAGGTAATTGGCAAAAGAACCATAGGGGGAGATGAGAATTTCTTTTACACAGCAAGTTGTTATGATTTGGAACGCACTGACTGAAAGGGTGGTGGAAGCAGATTGAACAATAATTTTCAAAAGAGAATCGGATCTCCACTTAAAAAGGAAATTTTTGCAGGGCTGCGGGGGAGAGTGCATTAGTCAGATAGCTCGATAAAAGAGCTGGCACAGGTGCAATGGGCCGAACGGCCTCTCTATGCTGTATCATTCTATGATTCTAATACTAAAACTGTTAGGATAGGACAGGGAATCAGAATAAGAGGCATGTCACCTTATTTTCAAGTCTCCCTGTAATCTTCTGATGAGATGTATTGGCTGAGACCCAGGAGAAGGTTAATTATCTGGCTTCTCCACCAGATAGTGATTTTGACAAAGAGTCCAAATTTGGCAGAAGAGGTTAACGAGTGAAAAATAAATAAATACTATAAAAAGAACATTCTAATAATGTATGATAAATATAGACATCTAAATACAGTTTCTCAGAGTGAAAATGGAACATCTGATACAAACATTTTAAAGGTTATTATGGAACAGATAGCACTTATGGAAAACAAGACATTCACCCCAATTTTCCTACTGTATGAGGATAACTTGAGCAGAGTACACTAGAAGTTTACTCCATCAGGACCACCCACCCAGTAACCAAATTCCTCTCGGACTTAAATAAAATTACATAGTCTTTGCAGCACAGAAACAGGCATTCAGCCCATCTGGTCTGTGCCAGTGATTATACTTCACACGAGCCTCCTCCCACCCCTACTCCATCTCACCCCATCAACATATCCGGCTACTTCTTTCTCCTTCATGTGTTTATCCAACTTCCCCTTAAATGCATCCACGCTATTCACCTCAACTACTTCCTGTGGTAGCGAGTTCCACATTCTAACCACTCTCTGGGTAAAGAGAATTCCTTATTTGATTTATTGGTGACTATCTTATATTCATGACCACTAGTTTTGGACTCCTCCACAAGTGGAAACATCTTCTATATGTCTATCCTATCAAACCCCTTCAAAATTTTAAAGACCTCTCTCAGGTAATCCCTCAGTCTTCTCTTTGCTAGAGTGAAGAGCCTCAGTCTGGTCAGTCTTTCCTGATAGTTATAACCTCATCTTTCTGGGATCATCCATATAAATCTTTCTTTGCATCTTCTCCAGTTTCTTTTGTAGCATGGGGATTAGAACCTAAACAATTCTGGTGTACACTGGGCTCATGTGAGTGGGTAGGCAGGATAGGGATAGGATATCTTGGCACTTTCTGGACCTTGAAGTCAGCAGGTACCTTAAAGGGACTGGGGCAATTGAAGCTTCATGGAAGAAAAATCAATATTGTGGGTTTGAGACTACTTCAGGGTATTTGGAACTGTGCATTTCACAACTCTCAAATTTGGATGAATATTGATGACTGTTGGTATTCATTTTAGTTAGCCAGAAACTGAAATTTACATATTCGTGACCTTGTCATTTGTTTAAATGTGCTGTCCTTGTGAATATTACCATGCTGCTGTGCAGTGGCTTAGATCAGCTGAGCTGAGTGATGTAGTGTTTATATAATTGGACTGATAATTCAGAGTGATGACTTTCATGGGAACAAAAATGGGGAGAGATGTAAACGGGCTGCTGATTCCCTCTTGCAGGTCTTACACTTGTTAATTGTATATTAATTGTGAGTTTAATTGTAGGCAGTTGGTGGGTATTAACTGGGGATTCACTTGTGCTCCTATAAATAGGAACAGACTGCAACTGTGGGTATTGGGTTAGGAGGTACATGCTCACCTTCTGATTGGCCCACTAAAGGACAAAGGAGGAATTTTATGCTTGGAGTCAGAGAAAATGGGTGAGATTCTAAACGAGTACTTTGCATTGGTATTCACCGAGGAGAGGGACATGACGGATGTTGAGGTTAGGAACAGATGTTTGATTACTCTAGGTCAAGTCGGCATAAGGAGGGAGGAAGTGTTGGGTATTCTAAAAGGCATTAAGGTGGACAAGTCCCCAGGTCCGGATGGGATCTATCCCAGGTTACTGAGGGAAGCGAGAGAGGAAATAGCTGGGGCCTTAACAGATATCTTTGCAGCATCCATAAACACGGGTGAGGTCCCGGAGGACTGGAGAATTGCTAATGTTGTCCCCTTGTTTAAGAAGGGTAGCAGGGATAATCCAGGTAATTATAGACCGGTGAGCCTGACGTCAGTGGTAGGGAAGCTGCTGGAGAAGATACTGAGGGATAGGATCTATTCCCATTTGGAAGAAAATGGGCTTATCAGTGATAGGCAACATGGTTTTGTGCAGGGAAGGTCATGTCTTACCAACTTAATAGAATTCTTTGAGGAAGTGACAAAGTTGATTGATGAGGGAAGGGCTGTCGATGTCATATACATGGACTTCAGTAAGGCGTTTGATAAGGTTCCCCATGGCAGGCTGATGGAGAAAGTGAAGGCGCATGGGGTCCAAGGTGTACTAGCTGGATGGATAAAGAACTGGCTGGGCAACAGGAGACGGAGAGTAGCAGTAGAAGGGAGTTTCTCAAAATGGAGACGTGTGACCAGTGGTGTTCCACAGGGATCCGTGCTGGGACCACTGTTGTTTGTGATATACATTAATGATTTGGAGGAAAGTATAGGTGGACTGATTAGCAAGTTTGCAGACGACACTAAGATTGGTGGAGTAGCAGATAGTGAAGGGGACTGTCAGAGAATACAGCAGAATATAGATAGATTGGAGAGTTGGGCAGAGAAATGGCAGATGGAGTTCAATCAGGGCAAATGCGAGGTGATGCATTTTGGAAGATCCAATTCAAGAGTGAACTATACAGTAAATGGAAAAGTCCTGGGGAAAATTGATGTCCAGAGAGATTTGGGTGTTCAGGTCCACTGTTCCCTGAAGGTGGCAACGCAGGTCAATAGAGTGGTCAAGAAGGCATACGGCATGCATTCCTTCATCGGACGGGGTATTGAGTACAAGAGTTGGCAGGTCATGTTACAGTTGTATAGGACTTTGGTTCGGCCACATTTGGAATACTGCGTACAGTTCTGGTCGCCACATTACCAAAAGGATGTGGATGCTTTGGAGAGGGTGCAGAGGAGGTTCACCAGGATGTTGCCTGGTATGGAGGGCGCTAGCTATGAAGAGAGGTTGAGTAGATTAGGATTATTTTCATTAGAAAGATGGAGGTTGAGGGGGGACCTGATTGAGGTGTACAAAATCATGAGAGGTATAGACAGGGTGGATAGCAAGAGGCTTTTTCCCAGAGTGGGGGATTCAATTACTAGAGCACACGACTTCAAAGTAAAAGGGGAAAAGTTTAGGGGGGATATGCGTGGAAAGTTCTTTACGCAGAGGGTGGTGGGTGCCTGGAACGCGTTGCCAGCGGAGGTGGTAGATGCGGGCACGATGGCGTCTTTTAAGATGTATCTAGACAGATACATGAATGGGCAGGAAGAAAAGAGATACAGACCCTTAGAAAATAGGCGACATGTTTAGATAGAGGATCTGGATCGGCGCAGGCTTGGAGGGCCGAAGGGCCTGTTCCTGTGCTGTAATTTTCTTTGTTCTTTGTTCTTTTGTTCACTGCCTGGCTTCATGGAGTGAAACAACACTATCTAGCAATTCCTCAATTTTATAATTCTCATCCCTGTGTTCAAATCCCTCATGGCCTCATCCCCTCCCTGTCTCTGTAAACTCCTCCAGCCCTACAGTTCTCTGAGATATCTGTGCTGCTCCAATTCTGGCCTCTTGTGCATCCCAATTTTAATCGCTCCACCAATGGTGGCCATGCTTTCAGCCACCAAAGACCTAAGCTCTGGAATTCCCTTCCTAAACCTCTCCCTCTCAAACCTTCAAAATGCACCTCAAAACATAACTCTTTGGCCAAACTTTTGCTCATCTGCCCTGATTATGTATCCATGTGGCCGTGTCAAATTTTGTCTCTGAAGCACCTTGGGGTATTTTGTTACATTAAAGGTGCTATATAAATACAAGTTTTTGTTGTAATTCTATAACTCTTTTGGTAAGCTCATTGAGGTGTTGAAGCAGAAGAGTCCAGCCCTTTTGGCTTTAGGAACCACATTAGTTTCTACTATGGTGCCAAGGGGAACATAAATAGGATTAGAAATTCATTTTAGGTGGGAATACAAAATGGGCTGTATCTTATACCACATGCCCTGCCTGAGCTTTATTGAAGTCAATGGAACTGAATGTTGAGCAGGTTATATCGAGGCAGTTGATGCCATACCACCAGTTCTGAACTACCGCTCAAAAACTGATCTGTTAATAAACATTCCTCTTAAGTGGCTTAAGGTGCAGGTCAGAGGCTAGGAATCCTGCGACGAGTAACTCATCTCCTGACTCCCCAAAGCCTGTCCACCATCTACAAGGCACAAGTCAGGAGAGTGATGGAATGCTCTCCACTTGCCTGGATGGGTGCAGCTCCAGCAACACTCAAGAAGCTCAACACCATCCAGGACAAAGCAGCCCGCTTGATTGACACTCCATCTACGAACATTCACTCCCTCTACCACCGATGCACAGTGTCAGCAGTGTGTACCATCTACAAGATGCAATGCAGCAACGTACCAAGGCTACTCAAACAGCAGATGCGTGGGAACACCACCACTTGCAAGTTCCCCTCCAAGCCACACACCATCCTGACTTGGAACTATATCACCGTTCCTTCACTGTCGCCGGGTCAAAATCCTGGAACTTCCTTCCTAATAGGTGGTACTTCCCCACATGGACTGCAGCGGTTTAAGAAGGCAGCTCACTACCACCTTCACAAGGGCAATTAGGGATGGGCAATAAATGCTGACCTAGCCAGCGATGCCCACGTCCCATGAATGAATTTTTAAAATGTCATTAAAGGACCTTAAGGCCATTAAAAGGGAACTGATAGGTTTGATAGACAGAAACTAAAATTTCAAGATATTAAAGGGGAATCATAGGGCAGATAGAGAGAAATTATTTCTGTTGGTTGGGGACTTTAGGTTTGGGAGGCATAGTCTAAAAATTAGAGCCAGACCATTCAGGAGTGAAATTAGGAAACACTTCTCCTCACAAAGGGTGGTAGAAGTTTGGAAATCTCTTCCATAGTTGGAAAGTGATACTAGATCAATTGTTAATTTTAAATCTGCGATAGATAGATTTTTGTTAACTAAAGGTGTTAAGGGATAAGGGACAAAGGCAGGTATATGGAGTTAGTTCACAGATCAGCTATGATCTCACTGAATTGAGGAACAGGCTCGAGAGGCTAAGTAGCCTCCTTATGTTCCTATGTCACTAGGCTGCTAATGATAACAGATCTGATTTAGAATTTAGCAGAGCCCTTTCCAAACTACCCGGACCACTGCATTGCAACAGCACTACTGGTGAATAAGAAATGTGAGAGACTATGTGTAGCACACTGGCTGCTACATTGATATAAAAGAAAAAGAAAAAATTGCATTTATATAGTGACTTTCACAACCTCAGGACATCCCAAAGTGCTTTACAGCCAATGAAGTACTTTTGAAATGCAGTCACTGTTACGATGTCGGAAATGCAGCAGTCAATTTGCTCATAGAAAGGTCCCCCAAACAACAATGTGATAATAATCAGATAATCTGTTGCTTTTCAGTGATGTTCATTGAAAGATAAATATCAGCCAGGATATTAGGGAGAACTCCCCTTCTCTTCTTCAAAATAGTGCCATGGGATCTTTTGCATTCACCTGAGAGAGCAGATGGGGCCTCAGTTTAATGTCTCATTTGAAAGACAGCACCTCCAACAATGCAGCACTCCCTCAGCACTGCACTGGGAGTGGCAGCCTGGATTTTTACACTCAAACTCAGGAGTGGGATTTAAATCCACAATCTTCTAATTCAGAAGCAAGCATGCTGCCCACTGAGCTACAACTGACATTATTGCTCTAGCTAATAAACGAAAGTGTTCAAATAAAATAAAATAAACAATTTATTTTCAAATGACTTTATAAATTCTTTCCTGGGGGTTCATCCCAGAAGTGTCCTGAAGATTAAATTCCTGG